>NW_001865048.1:24455-55480 GCF_000002865.3 Monosiga brevicollis MX1
CGGTCAAACAGGGACAGTGAAGCGCCATCACTGTCGAGGCCCTGGGTCTACCACTGAGGTGATACGTTCACATACAAAGTCGCGGGCATTGGGGTTGGCTTGGTGTCTTAGCAACAGACGTGCCACGTCGGTGTGACCCGCCACGCAGGCGTGGCGCAGCGCTGTCCAACCATTCTGTTCTCCGCACCAGATTAAACCAGAAAACATCTTTTACGACAGCGGAGGCAGGGCCTGGGCCACAAACACCAGATACAGAGGTCATTTACACTCGCGCTTCCCACCTGGTCTTCGGCGTCCACCTCCACCTGCTGGTGTTCCAGCAACAACTCGACAACAGCTGTATGCCCTGCGCCAGCAGCAACGTGCAGCGGCGTGCCTTGCGATGGCTAGACCAAGCAAAGATTGAGGGCAGTGAGTGGGTGACGAGAGAGAACACGGCAGGAATCCAACAGCAAAAGGCAATGCGTGGGCGTGGAGGGGGGACGTGGGCGACCAACTTCAACTTCATCAAAGTCATCCACCTCCTCGGCTTCAGCTAGGACGTCTTCGTGGGGCAGCTCTCCGGCGGCAGCCAGCTGTAAGAGGTAGCGCACAACCTCGAGGCGGCCTTTGGCGCAGGCCGCGTGGAGGGGGGTCTGGCCGTTCTGAGGTGACGCAAAACATGCCCAGCCACAGTCGAGAGTCGCAATCACAGTGAGTCAACGCAGAGAGCAGGAGGGCGTGAAGGCCGTCACTTTCGCACCAGGTTGATACTGAAAGAGGCACCCAGCGTCAGAAGCTGTTGCACAATGTCGAGATGACCCGCCTCAGCCGCCATGTGTAGGGGTGTGTCGTTGTTCTACGCCGATGTAACCGTCAAGGTGAGACCTTCGTAATGAGGAGAGACACATTCACGCAAAAAGACTCGGGCAACCACAATGCACGCACAAGATATGTCTTGTTGTTGACGTCAGCACCGAGATCGACTAGCTGACGCACGAGCTCTGCATGTCCGTGGCGGCTGGCCATGTGCAGCGCCGTATTTCCGACCTGTCACGCCAAGGAGGCGCTCAAGTGAGGCACTTGCAGGCTCGGGGCATACTTGAGCACAGAGCATGTGACAAACCGAATCCGCATGGGCCAAGGCCGCCTCCTGGGTCTGATCGGGCCACTTGGCCAGCAGATCCATGGCCGTGGTTGGATCGTTGAGCGCACAGGCGGCCACGAGCGACGCTGGGGTTGAATCACCCGACGTCGGTCTCACAGACCCATGCCCGACCCGATGAAACCCCGCCATGGTGGCGAGTGCACCAGCAAGCCCGAGATCGCGCCTCAAACCCCAAACTTCAGAGATGCCTGTGAACTCTCCGCACAATACCCTGAATGCCCTCCTCCCAAAAAAAAAAAAAAATGGCGCCGTTCAGTTTTTCTCTAGCACACCGGCCAATCACCGATTCCACACACAAACTACTCAAATCCATGTGAAGTCTGTTGGTTTGGTTATACACGAGAATAATAATTTCCACACATGCACGCAAATAGAAATTTCCCTCCTAACGTGTTTTGACAAGTTGTGAGTTTGCGGACCAACCAACGTTTTCACTGATTTCGCCTCCTGCGTTGATAAACCTCAAGACATCATCACTGATGTCGGCATTTGCACATCTCTCTCTCTCTCTCCTCTCTCTTTGTTTTTTTTTTTTCTTCGTGCCACGACTGTCGCGTCGGGACCGCTGGCGGGCGCTGTTTCTACGATTGCCGGCGGGCGCCGCACCTGCCGACTCAGTTTTTCCGACAGGCGGCAAGGATCCTCTGGCTGATTACAAATGCCTCTGGATAACCCGAGCCCTGTCAAAGCCGCGACAAACAGCAGTCATCAAACTACCTGAAGACAAACCCTACTCTACGCCCTCCTTCGGGATCATGTCCTGGTCATTCACAGGTCCTTGGACGAGTGGTTGCTCAAAGCCCGCCTAGTGGCGTCTTTTCCCCCTATCCCAGATTCCAAGCAGCTCGGCAGTCAGCGGCGCCGACGAGTCGCCGCCATGCGTGCCATGACTGCACCGAGCCACACAGGCCTTTTCCTGGCCCTTTGCACGGGCTTGCTTCTCTTGGTCCAGCTTCCGGGTCACGGACCGACCTTGTCGGCAGCAGCATGCGCTGCCATCGATCACTGCAACAGCTGCCCAGATGAGGTCCACTGCCTTCAGTGCGACACCGGTCGCTTTCTCTTTGACGACACCGCGTGCGTCGCCAACTGCAACGCAGAGAGCACTGCCACCGTTGCCTACTACAACAACGTAGCCCTGCGCACCTGTGATCTTTGTCATCACACCTGTGCCCGCTGTGTGGGACCCGCGCTGGACGAGTGCACCAAATGTCAACCCGATGCCGGTTTCCTGCTGGAAACCACCTGCGTCGCCTCGTGCCCCATCTCCACTTTTGCTCAAGGCACCAATGACGACGCCAGCGGCCGTACCTGCCAGGACTGTGCCCCCGGCTGTGCACAGTGCTCCAATCCCACCACCTGCACGGCGTGTCTTCCCAACTGGTACATCGGCCTTGATAACGCCACCTGCGTCCAAGCTTGCCCAAACGGCTTTGGAGGACAGGCCAGCTCCAACACTTCTCTGGGTGGGCGCTGCGTACCTTGCGACAACGCCACCTCCTGCCGCACCTGCACCAGCAGTGCTCCGAACAGCTGCATTGATTGCTTCTTTGACAAACTGGCCGAGGATGGCTTTTGTGTCGACGCTTGCCAAGTCGGCTTTTTCAATTCCTCCAACACCACCTGCACCCGTTGCGGTGATACCCTTGCCGGCTGCACCGAGTGCGATGCGGCCGGTGCCACCTGCCTGGTCTGCGATGCTCTTCATTACTTAGACCAAGGTACTTGTCATCCGCTCACCACTTGCTCCACGTGGACCTATGAGGGACAGGCTCCAACGGCCACGACGGACCGCCTCTGCGTTCCCTGTCCCGTCTGCCCAGAGGGATCGTACTTGGGTACCCCCTGCCAAGGCTCGAATACGGGCGTTTGCACCGCCTGCCTGACCGCCCAGGATTGTCCAGACTCTGGTAGCGCCACTCTGAGTGGCTCTTGTGGTCTTGACTTTGGCCCGCACTGCGCCCCACCCGCCAGTTCTGATCCTGCTCCAGCCCATCAGGTCCAGGCTCAGGCCCAGGTCACCTTCTCCAACGTTGCACCCGAGGCCAACGCCACGGCAAGCCAGATTGCCAACGCCTTGCGCACAGTGTTTGCTTGGCCCGACGAGACCAACCTGACCGTCTTCAATCTCCAGACACCGACGGCCGATGCACGCTCGTTCTATGCGCGTGCTCGCGTGCCTGCTGCCCTTGGAGCCGGTCTGCACACAGATTTGAGCAATGCACTGCGCTCTGACGACTTTCGCTCCGCCCTAGGTGCCAACTTCAACAACGCCGCTGTGGCTGTATCCGCCCTTCCGCTGCGCGTTGCTGCAGCGGGGCCGACGACCCTGACCACCAGTCAGACCACCTCCAACTCCACCTGGTTGGCCTGGGATAGCGCCACGCCTTCTGCCCATCTCGAGGGTTACTACATTCGTGCCCAAAACATCCAAACTAGCCAAGCGCTATTCTTCACCGTTTCGGGTACAGACCGTGCTCTTCTGAACTTCTCTCTTGGTGCTGGGCCATACCAGGTCCACGTGGCTGCCATCTATGGCGCCTCCGCTCCCGAACCTGGTCGAGCAGCTCCGCTGAGGGCCGTTGTATCGCCGCTTGCCTGCAGCACCGGCTGCACCTCATGCAACGCTGAAGGCTGTGCTACGTGCGCTGCCAACTACACATTTAATGCTGCCAATGCTTCTTGCACTGCCTCGTCGGGTGATACCGGTCCCTCGAGCAGCAGTTGTGGACAACTGGGTGCTTTTGACCTTTGTGGAACTGGTCTCATCATTCTCATTGTCATCTTCAGCATGGCCTTTCTGTTGCTCTTACTGCTCCTTTATTGCCTCTGTACCCGTCGACGCGTTGCCATCAAGCAAGAGTTGGAGGCGGCCGATAATCTGGAAATCAAAGACGTTCGCTTTGTACCCAAGTGGACACAGATGGGTGATAAGTTTAGGTTCGTGACTACCCCACTGGTCGTAGCCTTTGATCTTCCCCTTTGTCGTCCTCGCATTGTCATCACATGGCTGCTTGCTTGACCTCACGCTTATCTTGCGCCAAGCAGAGGGCGTATGACACAATCGCGCCCGCTTAACGTGTCCCAGCTTGAAGCCAGTTCACGGGATCCCACCATGCTGCAAAGTGAATACGAGTCGATTCCGCCAAATGCAGCGTCCGTCGACGAGTTGCCATCCGGCGTTGAGTCGCGGAATCGTTCTCCCTCTGTTCTACCCAACATCCACTCGCGCGTCTACCTGTCCGTCGACATGAGTAGCGACACAGCTTTGCGCGACGAGTACATCAACGCCAACTATATGCGGGGTCTTGGTGGCGTCGACCGCCGCTTCATTCTGACCCAAGCCCCAAGCCCGACTACCTGCGAGGTGAGTGCCTTGGTTTCGATTTGGCCACTGTACCGTTTGTTCTGGTCACGCTTGTGCGTTTGTCATCTCACTGTCAACTTTGTTCTTTGCCCACCCACGTCCTCGAACCGCTCAGGACTTTTGGCATATGGTCTGGGATCAAGAGTGTAGTGTTGTGGTACAATGTCATGGTCTAGTTGAAGACGGCGTTGCCGTCGGCACACGATACTGGCCAACCCGTACCATCTGGCACCAGATGCCCGTCATGACAACCCATGGTCCCAAGAAAACCCGCAAGCGCACCGTACGTTCTGTCACACCATGAAACCATCTGCCGGCGATGCATTTACTTCTGTTGAGGGATGTGGAGTGGACTGGCATTTCTTTTGCCTTCCGTCTTGCCCATTCGCTTTCGCTTGGCTGCCTTGTTCTGCCTGTCGAATGCCTGGCTGAGCATCACATGCTTGGGTTCTTGACTTAGATTCGCTTGAACGACTACAAGATCAAACTTGTCCACGAAGCCGAGCTGGATCATGCCATTTACAGCCGCATCAAGCTGTGGAAGGGCGCCTTGGGCCCACGCACACTGACCCACGTATGGATGCTGTCGACAGGCAGCAAGCGTGAGCCGCAGCACGCACGCACCTGGAACACCGTGGTGCGCGACGTGGCCGGCATGCGCACAGGCTCGGCCCCTGTCGTGGTCCACTGTCCGCTGGGCATCGAGCGAGGAGCCGTGTTTGTGGCCCTGGACATCTTGCAAATGCAGCTTATTCAGCAAGGCACAGCCGATGTACTGGGCACGGTCTGCCAGCTGCGCCAGGACCGCGGCCTCTGCATCAATTCGCTTGTAAGTTTTTTTGATTTTTTCTTTGTTCTGAATTTTCATTCGCCTTGCTTTTTTTTTTTTGCTTCTGAACATTCGCTTTGCTTTTTTCTTTTTTTTTGTTCTGAATTTTCATTTTGGTTTTTTTTTTGTTTTTTTGATTCTGAATTTTAATTTTCATTTGCTTTGTGTGTTCTTAACTTTCATCTGCTTTGCTTTTTTTTTTTTTTTTTTTGGTTCTGAATTTTAATTCGCTTTGCTTGTTTTTTTTGGGGTTCTGAATTTCATTTGCTTTTTTTTTTTTTTTTTTGTTTTTTTTTTTTTTTGTTTTTGTTTTTGTTTTTGTTTTTGTTTTTTTGTTTTTGTTTGTTTTTGTCCCACACTCTCATGCATCCGTGCTCAGTGTGCTCGACATCAAGCTCATGCATGCGATGCGTTTGACTTTTGAATGCACCTGTGTGGCGAGCAGGAGCAGTATCGCTTCTTGCATGCAGCAGCCTGGACATTTGCCCGCACCCATGAGAACCAGCTGGGGCGCGCTCGACAGCTGACCATGGGAGCTCACACGTCCAATCCAACCTTCGCGGCGCAGGCACTTGAACACGATGAAGTGTCTCTCATGGCAGAGTCTGCACGCCTTCGCCTTGATACGGCGGGACCACGCGAAGCTATTCCGGCTGCATGGTCCCTGTCCGAGGATTCTGATGCCTCTGCTTCAGATGCACCAATGCGCCGACACGATGACACCTCGGTGCCTGTGGCCTTGCATTCGCGCCCAACGTCTGCATCGCGCGGTCTCCCAAGGAGTTCCGCGCCTCGCACAGGCAACAGCAGTCACCAACAGCAAAGTCGCCGTCACAGGAGCCAACAGAGGAGAAGCAGCAGTAGCAGCAGTAGTAGCACTGAGGATGATTATGATGTCGCGGGCCGACGGCTCCTGCACTCGCCTAATGACGCAACTGTAATTCAGTTTGATGGTGATAGTGATAGTGACAGCAGGAGCAGCAGCGACGAGAGTACCGCCTCTGGGTCCATCCGGCTCACTGCAACGGGTCGAGGCGCGCGACCTCGCTCTCGTCCGACGGCTGACTCGCGCGCATCGCATCGCAGCGATGAGAGTGCTTTGGTAAATTCTGGCCCCACTATCTTCCCCTCTCCACGCTTGATCGCCGGTGTTCGTTCACTTGCCCGTCGTGTCTGATTTTTGTTGTTGTTTGTTTTTAGATCATCATGGCTAGCCCTGAAGTGGTGCACGAGGGCGAGACAAGCTTTACAGACCGCCTCATGCAAGCCGTCATGGAGCAGGCAGGCCGACAGTAACCAAGCCCGTGGCCAGCGGCTTCAAAGGGTGTCCTATTCGAACCCCCTCCCAACCCCCGCTTTTTCTTTGCGATCTTTTGAGTTTTGACGAGGTGTTGAGTGTTGTCGAACTGTCGACAGCCAGATACTAATCAACATAATGTGACCCCACTGTTCTTTCTCAGTGTGCTTTCGCTTCGCTCCTTTTTTTGTTATTGGCGACACATCTTCGGATGTCGATTGATAACATGAAACATGTGAGAAAGCAGAGGCAAGGAAAGCCACCTTTTATCCGGTGCCAGCTCAAGCCGCAAAGCAGTGCGAGCGAGTTTCCATCAAACCTCAAGGCTAAGATGACTAAAGTCCACATAGAGAGGGCCCACAGGGCCAGGTTAGTCAGGTGTACAACGCAAGACAACTCGTCGTGCACACGATCAAGATGCTCTCAAGGCAGCGCTTGGGTTCGCCCCCTCAAGGCGTTTGAGCCGAATTATGCAGTCTTGCGGCAATCTCAGTCGGTCCCAGGTTGAGCTGACTCGGTCAGCATCGATTCGGAATGCCCAGATCCGTTGGTTTTGGGTTCGTCCTTTGTTGTCTGCGCGACAGGGACGGAGGTTGTCTCCGGTTCGCGGGCCAGCTCGGGCGATGCCGTACCCGTGGAGTTGGACGTTGTCGCTTGCAGTGTGAGGTCGTGCATCTCCTTCTCATCCACCAACACATTTGCGAGATCGGCGGTGTCATCTCCTAAAAGACCTTGTGGGCTTGCTGCGACGTCGTCGTCATTGCACAGCGTTTCGTTCAGGGGCTCGAGCGCAATTTCATGGGTAAGAGATGGATCCTTAGAGCTGTTGCCATCCTCAACCACGAGACCGTCATCGAGGGACATGTCCCCGAGTATTTGCTCATCAAGACTATTGGTGTCGCTTTTGGCGTCGTCGATCTCCTCAGTTTCCTGTTTGGCGTTTCCCTGCAACAGATCCAGCTCGTCGACTTCGCTGCCAGCCTCCTCCTCGTTGGCCTCTTCAGTCAAGGCGTGAAGCTTGCTTGAAGCTGCCATCCCAGTGGCAACGCCACTGGGTGGGTCACTGGGCGAGCGGCCCGTATGCATCATAGCATCCACATCAACATAAGACCCATTTAGACCAAGACGTAGATCGTGTGCCGCAGTGGCTGCCACTTCCGCCGCAGCACCAGTCAACCCATCGTCAGCATCAGCAGTGTTCAAAGCTTCAACCTCGGGATGAATGTCAGGCGAGTTGATGGGACGTGTGCGGCGCACAGGTAGCGTGCCACTGCGACGGAGTCCCGACGTTGGACCAACATTCAGATCATCTTGAGCGTTGCGATTACGTGCACAGTGTTCCTGCAGCAACGACAAGGCCGAGTTGCATCGTTCCTGTTCGACCGCCGTGGCATCTCTGCAAGGACCGATTCATTCCATCAAAGAGTGAGCAAAAACACAGATTCCTCGCGGGACGAGCGTTGATGCGTGGCGTCCACGGGTGTGACGCACGGTTTGATGGAAATGGTGTCCACCATCAACACAGAAAGGCGCCTGTTTGTTTTCATGATTCGCCTAGAGCATGAGCAAGCCAGTGGCCAAGGATGATGAGGCATGAGGCAGGCTGACAGATTCAGGCCCGATAGAACTGAGGCAACATATCAACCAACTCTAGTGCAAAGAGGGAGGCAGCGTCCAGCGCCGATCCACGCAAATCCAATTCGGTCAAGGCCATGTTCTCGGCCATACCCTCGGCCAACGCCACGAAAGCTATTGATCCGTCAAGACCACACGGTAAGTCATGGCCATGGCACATTGGGCCGTCCCATTTGCATGATGGAAAACACAATCAGGTTGTCAGCCAATGTATCTTGACGCACCTTCAGCGCAAATTTGACAGTTTCGCAATAATAGCTGATGCAGGTTCTGTTGTAGTAGCAGGTCCTTGAGGCGCACAAACTTTGTCAAAGCAGGAGACTAGTGAGAGTGAGATGCCAGACGCACAAGGGTACATGAAACATGCACCAAGTCGAGACTCACGCCTTCGGCATTGACGGCGAGGTTGAAGTTGTCAGAGAGATCCAAATTGCGAAGTCGATAGCGCAGCAGCGCCTATATAGCACCCAACCAAACAGCATCAGGCACGGCAACTTAAGTGTGCAATCTAGCGGAATTTGCGTCTTGTTTGTGCAGACCATGTGGATCCGAAGAACACCAACGGACCGTGAAAAGAGCGGCAGCACCAACGGGTGAGACGCCGTTGTTTTGGGCCAACAGCGCGCGAATGTTGGCGGCGGGTTGAGCGTTTTGAAATAGTCCACCAAGCGTATCTGTTCAAAGCAAAGGGCCATGCGAGGCAAGCGGGGTCCGATGAGAGACAACTGTGAAGCCAGCGCAAGCACGCCACAGGCATCGAACCCATGGCAACTCAAGCACAGTTTAGCAACAAACCCGGAAAACCAAACATACCTTTCAGTCGGTTGTTGCTCAGGTCGAGGCAGACCAGTCGTGAGGGATACTGCGTCAGGGGTGCCAGCATTGAAGCACACCCTCGGCCCATCTACACCAAACCGGCGGTCATGTGCGCAAGATGAAACCATTGGCCATCAAGAAGGAAGCGAGTTGACCAGCCAAGCAGGCGTAGGCTTTTGCACGCACTCGGTTGCCACAGAGGGAGAGCTTGTACAATCGCGGCATTTGTAGGACAAACGCCACGAGATGGCCAAGAAGCATGGGTGAGTCGAGATGACACTGATCCAACACCAGGGTCTTGACATTGGCGTCCTTTAGACCCTTGCCCAGTTGCTCGACCGCAGCCCGGTCCATAGGAATACGACTTAGATCCAGCCGCTCGAGGAGGTCAAGGTGGCGCGACAAGAGCGCAATGTCATGAAGACCAGTAGCGGTGACGTCCGGGTTTCCTAGATGGGCCGGTGGAGTGAGCGGAAGTTGGGGAGATCTGATGGAAGGCATCTTGAGCAACACGCAGTGCACTGCGCACGCACCGGCAATGGACAACTCGGTAATGCATTTCCGGGCATGCAAGTTATTCACAAGTCCACGAAGGTGTGGATCGCTCAGATGGCAATCTGCAGCATCAGGCGAAGTTGTGCGAGCAGCAGGTGAAGCCAGGTGGTGCGGTCCACTCTGCCCAAAGCAAGCACCGCCATCTTCAAGCGCGAGACGACGGTGCATGGTATGCGTGATAAAAAAAATCCATCAGAAACAAACCTTCGAGAACAATGACGCGAAGGTCGACCCAGCAGGAGAGGACGTCGCAAAAGCACCAAAAGCTCTGCCGGATGCCCAGATCGTCGTCTAGGTAGGTGTGGGACAGACGGCCGATCACGGGCCGGTGAGCGCGTGGCCGGCCGAGAGTTGGCGAGGAAAGGTGTGCAAAGACCCACCGCGAATGATCAGCTGACGGCGCGCCTCCATGTCGCCATCTCGGGCGCGAGTGAGCTGCTCACAGATGGCGTCCAGGGGTTCAACCTTGTGGCTGCGGCAGAGTGACTCATAGTTGCTGATGAGACTGCGAAAGATGGTGCCCTTGGAAAACATGCTCCGACTCATTTGCTCGCGCTGCACATCCATGTCAAGACATTGTCATAAAGGGCACATGCGTGAGGCCCAAAGAAGAAATCAAGCCAGAGGGGCACAACCTGCAAAGGCTTTGGAGCCTTTGACGTGGCACGGGAGAGATTCAGTGGACACCCTGGGGACGAACCGTGGCCTTGTCGTCTGCAGGCTCGTGAGGCAGGTCAAAGGAGACATGGCCGACGTGGCCTGTCGCTTGTCGAATGAGACTACATTGGCGAGTCGGGTATCCATGCCACGGACACGGACCAGCACAATATGAGTGCACGAGCAATAGCTGGGCTAGGGCTCAGGCTCGTATAGACGCACCTGAGCTGAGAGCGAGGCGATCGCGTATACGGCGCGCGGGGTACATCGGTTTTGAGAATGGATGGGGGCAGAGCCTCCTTGTGTTGCACGGTAATCTTATCGCAAGGTCCACCGTTGACCATGCTTCGGAACCAGCCCGAGAAGGACATGATATCGGTGTGCGATGAACCCCAAGGCAGACACTACCACAAGACCAAAGGCACGGAGAGAAAGCCCCACCACCAAGCACTAGCTTTGAAATAAAAACGCCTGGACTATGCTCGTCAAAAGCTGCACATGGTCTGCGCACGTCCTCCCTCATCAGCTCGCAATGTCGGCAGCTTTTCAAATGCTCTCGAGGGGAGCAGGTCCACGTGCGATCGTATCAACATTCAAACGGCAGTCTCAGGATGAAGGCGTTTTTGATGGTGTTGCACCTATCTGCTCGATCCATCAAGACAACGTGTATGAGCCTCATGCGCAGGCCTCGGTGGCGCGCGGCAACAGGGGCCGTGCGAGGCGGAAACACACGATTCGTGCTGGCAACATGCGACGTACCACTTCAAGTTCTAAAGGCCCGGTGGACCAAGGCACGTAACCACCCCAACTCACGGGCATGCACAAGTCGATACTCGAGCTGATTGCTGATTGCTGATTGCACCAACTGTCGTCACTGGCCGCCGTCGCCACCGTCGCTGCCGTTGACGCACACACACACGCAGTCGTCGTCGTCGTCGTTTGCCACGATGGCGTGTGTGTGAATCTGACTGTCTTCCACTGTCTTCGGGTGTGGTCACATCGCTGATTGGGTGTGATGACTCGCCTTGTGTTCATGCTTGGCTCGCCGTGCATGGGTGTGAGATTCATGGAGCAAGAGTGTGTTTGTAGCATATCAATGCGTAATCGCAGCCGGAGGTCAGTTAATGTTGTAGATTCCAGAGAACATGCAGATTTTTACTGTAACACAACTATACTACACGTTTATTTAATATGAAATCATTACGGTGTTTTCGTAGTAAGTTACGTGGGATCTGTTATGCCTGCCGAGTGCTTGCCCGTGTCATTCAACACCTCAAGCGACACATTTGTCACACTTTATTCATCAAAATAACAAAGCCACCTCGGAAATGTCATCACGTTTGAGTATACTACTAACAGGCCGTCCGCCCACTTTTTTTTTTCCCGCCCAATCGGAAAAAAAAAAAAAAAACGACGGCGGCGACGGGCAGCAGCAAAAGCGGCGGCGCCGTTCAGTAGCTAGGGGCCGCGTGAACATTTTCTTTTGGGTGACTTGCCAATTGCATGCTCCCTTGACCAGCTGGTGAGCTACCTCCGTCCCGGCTTGTTGTCCTGTTTTCCTTTCCTTTTTCCCCCTTCCGGTCAAGCGGACGAGCGTGGACTCCTCCTCCTTGTGGGAGCAAGAGACGATCGTTTGGTCCTTTGATCATTCAGCCTCGGCCAATGGAACTTGGCTCATTTCCCTCCTGCCTGCCTGCCTCTGTGCAGATTTAGACTCTGTTCGGAAATTTTCAAGAAGGACTTCAAGACTGTCCAGAGGCTCGCCTGAGCCTGCCTCGTGCAGCCAGCATCATGGCTGGTAAGTTGGTGCAAGGCTGCGCCAGGCTTTGGCAGCGTGTGGATGACGTGCCAGGCGCATCGTCCAACTCGTTGCTTTTTCTGGCTCAGGTGAGCAGACTCGGCCGTGCTTAACCCCTCTCCCTCTTGCTGCCCCGCCCTCTTAGCGGCCAAGGACCTCGAAGTCCCTCCGCCAGAAAACGGACTCGAGACTGTGCGCGTCATCTTTCTAAACAACGATGAACGCAACAGTGAGCGCACACTCGAAGTTGCCGCTGCTTTGGTCCGTATCTCGCTGCACGAACGCATCCAGCTGTCCCACAGACTGAAAGACCATTCGGCTCCCTGATCTGAGCATGCGTCAACTCATCTCGACTGCACTTTTCCCACCTGTTTGTGACGTACAGGATAATCGAATCACGACGTCCAAATACACGCTGCTGTCCTTCTTGCCGCACAATCTGCTGGAGCAGTTTATGCGTGCTGCCAATTTTTACTTTCTCTGCCTGCTGGTCCTCCAGCTGATCCCGGCCATCTCCTCCCTCAGTCCGGTTACCACGGCCATGCCTCTGGTGTTTGTCCTCGGTGTTACCGCCGCCAAAGATGCCAACGATGACTTGGTGCGCTTTGCTATCTGACCGTTGAAATACGTGTAGTTTATGCTGTGGTAAGCTACACTCACGCCCAGGCCCTCCACCGGGTTTTCGGTAGAAACGACACCGCAGCGATGGTACCATCAACAACCGAGCGACAACGGTGCTGCGTGAGGGCAGGTGCGCGTCATCTGCTGCTCGGACTCCCCCTCCCCTCATTCCCAGTAATCAATCTTGATCATGGACCGTCACTTTGCTCGGCTAACCTATCCCATATTTTTGCTTGGGCACCGCGCCATCCAGCTGGATTGAAGTTCGCTGGAGTCAAGTTGTGGTCGGTGACATCATCAAGCTCAAGAGCAACGATTTTGTGCCCTGCGATCTCGTTGTTCTTTCAACCTCGGAAGAGGACCACGACTGTTACATTGAGACGGCCGATCTCGACGGTGAAACCAACCTCAAGAAGCGCTATTCCCCGACAGCCACCAGTCAGCTTGTGGACGAGCACAGCCTCAGCTCCCTGGCGGGTACGCATAATGTTGTGCGCGGTCACCTGACTAGGCCCCGCCTTATCACAAGAGGAAAACCCAAACTAGATACCACCGCCGCCATCTCATTCTCGCATCCTCGCGTGTACAGGCCAAGTGCGTTGTGATCCGCCCAACAACAAGCTTGACAAGTTTGATGGCACCCTCTATCTTGATGACCCTATACCCTTGAGCGACGAGAACGTTCTGCTCCGAGTACGCAGAGCTGCCCTTGTTCGCCACACCAATTGCCGGCCTTTGCTATTTTTATATGCCACGCTGTCCCCCTCGCACGTCTGCTTATACTTTTGGGTGACCTTCGGTTTCAGGGCTGCCGCTTGCGTAACACATCTTTCATCCACGGCGTTGCTGTCTACTGCGGCAAAGATACAAAGCTCATGCGGAACAGCGGTTAGTTCCATGGCCCGGCACTCGGCAGGAAGGACTTTTGTCAATCTCTGGGAATATTCAACCTTTTTTTAGCTGCTTTGCAACACTCACCAACCATTCTGTTCGCCGTCAAATGATCCCGCTCATGCCCTTGCCCGGCGGGACAGGCCGCGCGCGCTTCAAACGTACCCACATCGACATGCAGCTTAACGGCCTCGTTCTTCAAATTTTCTTCGTGCTCTTTTGCATGTGCACCGTCATGGCCATTCTCAGCTCGGCTTGGGAAGCTCGTCAGGGCGATGTACGTTGCTTGCCCAGTTCAAATCCGTCTAGACACGCGTGTCAACATGCGTCTCACGACAATGGACTGTGGTTGCTATAGGAGTTCAAAATGTTTTTGAATCGTCAAAGCGACGATGCCACAACCATTGGCACGCTGCAGTTTTTCTCGTATCTCATTGTGCTCTCCAACTTGGTGCCCATCTCCCTCTACGTATCGTACGTTGCCGCTATTGATCCATGGACCAATCTCGTTCCATGCTTTGCTCATCGGCACTGCTCTACCCGGATGGACAGAGTGGAGTTGATTCGGGTTGGCCAGTCGCTGCTCATTGGCTGGGACCGAGAAATGTACCACAAAGACACGGATACCCGCGCCGTCGCCCGCACGACAACACTCAACGAAGAACTTGGCCAAATTGATTACGTCTTCAGCGACAAGGTGCGACGCTTGCAACGAGGCCTGCATTTGGTGACATGATTGCAAACTTTGTCGAGGCTCGCTCACCTCCTCACCAATGTTCGCCATATTTCGATTTGGCCGTCCCTTCAATCACACACAGACGGGGACCCTCACGCAGAATGTCATGCGCTTCATTCAATGCTCGATTGGAGGTGAAATCTATGGCAAGGAGGCTGACATTGGTAAAATGAAGCCCGCCGACTCGCATCCATTAGATCTGGATCAGATCGAGGACCCCGGAGAGGAGGAAACCTTTATTGATGCCAAATTCCAGGCCAAGCTGGCCGAAAATGATCCCGCTGTGGACAATTTCTTCCGCCTGCTTGCGCTTTGCCACACGGTGCGCCATGAACACGTGGACGGTACAATCGAGTACCAGGCTCAGTCTCCTGACGAAAAGGCCCTTGTCGAGGGTGCCCGGTACGTATTGCTGCTCAGCTCCATCTTCGCTTGCGTTCAAAAACGCTCGGTACCCTGGCATGGCTGCATGACTTACTTGCGCCGTTGTGGTGCATCGAAACAGGGACGCTGGTTTTGTCTTTGATACCCGTACCAGCGAGGATATTTACATTTCAGTGCGTGGCCAACAAGAAGCCTACAAGATGTTGAACATCATTCAGTTCAACAGTACGCGCAAGCGGATGACGATTGTGCTGCAGGCCGCCGATGGGACCTTTACGGCGTACAGCAAGGGCGCCGATAATGTGATGGAACAGCTCCTGTCAGAGGAAGCTCGCCAGCGTGACTGGCCCGCGTGCGAAGAGAACCTGCACGAGTTTGCCAAAGACGGTCTGCGCACACTCGTGCTGTGTCAGCGCCGCCTGGATCCCGACTGGTATCAGAACTGGGCAGCCCGGTTTGCCGAGGCTGAGACCTCGCTCGAGGATCGTGACGACAAGATTGCTGAAGTTGCCGAGGACTTGGAACGTGACTTTGATCTGGTCGGGGCCACGGCCATTGAAGATCGTTTGCAAGACCAAGTGCCCGAGACCATTGCCAACATGATGCGAGCTGGCATCAAAGTTTGGGTCTTGACTGGCGATAAGCAAGAGACGGCCATCAACATTGGCTTTTCCTGCCGCCTCCTCAAGTCTGAGATGGAACCCCTCATCATTGTCAACGGCAAGGACGAGCAGGAAGTCAAAGATCAACTCACACGGGGCTTGGAAACTGTGAATCAGAATGATCGCCCCTTTGCTCTGGTCGTGACAGGCCGCGCGTAAGTCTTTGTCTCGGCTCGCAACTATACATTTGGTTCTGTTTTGTCTTGGTATTCCGTTTCTTCTTTTACTTCGTTTGCTTTATTGCTTGTTCGTCGTTGTGTTTTCCTTCCTTTCGTGCGCTGAGTTTTCAAAGCAACACTTGGAGGTGTGCTACCATGGCAGTTTGCTGACATGATGGGATTTGATTGATAGGCTAACGTTTCCGCTACCACCAACCAAAAAAGAACGCGAGACGGAGATGATTCGCCTTGATAACGGGAGCACGAGCCTGCGATGGACGGCTGAGCGCTTGGAAGAGCAGCGTCAGATCCAGGAGCTCTTCCTGGCCGTCACCGACAAATGTCGCAGCGTGCTCTGCTGCCGTGTATCGCCGCTGCAAAAAGCGCAGGTGGTCACCCTCATCAAGACCGAGCGCAAGTCCATCGCTCTGGCCATTGGTGATGGTGCCAATGACGTGAGCATGATCAAAGCGGCCCACATTGGCGTGGGCATCTCTGGTCTCGAGGGGCGCCAAGCCGTGTTGGCGAGTGACTTTAGCATCGCTCAATTCCGTTTCCTGCAACGTCTCCTGATTGTGCACGGCCGCTGGTCTTACTTGCGCATGAGGTCAGTGACACGTGTTCTCCTGAAAATCACATCTGCCGAGCGCCTGCTTCCGCCCCGCCAAACGTTGCGGACCTAGGCTCACTGATTGTTGGGTCTTGAACCATGATCGCATCGGTGCGCAGCTCCTTCCTCAACTATTTCTTCTACAAAAACTTTGCTTGTACGTTTTCGTCGCCATTTCCCCTGATGTCGTTCTGCTACTTTACCTTGCTTGCCCACAACACACCTGTCTGATGCTGTGCCCGGGTTTGACTGGGTGGCTTGCAGACGCTTTTGTGCACTTTTGGTTTGGCTTTTTCTGTGGATACTCGGCCATGACCATCTACGACGCAGTTTTCATCTCAACCTTCAACGTAATTTACAGCTCGCTGCCCATTCTTGTGGTGGGCATTCTCGAACAAGACGTCAACGACCGCGAGTCCTTGGCCAACCCCCACCTCTACGAGGCAGGCCCTCGCAACATCCTCTTTGATCGCGAGTCGTTTTACTGGAGCTTGTTCCGTGGCGTTCTCCATGGCGTGGTCATCTTCTTTGTGCCCGCGCTCGCCGTGCGCTCTGGTGGATCAGTACGTTCCAGGCTATTTCTGTGTCTTGATTGATTACATTTTATTGTTTTGTTTTGTTTTTTGTTTTTTCCTTCTCCTTTTGCCCTTTGCCTGTTTCTTTTGCATTTTTTGTCAACTCACATATGCCTGTGGTATTTTATTGCAGTTTGGAAGTGACGGCGTGCTGCGTGGAGACTACTTTACACTCTCCTTCATCTGTGCCCTCCTCCTGACCTGGGTTGTCAACCTGCAACTGGCGGTACAAACAAGGCATTGGACTTGGCTCAACTGGGTGACCATCCTGGTTGGCCCGCTGTCGTTTTTCGTCTTCTTCGGTATCGAGTACGCCTGGGATGACGAACTTTTCTGGGTAGGTCTACGTTGCTCACGACAATCGATATTATGTGTGAGCCAAGTCGGCTTGCGTTCTCATGAAAGCATCGCCTCTTCTCACCGGTTGTGGCCCAAATTGGTGCAGTTCCAATCGCCCTATTATGGCGTCTTCAACAGTGGCTTGTCCAGCCGGTTCTGTTGGGCTGTGTTTTTTCTGGCCATTGGCCTATGCATGGTGGCGTCGCTGCTCGAGTTTTTCACCAAGGCCTGGTTCATGCCCAACCCGATCGACATTGTCCGCGAGCAGAGTAAGCAACAGCAACTTAACGATCAGCAGGTGCGTTATCATTATCGCCTCGCGGTCGAGGTTTGCCCCCCGCGGCTCGGCTCTTGCTTACAGCCCCGCGTTTCTAGCCCGAAGAATATGTCGAATGCCAGCGATCTTCGCTGCGAGTGCAGCATTCAGCGTATGTACCAGGCTTGTCGTCACTGCCTTGGCTTTGTTTTTACGCTTTCATGATGCGGAATTTAACCTTGTGAATTACCATGTCATGGCCATTGGCCTTGCAGGTATGACTTTAGTCAGGAAGACAATGTGGGTCGCAGCCTTTTCCCTCGCATGCCCAATATTTTGAAGAAAGTGCCGCTTTTTCATCGCAAGGAGCCGCCCCGCGTGGAAACGCTTTCGCAAGACACCACCTCCACCGTGGGTACGGTGGATCCATCGGTGGAAGCCGGTACCACGCCACCGACCGTGGCACCGAGCTCGCCGCGCTCCGTCCGAACCCTGCGAGACAACTCGGTAGCGCCATCGGAGGTTTCGCGCGCCTCCCCAACGCTCTCCCGTTCACAGCAAGTGGTATGTTCCATCGCATCATGAGCCTGCCCGGTTTTGTCTGCCAAGCCAAGGAGTGTGCTCACGCGTATCTTTTACCCTGTTTGTCTGTGCCAGGCCATTGACTACATTTAATATGCAGCCCAGGCCGCCAGTGGTATTTTCACAGGAAAGAAAATTGACAATGAAATAAACTATGTGCAAAAGTTTTGGATTGGACGCAAAGCCTTCAGTTCAGCCCATCCACCCTCGCCTCCCACAACCAACATAGCAAGGCAAGACGAAAGCAATCGACATGATGAGATGCTCAGCATCTCTTACGATGATACTACTAATTTCTTTTTTTTACAGCCTCAAGTTGGGATACTTGATACGCACGCGGCCCTCCTGACCCACGACGAGCCGAAGCGCGGGCGTACTGGGGGTTGGCATCCAGAGAGCCAAGCTTCTGACACCAGCACCCACCGCGGTGCGATAGCGCTCGACCCCCGTTTGTATGTCAAGTGCGACGATGGTACCATTGCGTCCGAGTGCAAGGGCCAGTTGCCCTTGAACTGCTACGGCCGCCACCGTATGGACGTCGAGAGCAAATGTTTGGAGAAGCTGAAGCTCTGGCGACCATATCTGCAGCAACACCAGTCAGCAGTATCTGAGATAAGGGTGGCTGAGGCAAGTGAGAGGGCCTGTTTGCAGCGTCAATGAAACGCATACCTGCAGTGAGGCTTGGCCCGTGGCCGAGGCTGACTGGCCGACGACAAAAGATGCACCAGCGCGCGCCATGCATGTCTATGGGACGACGCATGCCAAATATGCCATGGGCAAGACAAGGACCTAAAAAGCGAAGCGCAGCCCCGAGTCACAAACCTGAAGGGCTGCTTGACGAGGAGATGTGCGCACGCAAGCACCAGTACGAACATCCCAGCAGCGCAAAAGCTTGTCTTCGCTGGTTTGCAAGCAGAGGCCTGCATCCAAACCGAGCAATGCCGTCACGACGTTGCGGTTGATGTGTTCTTCCCAGACTTGAGTGGGCGCCGCCGTGGAATTGCTGACTTGCCATCCACCCATCCACCCATCGCGGCTACCCGTCACAATCATGAGACCGTCTATGTACCACACGACCAAGCCATAGGTGAGACCGGCAGCAGATGTTAGTCCCCGCACCGTGTGAGAAAGGATGGAACACCTTCAATTCTAAACACATACCGGAGACGGGCACAAAGGTCACCGCAGCCAAGGCCGTCTTATTGGAACCTTTGAGGGTGTGCAGGACAGTCGGCTGTTGATCCGTGGGAAGGCTGACCAGGACCAGCTCCCCGGAGCGCGCCGTGAGCGCGACCAGGTCACCGTGGGGCGCCAGCGCCAAATCAGTGATTCCTCGGCTAGCAGCTTGTAAAGACAGCTCGAAACCTGGCCCCTGAGCCTTGTCTAAATTCCACACAGCCAGCACCTGTAGCCGAGAAGACCCAGTGGCCGAGTGAGCGCCGTACATCGGCCCTTGAGCAGGCAGCAAGCGACACACACGACCTACACCAGCTTCGTCAGCCACCAGCAGCCGATGGCCACCCGATGTCACCACCACGCGAGTAATGGCATCCTGATGCACAAACTCCTCCAACACCACATCCCCCCGCGACCGCGCCGCCCCCATGGCCGACCCCATCTCAACCGATGGCGCACCAGCCGCGCCGTCCGTCGCCGACGCTGCGCTGCCGTTGGCGTTGGCGACCGAGCAGCAGACTCCCATTCGGTCGAATACAGTGATGATAAAAACTACTCCACCCCTCCAAGAAGTATTTTACATCTGTTACCACCACCATGATAAAGAAAGCAGAAGAAGAAGAAGCAAACAGCTTGATGGTTTCACGATCGTCACTGACTTCGCTTCCATTTTCAAAGTGTGACGAGAATCAGTGTTTCTCTCAGCACGTCGGGAAAAAAAGAAAACATGGTGAGCACACGCGCAGGGAAAAGGGCAGTCAGTGGGTCATCCGTCGTCGTCGTCGTCGTCGTCGTTGGTGGACGGGCGGCGCGGGTGACAAGGGTAAAGTGGGTGATCAGGGTGGCAAGGAGCAGTTTTATATTTTTTGATCGGGAAACGCAGCTGGTTTGAATGCACTTCTTGCTCGCACAATGCTCATTGGGGACTGGTCTCTTGATCTTGTTGGACAGAGTTATCCACCGCACATGCCCATGCCAGGAGGTAAGTGCCTTCTCCAAAACTTGGCTTACTCCTCGACTCCAGGAGAACCCGACCGGTCCCCATATCCCTTTCCGTGGCTCATCAGTTGCTGCTATTTTTGTTTTCTTGTTTTATTTTCCCGGCACTAATCAGGCGCTTTTGCTCCACCCGGTGGATTTGGAGCGCCCGGGGTAAGATCGCTGTCGATTCGACATGACCCACGTCTGGCGCTTCCCACATGTCTCACCTCGCGCTATGCGTTGTTGTTAGTATGGTGCGCCAATGCATATGGGTGGCCCGCCTATGATGCCTCCCATGGCACCACCAATGGCTCCCGCCATTCCTCCACCGTGGCGACAAGTGTATACACCGGTCAGCCCCCTTGACATGATGGCTTTGCACCGTGATATCGCAGGGCCGCCGCCGTGACAGGTGATGACTCACTCACGACCCCACTTGGCGCAGGATGGTCGCACCTACTACCACAACACTGCAACCAATGAAACGAGCTGGAACCCGCCCCCAGCCCCAGCCCCAGCCCCGGCACCAGCCCCACAACAACGTGCGTTGCCGTCTGAACACGCGCAGGCCTCTGCCTCTTTTGTCAGCGAAAGCTTTTTTTTTTTTTTTTTGACACATTCATATCCTTGATTGTCGCTTTTCACCTCACGCTCCCAAACTTCTATCTGGTTCCGCAGAGACACCCGGGACTTGGCAGGAAGCTCGCGCCCCCGATGGGCGTGTGTACTACTACAACACTGTCACTCAGGCCACCTCCTGGGAGAAGCCAGCCGTATGTGGATCGTCCAGGACTCGATCATTCTTGCTCCCGCTTGCCAGATTGCTGACAGGCCCACCTCGGCCGTGTGTGTCTTGGTAGGGTTATGCAACTGACCCTGCCGCAGCCACCTCAACGCCCGCTACAACGACCAGCACAGGCGCCGCCGCTGCGACTAGCAACAAGTCTGCTGAGTATGTTACGACACTATGACAGCTTGCCCCAGCCCCACTCACACACGAATCGTCGATGCTACTCTGGTTTATTCGTTCGTTTGTTTGTTTGGCTGCCCCTCGCTCACGTGGATTTGCCTGTTCTTAGCGAAAAGCCGGAGATTCCAGAATTTGCCACAAAAGAGGAAGCCAAAGAGGCCTTCACCAAAATGTTGTATGACCTTGAATGCCGCTCAAACTGGCCATGGGACAAGGTGTGCCGTCGGTTCAAGAAGGACTTTTTGAAGGAGGGCATGCATTCTCGAGCACATTTGGCTCATGACTCGTTGTCACGGGCCGGGACCCAACCCCTAGATTGTTCGCGCTTGTACCAGCGACGGCCGATTCCATGTCTTGAAGAAGGGGGAAAAAAAGCAAGTTTGGAACGCTTGGCGCGGCAAGCGCGCCAAGGAAGAGAAAGAAGAACTGCGTGCACAGGCTCGGGAAGCACGAGAGAAGCTCAAGGTCTTTTTTGCTCAGCAAGAAGCCACGGGCCCCGAACTGCGCCCCAACGAAGCCGTGGATCTGTTCCGCTCCTTCCCCGAACTCAACTCAAAGGTCCTCTCCGATCGCGAAATGGAGAGCATCTACGACGAAGCCCTCCGCGTCAAAATGGATGAGGAGAAGGAAAGCTTTCGACAGCGCGCCGAGCGCACTGAGAAAAAGTTTGAGGAGCTTTTGGCCGATACCCCAGGTGTGTACTTGAGCGCACTCGTGAAGATTGCTGGCTGCTGGCTTGCTTGTACACGCGGCAGGGGAGTCGGGCAAGGGCCATTTGCGACTTCCTCGGATGGGAGCAAAAGGGCGTTTTGCACTCTGTAAACCCTTATCAGGAATGCTGCCTGCCTATTTCTGGGGCACTCGATGAATAGCCATCACCGAGGCCTCAACCTGGGACGAAATTATGGATGCTTTGAGCGCTGATCCTCGCTTCAAGGACGAACCCGATTTTGCCGTGCGTCATGCTCTGCGTTGCAACGACCCCGATTAGTTTTGCTGGCAACATTCCCATGTTCCTTCCTCACAACTATTGTCGGGTTTGACTGGCGGCTCACAGGAGGATGGCATCCTGGATTGCCTGGTCGCATATGAACGGCGGCTCGATGCCTACTCGCGCAAGAAGGACGAGGAGTACAAAGCAGCCATTGATGCGGATCGACGAGAGGACCGCAAGAAGCGCGAAGCTTTTGTGGAGCTGCTTGACCAAATGATCAAAGACGAGATCGTGACCGCCAATAGCGTGTGGCGCATCACGTATCCAGAGATGCTCAAGCATACTGCTTACACGGACATGATGGGTGTGCCGGGCACGACGCCGCTGGACTTTTTCAAGATTCGCACCAACGAATTGCAACAGACGTATCGCCGCGATAAGGCCTTGATCAAGGACATTTTCAAGGTTGGTGCTTCACGGTTCTGGCATTCCACTCGGCCATGTGGTATCGTGATTGCTTGCCTTTCTTCAAATGCCTCGTGTGTTATTGTCTGCAGGAGAAGGACTTTGTGGTAACGGTCACCACGACGGGCGAAGAGTTTATGGAGTTGTTGCAGGTCAGGCAGCGACTCTCTTGCTAGCGCACGACAATGTACCGGCGTTCAACTCCAGCTGGCTGAGCTGAGCATTGCGGGAGCGGTGGCGGATAATCCTCAATGCTCATGTGGGTGTTTGGACCATGCCCGGCTGCATCCGCCTCTTCTAGAACGATGACCGGGTGGCCTCCGTATCGGCACTCCATCTCAAAATGATCTTCGAGTCAATGCTGGAGCGAGCGCTGCGCAATCAGAAGCGTGAAGCAGAAGCTAACCGTGACACGCGCGAAGATGCCTTCCGCGACCTTTTGTCGCGCAACCTCATTGCGTACGTGAGCCGGCACGTGTTGCATTGCTTCTTGGACAAGAGTTTTGGAGGAAGACGGGTGCAGCAGGCAATCGGCGCAAGAGGGCGGGGACAGTGCGCTGGGCGATGGCATGTGTGGTTTCAAAACAAATCAGAGTGGCCAGACATTGTGACTTTGCCGTTTTCTGATACCATCTGCTCCGGTCTTGCTTTGCATCTCGGTAGACTAAAAGCAGATACAGAATGGAAGGATGTGGAGTTCATGTTCAAGGATGAACCCTCGGTTCAGGCCTATGAGAAGGATCCTGAGACTCTGCTCAAGGTCTTTCGGGCCTTCTTGGCCAGCGATCCTTGGCGGTCATCTGAAGGTGCGTTTGCCAAACCCATGACAATGCTTTGTGCGTCTGCAAAAAACTGAGTAGCTCACATCTCTTCATCACAATCATCTTGCTTGCACGCACAGGCGGTGAGCCCGACGCCAAAAAGGTCAAAACATAATGCCACTTTGCCACGCAAAACATGCAGGAGATGTCAAGCGACAACAAGTCGTGAAAGAACAAATCAGAAAAATAAAAAAAGAACTTTGGTCGATCGATTCCGTTTGGCGATCATGCCAAGTCCAGGCGTGCCGCCGTACACGCTACTCATTCACGGCGTTTTCACCAGCCGAAGGAGTGGGGAATTTCGTTCAAAGTAAAGACAGAAGAGATTCAGAGATTCGCAAAGCAAAAACCATGCCGACGAAATTGCAAAATAATACCAAGCGTCGAATGAGTGAGGCATGCGACTCGTTATCAGCTCCGTCATGTATTCTGGAATGTGTGTTCAATTCGGAATTTGCTCGCTGGGTGGGGCCACTCACGTTTTCATATATCGGCACTGCTAATTTTTTGATAATAAATCTCGAAATAATATTAGCACGTCGACACAAGCAGAGGTTTGGGCTGCCAAGAGCTCCAGGTCATCATTCGATGATGAAGAATCAGTCATGATACGGAGCGCCAACGCGCCGAGCTTCTCCCTGCCCCCTAGGAACAAGCAAGAACAAGAAAGAGCGCAACGAGTAGACGGCCTGACCGCCATTTCCCATAGCTCACATCAAGACACCCCGTGATTTAGCCAGTTCACTGTTTTCGCTCTTTTATCTTTTTAAAAAGGTCACTGTTTTCGCCCCTTTTCGTCTCAGAATGTTCACTGTTTTCGTCTTTTACTTCCCGCCCAGTAACAACAACAACAACAACAGAAGAAGAAGAAAAACAGTTCAGTAAGTGTGTGTGTGTGTGTGTGTGTGTGTGTGTGTGTGTGTGTGTGTGTGTGTGTGTGTGTGTGGAAATGGCAGCGGCGGGGACGCTGGAGCGATCGCAATGTGGTGGCGTGTGAGGGCAGGATGTGCGAGGTGGCGGGCTTGGTGGGGGCCGGGTGTATGAGTGGAGAAAGGGTCAACGATCTGAACTTGGCTGGAACGGGCTGGTGAGAGAGAGAGAGAGAGAGAGAGAGAGAGAGAGAGAGAGGAGAGAGAGAGAAAATCGCGTGAGCAGGTGCCGCCCCCCTCAAGGGGCGTAGTGGAGACGGGCGGTCCGGCTTTGTTGGTAGTGTCGTGCGGTTGTAGCTCATGAGTCATTGTGGTGGTCTGATCTCAGCAAGTCGCTCCAAGAGCATCGTCAACTTTTCGAGTCTTGAGTGCCTGGAGTGGCTTGAGTCTTCCGGGTCTCCGCTTTGATTATCGCCATGTCGTCTAGTGCCATTAAAGTGGGCATCCTAGACCGGGAGCATGGTCTTTTAAAGGTGTGTCATTTGATCAAGGAGTACGGGGGGTCGAGCCTGAACGGCAACTGGCGCTGATGGTGACGGCTCTTTGATCCGTGTTCCACATGACTTGATGTCGATCGGATGGAATCTTTGGATCTTATCGCGCCTCGTCTTGGCTCCTGCTCGTTGGTGTTGCGGATCAATAGAAGCGCAAGCCGCACCTGGTGGCGCTTGTTGAGGAGCCAGGAGGTCGCCTCTTGCGCTGGCACAAGACTGCCTCTCCGGACAGTCCCATCGAGGTTTGACCTCGTACTCCTGTCCTGGCCTCCCCCTGCCCCAACGTGCTAGATTCTTGCTCACAGCCGGAGCTGGCTCTTAGATGGACGTGCCACTCAAAAGCATCGTTGCCGTGGGTCGATTGGTGGAGAGCGACAACAACACATACTTTGTCGTCAGCTCTGACAGCGGTAACTTCACCTTCATAGCGCCCACCATTGATGACCTGCAAACGTGGGTCAAGCTTCTCTCCCCGCAAGCCCTGTCCCGGCAGTCATCCACAAGTGATGATGACCGCGTCTGTGGACTCTTGAGCGTGGACAAGAAAAAGGACCGGTGGTGTGTCCTCCGAAAAGCTTCCATCGTCATGTTCAAGGCCAAGGTACCATGGTCATGCACATCAACTTCCCTCGCCTTGTCGCGCCCCCTTGGCGGACAAAGGCACGAAGATGCGTGAGGGTCTCCTCGCAAGCTGCTCTCATATCACCTGCGACTCGTGTGGGAAATACAGGGTGACAAGGATCCCGTGGGTGCCATCGTGCTTGATAGTCTTTGCACTGTCAAGCCGCCGGAAACGAGCGAGAAGCTGTCGGCGCGTCGGGCTACCG
The DNA here is from genome assembly GCF_000002865.3 of Monosiga brevicollis MX1. Lineage (NCBI taxonomy): Eukaryota > Choanoflagellata > Craspedida > Salpingoecidae > Monosiga > Monosiga brevicollis. The sequence goes on from NW_001865048.1 coordinate 49,968, forward strand.
TCTCGGTCTGTATCCTGCCCGCAGGCACTCAACACTCACCCGACGCCCGCTGGTTTTTGATCGGCACACTCTGACGCCTCACCAATGGCATGTCCCCTCAACTATATGCCGTTCTTCTGATTGACATCAGGGCTATACCTTCAATATTTACACAGCCTCTCGGGATTGGGCGCTCAAGGCTAAGACCATGAACGATGCCAATCGATGGGTGACAGCGCTGCAGGATGCCATTGAAGCTTGTCCCAGCTTGACAACGCCATTTTCCAAGCTAGCCAATCGTCATGCTGGTGCAGATGCCTTTGAGCTTGAAGAGGTTATTGCTGATCGAGTGGTAGGTGACTGTGCATTAAACTTTTGCCAGGCTGTTGAACAGCTCCCCGCTCATCTCCTGCTCCTGCGTGTATGCAGCTGCTTTGTTTCTCGGATGAGGGCTTGGATATGCCCTTGACACCTCTGCCTTACGGCTCTATCGGCAAGCGGCCCTCGGGCAATGAATACGGCTTTCATCACATTGGTATGTACAGCGTCACCTTGTGCCTGACCAGCTCGCGTAACCAATCTCGTTGGTTTTGAGGGTTGCCATCGTGCTCATGCATGTCTGTACGCATCACGTGACCTCCTGTAGAGGCCATGCACATCTACAACAGTCTGTTGCCAGGCCAATCATCCAGATTTGGTGATTTGAGTGACGTGCACAAGCTGGCTCGCAATCTCTTCCTTGTCTGTCAAGACGTGCCAATGCTGCGCAATGAGATTTTCATGCAAATTCTCAAGCAAACCACACGGGTTTGTCTTGCACCCCTTGTGCCTCTTTTTGGTTTCATGTGTTTGGCATGTTTCTATTCTGGGTCTCTTGTGTCTGGTTTGTGACAAAGCAGTCCGATGAGGCGGTGTTTTTCTAATTTTTTTTTGATCATTGCGCGCGCTTGATGGTGTGTAGCATCCGCGCCCGGGGTCGCCAGAGCACATGGTGTACTGGTTTCTATTGGCTGCTCTCTGCTCACACCACGTGCCTTCGGGCGCGCAAGACAAGTTCTTGCGTTCCATGCTGCGCATGACGGCCGCGCATTCTGAGGTAGGAATGACCTTGTGTCAAACGTGCAGGTGCAGCGATCACACCATCCTTATTCTCATGGCATGCCTGCTTTCTGCTTTTCAACCATTGCATTGCAGTATCCATCAAGCGTGAAAAAGGCTGCCAACTTTTGTCTCGAGGCTCTGTCAGGGGCCAAGTCGCCCGTCTTTCATGATGCCCTCATGAAGGACATCCTAGATGGGAGCGCCTTTGATCGTCAAGCAGATGGTCTCGTGCTGGACCGTGAGATCACGCTCGCCGACGACTCGGCCTGTTGAGCATGCACGTGCTCGCCCCATTGCCCGTGTGTGTTCCTTGCCATGTGTCTGGTGCGCGGCGTGCAGCGCTGTATCTTTGTAGGATATTCTTGATTTTTAGTGTGCGCCTGTGCCAAGCATGGCTGTGGGCGCCACGGCCACGTCGGCATTCACGATACTCGCAGTCAACTACCTTGCGTGAAGCGGCTTGGGCGAGGCATCAATGCGTTGGGGCTTGTGACTTTTCGCTACCTGTCGATTGAGTTGCTGTGGTGTCGGGCCTGTGCCTGGGCATATACTGCAGTGTGTGTGTGTGTGTTTTCGTTTGTGTGGGTGTGTTTCGATCTTTTTGGTTTTTCTCCGTCTTTGCCGTGCTGTTCTTGAAGTGCTGTTCATTTCCAGCCCAGCCCGTCATGTAGGGGGGAGGGCAATGTATGTAAAGCAACAACACTGCGGAGTGTCCCGTTGACATGAAGCAATGACATCAATTCAAGAATGAACGGACTTTGGTCTTGATCGAGCTCGGTTACATGGGTCGATTAAAACGGGATTTGTCTAATGAAGCGGGGTTAACCCACTAAAAGGCCTGGCTCACTCAAGCAGAGGCCGCTACTGTGCGGGGATGCAGAAAGTAGTTGGGGTAGAAACGCAGGCCCTCGGTGCTTTCGTCGCGGGCCAGCCAGCCAGCCGTTTCTGCGACGAGGAGGAGTTCAGTGGCCACGACAGCCGAGATGCTCTTGAGACGAGCAAGGCGTCCGGCTGTGAGATAGCCTTGGGCCTGCACCATGTCCATCATGGCCGTGTGGTCGAATTGACCTGCTCCGTTGGCCGCGCGTGCCTCGACGGCTTTGACGCCACTGGAGAAGACGCGGAGTTGATAGGGTAGATTCATGGGCTCAAATTGTTCGCAGGCGTGCAACACGTCATTGGGGGACAGGAGTTCAGTGCCGCGGGCCCGGTTGTACAGACAATACAAATCGGTGACAGCCAAAACACCGTTGTGCTGCATGTACCGCGTCAGGCGGGCAAGGATATGGTCGGGTGAGAAGAGGCTGCGACTATCCACTCGGGCAGGCCAGGCAGCGACCGCCCGCCACAACACGAAAATGAGCGTAACGACAGGAGTATAAAAAAAAAAGGCAGCAAACCTTGGCCAGGAGGGTGGGCAGGATCTTTGACAGTTCTTGAGCCAGTTGTCGATGAAACTCCTATAGCCACATTTCCAGGTCAGATCGTCCGGGATGAAACGGTTTGCAAGCGAGTCAGGAAAACGGCGGGGACAGACCGCGGGTCGCTGCTTGTCGCGAACAACGGGGTTATCAATGCCAATGGACAGCAGATAGTCCTCGAGTTGCTGAGATATGGCAGCATTGTCCTCGTCCTGTACGCGCGCGCTGAGTTTTGCGGCCAAGGCGAGCAATTCGGAGGCCTTGGACTGAAGGCCTGAGGGATGGGGCGAGCGAGAAGGTCCGAGTGAGCTGGATCATGACATTTGGGAGCCAGACCGCGTTGGGCAAACCCTCACCTTGGAGGTCACCCGAGAAAGCTTCCTGAAGAGAGCTGTCGGCAGCAGCAAGTGAAGTTTCGGTTTGCTTGACCACACGCCGAATGCCGCCCGTGCCGGACCCTGTCAGGGTGACCGGTGCTGCCTGCGAAACGGCGCCCGTCGAGGCGCTGTTGGACTCATTGCCAGCAGCGTGAATGGCACCACCAGCTGGTGTCGGGCAGCTGGGGTTTAGGTCGATGGGCTGGGTCAGCCACATTTGGGCAGCCAGGACGGCCAGCAGGCCATGGTGAAAGGCCGTGACGGTGTTCTCATCGCGATTGCGAAAGGAAATCTTGGTCATGGCTTCGCTGCTAGTCGCAGCAACGGCTCGAGGGAGCGGATGCTCCAACTGTGTAAAGTGGAGGATCAACTTTGGACTACCAAAGAAGGTGGCGGCCGTGTGACTGACGTGCGAAACGTGTCGCAGCTCCAGGTGCATCCACTGCTCGGCGCCGCGCCACCAGATGATGCGATAGGGGGTCAAGGCCACCTGTCCATCCTCAAAGCTCGTCTGCTGTCCACCATCATACAATCGAATGTTGCTTCCAGAAGCGTTGATGGCCTCTCCTCCCACCAGAATCTCATGCACACCACCGCTTCCACTGCCACTGCCACTGCCACTGCCACTGCCAGCCGCCCGGCGCCCGTCGATCCACTGCCATCGGTTCATCCCGAAAGGTTGAAAAAGGCGAAGTAAGTGAGCATATTATCTTTGCGACGTTGAAAGATGTTCTTCACTGTATTCGTCGTCTGAATCTCGTCGTGCGTGTGTGGAGATATTCTCGCTTGACTCTCTCTCTCTGATTTTGGGTGTGTTGGTGCTTGTGTGGAAAGCTCTTTTGCGCTGACAAATACACACTCTCTGACTGCTCCGCTCGAATCTTCTCTCTCTCTCTGTCTCTGTCTCTCGCTTTCTCTCTCTGTCTCTCTCTCTCTCTATCTCTGTCTCTGTCTCTGTCTCTGTCTCTCTCTCTCTCTCTCTCTCAAGCTCTCTCAAGCTCTCTCAAGCTCTCTCTCAAGCTCTCTCTCAAGCTCTCTCTCTCAAGCTCTCTCTCAAGCTCTCTCTCTCTCTCTCTCTCTCAAGCTCTCTCTCTCAAGCTCTCTCTCAAGCTCTCTCTCTCTCTCTCTCTCTCAAGCTCTCTCTCTCTCTCTCTCTCTCTCTCTCTCTCTCTCTCTCTCTCTCTCTCTCTCTCTCTCTCTCTCTCTCTCTCAGTTTTTCTCGTCTGATTGTCCGAGCGCGCGCGTTGAAACGGCAGCGCAGGGGCGTGATACTGTCCGTGCGAGTGATTTGTCTGGCCTCAAGGTTACTATAGGAGAACTCTGGCAAAGTTGCCACGCCGAGGTTCTTGGCCGTCTTCTTCGACCTCCACCATGTACGTTTGACAGTGGCACTTGCTGTCTGTTTCTCGGTTCACCCCCCCTGCCCCGGCCTCCTCCTGTTGAACGCTCATGCCGCATGCGTGCCACCTGCAGGTCGTCTCGTTCTCCGTAGGTTCTGCTTGACTTTGTTTTCCCAACGCGCTCGCTCTTTCCATCTCGATCTTTGGTGTCTGCTCCCCCATCTTACGGGTGGCCTTTGGTCTTCGTTTTTATACAACAACCCGCAGACGTCGCAGTCGTTCGCCCAGTCCCGCCAGCTCCCGCTCGCGCTCACGTTCCCGCAGGTCTGTTCCTGGTGTTTGCCGCTGATTGACGGTTCAAGAGTCGTATCTGATTTGCGTCATTGCTTGGTTGTCTGTCGTGGCCGAGCCACTGCGCCTGCTGCTATGACTTTTTGCTCACAACTTTTGCTGGTTCGCTCATGGACATGGCCGTTTGCGTGTGAAATGTTGCAGCATCAGGTCTGTCATGTCTGATCCCCGCCTGTGGGCATGTCACGAATGCCAGGACTGCGCGACTGAGCGTGCCTGTCTCGAGTCTGGCTGCGGCTGTTCAACTTGCTCTTTGAAGATTTATTTTCAGATTGACATCTTCATGATTTCCTCGTGTTCACTGGTGGGAAAGCCTCACGATTGACATTCGGTGTCTTGATCCGCAGCCCTCGTCGTAGGAGGTCAATGTCGCGTTCCCCTTCGCGTTCGCGTTCTCCATCGCCTCGTCGCGGTCCCAGTGAGGATCGAGTAGGTTCACGTCTCCGGCTCGGAAGGGTGTTTTGTGGCCGGCCTCAGGCCTTTTCTTCCTCATGGCCTGGATGCCGCTTCTGGTCAACAACAGGTGACCGATCTCTTTGTGGGCCAGCTCTCCGGCAACGTGACAGAGGCTCACCTGGAGGAGGTCTTCAACTGCTATGGGTCGGTCAAGCAAGTGGAAATGCCCCGGGTAAGCCTTTGACAGCCGTGCGTGCGTGTGCATTGGGCCGGTCAACAGGTCAAGTGGCACACGAGGCAGCATTGTGACCCTTCTCTGCATTGTGCTTTGCCTGCATCGTGACCCTTCTCTGCATTGTGCTTTGCCTTGGGCTGGATCTTTCTGGTTCCTTAGGGGGGCCGCGCGGGCCAGCGCCGCAAGTTTGCGTATGTGTCCTTTGATACGGTGGAGGAGGCCGAGCGGGCGATGGACTTTTTGAACGGCGCACAGTTGGATGGACAAAAAATCGTGGTGCAGCCCAAGCAGCCCCCGCGTCGCATGTATGTTT
>NW_001865048.1:55530-95662 GCF_000002865.3 Monosiga brevicollis MX1
TGGTAACTCACAACGCCCCATTCCCCTCCTCTCTTCGATGTCCCCCCCCTTGCTTCTTCAGGTTCTCGCTCTCGTTCTCCACCTCCGCGCCGCCACTACGACGATGACCGCCGTCGTTAATTCGATCATCTCTTCTCCCTCTCTCTCTCTCTCTCTCTCTCTCTCTCTCTCTCTCGGTTTCTTCCTTTTGTGAAATTAAAACTGACACTTGGTAATCTCCCTTCAGCTTTCAAAGTGTGAGAAAGTATAACACAGTTCACTTCACCATGGCAAAATACCTCCCTAAAACGTAATTACGGTCACACCAAGGGCTTCCTCCTTGGAATTTTTCCAATTTTAACTCTTGTTTTTCTATTTTTAAATTTCTTTTTCAACACTTGTTGTGTTTTTTTATTTTTCTTTTGGCGGTGAGTCGGGCCCGTGACGACCGAGCGGGGGGCGCAATGCCACTGCCACTGGCCTGGTCATCATTGGATTGATGGCTGGGAATTGCATTTGATGAGGAGGTGTAATGGGTCGCGGGCTTGTAGAGGGATTGGCATGGCTCTTGTTTGCGTTGGAACTGACCAAATAAATTCCAACTTTTCCGTGCACCAGGCGGCAGCAGGCTCGAGCTCACAGTTTGTGTCGTTTGCTTTCCTGAGGTGATAGCTGCCTTTGGAGACGCGTGAAAATGGCAGTGGCCGTGCAGCAGCCCGATACAGGTCGATACCTGGCGCAATGGCGCGATCGTTTGGATCGTGGCGTCGGCTTTGACAACTGGGGCCAAATGATTGAGGCGTGTGACGAGTATGATAAGGTATGTCGGCTCGACCAAGGACCCACCCTGCACTGCCTGCCCCTGCTGCCCACCTCCTGGCCTCATGCGCGCGCCCTGTCAGGTCGTGAGCGAGATCAAGTCAACGGTGCATAAGCAGAAACCTCCATTTACAGAGGACGTGTGCAAGTTTCTCGTCAACGTCGCCATTGCCGCCACCCTGCGAGCCAAGGCAGCCCAAGACCTGACGGGTGCGTGCTGACCGTCAGACTTGATTCAAATCCGCCGTGACACGGAATTTGAATTATTGAAGCTTCGAGGATCCGCTAAATTCCGAGCAAACGGGTGCTGCTGCACCTCGTTGGCCTTTCGCTCATCTTGTCCGCCCCTTCTCGAGTGCAGGCAAGGTGGCTGGCGTGACGCTGTCGGAGATGCGCCACCTGATTGAAACGATGAAACAGCTGCCCGATACCGTGCCGCCGTTTCCACTGCCGGGCGTTGAAGAGTTTCGCCATCTCATGCCGGCCCCGGCCCCGCACATGGGATCCCTGGCTGGCGCCGGGGCCCAGGGCGACCAGGACACGGACAACGAGGATGATCAGGATGCCGGTGTGTTACAGAAAAACAACCCCTCTCTTCTGCAACAGAACCAGCAAAGCAAATGAGAGGAAAGAATCACTGTGAAGCCTTCTTCAGGGTTGTGCTGCTTGCCTCTGACAATGTCTGTCTGACTTGAAACTTTTGAACACGATGCTGGCAGACCACGCCACGACCGGTGGATCCCTCAAGCCTCGCATCAACTTTCCGGGTAAAACCAACATTACCATCTTCATTCAGAAGATTCAGCTCAAGGATCCCAGCCAATACATCGAGCCCTACTTTACCATCTCCGTCAAAGGTGAGACTATGCTTGCTTGTTTTCTCGTCTGCTCATGCAAGTTCCCTCGCTGCTGGTGTGGAGTCAACACACGCAAACGTCACTTTGGGCCATGCCAATTTTTGTTACCAACACCCACAGACGCCACGGGCAAGGATCTTGCTGCGCCCCAGGATACTCCGCCCACCAATCGCAAGGACAACGACTTTATTCACTTTACCCAGCCCATTGAGATTCAACTGGCCCTCGAGGACTTGTCGGCCGGTAGGATATTTACCACATGACTTGATTTGTCGACGCCCCATGATCACGGTTCTTGGTGCTCGTGTTTGCATGAATGCCGCAGACTGTGCCATCTTCCTCGAGTTCAAGCACTTCAAACCGCGCAAGCACAAGACCTCGGTCAAGTGCTTTTCGCTCATGGAGCTGGACGAGCTCATCCATTCGGCACAAGCCGTGCCTTTGGAAATGTATGTGCTGCGTCCTGCCATGAACGACCCGTGACTGCTTTGAATGGCCTCAAATTCTGTTGGCCCTCTCACCTGCACACTCGCACCAATCAATCGCAGCTATGCCAAGCCCACCGACTTTAAGCGCCGCAAGCTGCACTTGCTCACGGAGAAGAAGCACTATCTGTGGGTCATGGTTCACCTGACCAAGAACTAAATGCAAGGGGTCCAAGACCAGTGGTGCCTGTGGCATCCCCTCTCCCTCTTGTGCATGTCTTGTCTCCCTTTTCTGTTCTCTGTCTCTGCTGGCGCATTTGTCTATTCTTCTTCTTTTGTTGGTGGGCCGGACCCCTTTCTTGTCGAGTACATGGCTCTACCACATTGAAACTTGTAACCCAACGCTCCTGCTTTGACGTCGGCTTTGGTGTTTTTAAAAACATTCTCACATCTGGGGGAGGGAGACCAACTCGATGCTGGAACTTGCTGCACTCTCATTCGATTAAGTCGGGTGGGGTTGGTTGGAGATATTGGGAATCCAGAGCACGTCAAGGAGAAGAACACCAGGCAAGCGGCAAGCGCATTGCCATCTTTGCGCCGACTCAAGCCAAGGCCTTGATGAGCTTCTTGGCACGCTTTCGGATGATTTTATAAATGACCGGCGTCACCTGTTCGGCATCAAAGGTTTCTTTATTGTCTTCGGCGGCTAGTCGCGCCGACTCGAGAACCGCCGGTGACACCTCCTCACTCGCCACAACCTGTTCGGCTCGCTCGCGCAGGCGCATCCGTGCCACGCCCTGAAGGGCCTGAACATATGTCACAAACACATCAAAGTCATCTTTGGGTAGCTGCGCGGAGCAAGCAAGCACGCGGCAGGGCAAGAGGTGAGAGGCACAAGGCAACAGGCGCAGGTCCGCAGGCTGGTGGGATGAAACGCGAGGTGGGCGCGCAGGCGGACCAGGTAGGGATCAAATGCATGCTCAAGCAGAAACTATGGCAGAGAAAGCCAGCGGGCCAAGGACCGTGAGGATTGGAAACAGCGAGTGGGGCCAAGGCGCGTCGTGTCATCCAAAGCAGCAGCGCGGGCAACCCTCTGCTGATCGTACATTTTGGCGAACTTTTTGAAACTTCCATTGTGTTCGGTCAGACTGCCACAGGCGCAGGTAATCTAGTGCCTGCTGATATGACTGACGATCTTTGACTGCGGAGCCAGAGGTGCAAAGGTCAGACAGGACGGGGAGTGAGTGCCCAGCAAACGAGAGCTAAAAGCCGTGCAGTCCAAGACAAGACTCACCAGCGGGAGGCGGCGGAGCGGACTCTTTCTTGGGTGTATCTGATGCATCTGTCTTTTTGCTGCGCTTGGCCTCGGGCTTGCTTTCGCTGCTGCTGCCGTGGCTTGACCCGCGCCCGCGACCGCCACGACCACCGCGACCACCGCGACCGCCACGGCCGCGCTCAGCACCACCCCGACCACGACCACGCTCCCCCGCACCCTGTCCCCGACCACGACCGCCACGACCACGACCACGACCCCGCCCACGGCCTCCATCCCCAGCACCCCGTCCAGCTTGTCCAGCTTGTCCAGCCGCCACCGTCACCGGCGCCTCACCCCCCTCGGTTGCCGCCATCTTGATCTCTTGAGAGAGAGAGACAGAGAGAGAAAAGAAACAAAAGAGACACGTGTGTTCCACATTCTCTCTCTCTCTCTCTGTCTTCGTGTCTGTCTCTCTGTCTCTCTCTGTCGTTCCCTCTTTCTCTGCTCTCTCTGTCTGTCGTTCACTCTTTCTCTGCTCTGACTCTCTTCTCTATCTCTCTCTCTCTCTCTCTCTCTCTCTCTCTCTCTCTCTCTCTCTCTCTCTCTCTCTCTCTCTCTCTCTGCTCTTTGTCTCTGTGCAGTCTCCGACTCGGTCTGAGGTAGCAGAATCGATCGCGGTGACTCCCGTTGGCTATGCAGCGCTTGGTTTTTTTTACTGATGACTGATGGAGAGCCTCGAGTTGGGAGGACGGCTCAAGCGTTTGGGTGGGCGCAGCCATCCAGGACGACAACAGGCTCTGAATTGTATTTCTTTTTTTTTTGCTGTCTGCTTCTTCACAGATCACAACTGAACGACGAGAGAAAACCAAAAGGGACAAGCATCACCACGGAGTAACCGGTCCGTCCCGTCCGTGTCGAGGCCGGGGGGGGGGGGGGGGGGGGCACTTTGAAGAAAGATAAAGACGAATGGTGGTGGTACAGAGAAAGTCACATCTCGAGGGCTGAGGCTCCAAAGGCATCATCGTGATGGTAAGTCAAATCTGCATTGGCGGGATCGTGTGTAGTGTGAGGATCGAGTGCAGCGCCAAGTCAAGGGTGCCCATGGGATGGAAGCACGTACAGAGAAACCCGTCGTCATCACCAAAGTCCTGGTAGAGCTGGCGTATCGCTTTGCTGAAAACAGGCCCCGTGGCAAAGGGAGGCAAAAGGAGAAGGGCGTGAGGTGCATTGAGGTGCATCGAGGTGCATCGAGTCACATCGAACGGGTGCAGATGCGGGTGCAGCTGGGCCGAGACAAGACGGTCAACGCACCTGGTTTCTGGAATGGCAAACTTGCCATCGTTTTCAACGTAGACAAAGATGCTTTGCGAGGCCGCCAAATTGCTGCGGCTGCGAATAATCTGCTGAAACTAACGCCATGCAAGGGGCGTTGGATCGTACAGAGCGGGTAAGAGCAGCGTGACTTGATGGGTTTGCAAACGCGGGAGGAGAATGAAAACAGCAATGTTCTCCCCGCCCCCACACAAAGCAGGGGAACGTGAAGAAGGGTGGTTTGAATCTGCTTGGAGACCAAGGGACATGACCACCGACCTGGGCCAGCGTCATTTCGCCAGAGACAATAAACTTGTTCTTATCGAGGGGGGGAAGCTTGCAGCGTTTGCCACGCAGGACAATCACGGGATATTGCTCGCTGTACTTTTTGCGTATCCGGCGAGCCTCGGCGCTGCGTGCAGCTAACGTGTTCAGGCGCATCGTGGACATTTGGACAGCCGCATCCGTCGTAAGGCGGTGCGCCGACGAATGGCGACAGAAAAAAAAGACACGAAACAGGACGAAGAGTGAAAGCCAAGCGGGAGCGGAAGAAGAAGAAGAAGAAGAAGAAGAAGACGGAGAAGACGGAGAAAGAGATGGAGAGAGAGAGCGCGCGCAGGGGGGCGAGCGAAGGGGGTGGGATGGGCGGCTCGATCAAATCACGGACCGAAATCATGCTTTTGCTTGTAAGGGTTGGTCTCCTTGCCCGAGCGCATCATGCTGGCCAAGTCAAGAGACAGGGATACTCTATACAAACTGGAGCCCGACGACAGAGGCAAGACAGGGCGGGCGGGGTCGGTCCAGGAAGGGGTGCACGTATCACACACGCTCGCTCGCTCGCTCGCTCGCTTGCTTGCAATGACGCTATCCAAGCAGAGAAAAAAAAAAAAAAGCGAAACCGCGCGTCGAGCAGTGAGAAGAGGGTGTCGCCATCAATCACAAACAGCGAACGCGCTCACGGAGCTCGTCAATGCCATGCCCGAGCTTGATCCACATGGCCATAAAGGGTACAGCGTTGCAGCACCTGTCTCCTCCCTCTCACACACCCTCAATGGTCCATTCCTGATGAGCACGCTGCCGTTTCACATCAACTGTACCTTGCAAAAATAAAATTCAAAAGACGAAGATGAGAGAGAGAGAGAGAGACAGAGAGAGAGAGAGAGAGACAGAGAGACAGAGAGAGAGAGAGAGAGAGAGAGAGAGAGAGAGAGAGAGAGAGAGAGAGAGAGAGAGAGAGAGAGAGAGAGAGAGAGAGAGAGACAGAGAGAGAGAGAGAGAGAGAGAGAGACAGAGAGAGACAGAGAGAGAGAGAGAGAGAGAGACAGAGAGAGACAGAGAGAGAGAGAGAGAGAGACAGAGAGAGACAGAGACAGAGAGAGACAGAGAGAGAGACAGAGAGAGAGACAGAGAGAGAGAGAGAGAGAGAGAGAGAGAGAGAGAGAGAGAGAGAGAGAGACAGAGAGAGACAGAGAGAGAGGACAGAGAGACACACAGTGTTGGACACGCTTTTGGAGGCTTCTTGGGCCGTGCTCTGCCTTACTCTCGTTATCAAGCACAAGCGCGTCAGACATGACAGCCCATCTTCTGCCCCTCTGAATCACCCTCAAGCTGCTCTCTCAACCCACTGCCACTGCCACCGTCGCCACCGCCGCTGCCGCTGCCGTTTCCGCGCCAGTAATTTTGTTTATATTAAAGAGGTCAATTTCACATTATATATTTACAACATAGTGTGTGTTGAATAACACTTTGAAGTTGTTTGCGTGTGCATCTTCAACGCAGCGTCATCTGCTCGATCATCTTCTTCAATATGTCCCCATCATATACAACACATTATAAAGCATAACCGCAAAAATAACTGCATCTTCTTCCAACTTCTCTACATCATCTCCAACAGCTATGGCTTTCCCTTTTGCGTGTGTTGTATTTTTAGGGTCCGTTGGGCAGACCGCCACAAAGTGCGAGAGAGAGAAAAAAGTGAGAGAGAGAAAAAAAAAAAGTAAAATAGAAAAAGAAAACGGCAGCGCCCGCTCGTGTTCCTCGTGTGGCCCTCTCTCTGGCTCTGGCCTCTGACTACTGGTGGTGGTGCTGCTGCTGCTGCTGCTGCTGGGGGGGTCAAGCTTGAAGGATTGCATTTCTGGCGATAGCTGGTACGTGGTTTGGATGGCCTCGACCAGCGCCGGCTCAACCTCACGCGCTCGCTTGCTCGCTCTGTAGACCTTCTTATCTATCAGAGACAGACCGTATCATTCCCCGCAACAGGATGCCCGACAAGGAGGCAGCCTTTGCGGCCTCGGCATCATCCGAGGGGAGGGGGTCTCGGAAGAGCACGCCCGGCCATTCGGGCCGCACGTCCCCTCTGCTGACAACCACCAGCCACCCCGCTCCGCGCCGCTACTCCAACCTGCACAAGCGCAGCATCTCCGACGTGGTTGCCAGCCACTCGTACGACTTTGTTCAGCACGATGACGATAGCGTCGGTGCTCATTCGGACACAGAGCTCGACGGTCGCGATCGAGAACCCCCCTTGCCCAGCCGTGAGGGCCAGGTCGCCAAGTGGACCAACTACATCCACGGCTGGCAGGAGCGCTACCTTGTCCTACGTGATGGCACTTTATCCTACTTCAAGTCGGCCCAAGAACGCACCCGGGCCTGCCGCGGTTCCATTGATGTGATTGGTGCCGTGATCAAGGCCCATGACTTTGACGCCCTTCGTTTCGACGTCGTCGTCGGTGCCGACCAACTCTTTTACGTGCGCGCCACGTCAACCGCTGAGCGCGACGCCTGGGTCGCCGACCTTCGCTTGACCAAGGACCTCTTGCCCGATCGTCAGCCCTCCGCCCTCTCCCGCCGCCCCTCCACCTTTTCCCTGGCCTCGGGCACCTCGGCCAACTCGGCTCACGTCGGCACCTCCAACGGCCCTCGCATCTTCAAGGACAAGCTGGCCGAGCTCAAGTCCATTCAATCGGCCCTCGGCAAACAGGTGGGTTTTGCACCGCCACACGTTTGAAGACCAGGCTCAACTCGATTGCGCCCGCAGCCATTTTCTCCTGGCGTTGTTTTGTTCTCAACTCTTGTTCTTCTTTCTCATCTTCTGGTCACGTGGTCTCGGGTTGCCTCCAACGCAGGCCTTGAGCTTGCACACAAACCTTCAACAGGTCGTGGATGAATTTGGCGAGGAATCATCCGAGGGATCCCGTGCACGCGAGGCCGCCGAGGAGGCAGTGCTCTTCAAGGTCGCTGCGCAAGGCACCATGTCCGCCATTGAGGAAACCATTGCCCTGCTCATCAAGCGTGAGGAAGACTTGCACCGCCGCTATGAACGCGAACGCCAGAAGCGCAAGCAGCTCGAGGAAGAACTGGACACTCGCCCAGACATGCGCAATCTAGGTCCCGACTACGTGGAAGGCCCACACACCCTGCTTAATGATGACGAGTTTTATGACGCCTTGGAAACCGGCCTTGATCAACTCGAAGCCCAGGAACGCCATCGTCAAGAAGAAGAGGCTCGCCTTGAAAGCCAGCGCGCCCAGCAATCGGCCCTTCCCTCTCGCAAGACTCACCGCTTCACAGGCCTCGTGGACGAGCAGGTTGGCCCCGCTTGAAATGTTTTCTTGTCCTTGGTCTTCATCGTCTTTTGTCCGCTGCCCGATACGAGGTTGTGTGTGTCCCAGGCTTGCCGCTGCTGTTCCCTTTTGGGGTGTCTCATTTTTTCGCTTGGACTCAGCTCCAACATAGCCTGGCCTTGGCCGATGAAGATGTGGACGCCCACTGGGCCTTGGGTTACCAGGAGGGTCAGCTCAAGGTGTTTCGCCGAGAATCGGCCGAATCTGGAACCCCAACCGACCGCCTCAAGGCCTTTCATTACATTCCCGGCATTAGCGGTCGTGTGCGTTTGAAGCCATGCCCTTGCGTACCTGTCCCATGTCACGCAAAGACTTATCCAGTTGTACAACCCCCCATGTGCTTAGGAGCTTGCCGAGTATTTTTTCAACACTGACTACAAAACGGAATGGGAACGTGAGTTGGGCACTCCCCCGCCGCTCCGTGTACTTGCCTCCCGGTGGGGGTTGCTCATTCATCGAATTGACTGCGCACAACAGATACGATCGAGAGCTTCCGAGTGCTTGAGTTTCTGGATCAGCACACCAACGTCACCCACATGATCCATAAACGGGTGTGGCCCTCGGCACAGCGCGACTCGTGCTTTGTGTCACATTTTTGCCACATTAACGAGCACCGGTGCGTCTATCCAACCCGCTTGCGTGATGCTCAACCCTTCCTCTCGCGCCTCTCTTCTCATTAATCTGTTGCCGGCCGTGGCATGGCGTGGCGTGGCGTGGCGTGGCGTCGCGATGCAATGCAGTTGGGCCGTTCTGAATTACTCGGTCGATCATGACATGGCGCCGCAAGACAAGTTTGTGCGCCTGACTTGTGCCATGTTTCTCCTATGTGACACGGACATTCAAAGCCGGGACACACCACAAAGCCGCAAGGATGTGGGCTGCCGCATCACCTACGTGGCCTCGATCAATCCCGGAGGCTGGGCTCCCCCCTCCGTCGTCAAGTGCGTATCCGTCTGCAGCAACGCTTTTCCGCCATTATCGCTTTGGATCACGAAGCTGTTCAGCTCCTTGCCGTTGTTGGCTCACCCTGCGACTTGATTGCCAATCTAGGGCTGTATCGCAGCGCGAGTACCCCAAGTTTCTCAAAAATCTCGAAAAGCATGTTCTCAAGCATTACGAGGGGAAGCCCCTTTCGGTCTAAAAGAAGCTGTCAGAGAGCCTCAACCAAGCGGGGCTGGGCCATGGGCACCGCACGCGGACCCCAGACACTGGATTGCCGGTGGCGTTGCCCGTCCCAATCGTCACACGACGCTTGCTCCCTGTGTTTATTGTTTGCCATGCTGGCACTAATTGAGAAACTAAGTCTGATCTTGTGCGATGATCCCGTGATGTCATGTGCGCTTTCCATCGAGCCGTCAGTCAGCGTAGTCTCCAGCAATTTGGTTCTTAGCAGAAGGGAAGGAAAAAAAAAAACAAGAAAGAAAGGCACAAGCACAGTCAAGCAAGTTTCAGGGTTGCAACAACAGCAGCTACATCCTGCTGATGATCATCTGGAGTCGTTCGGAACAGACGAGGCAAGTCCCCCTCAGGGGCACTCATACACAAAAACGTTGGCGTCATCACCAACGCTCACGATGCGCTTGCCTTCCTTGTCAAAGGCCAGACTCCACACCTGCAAGCAAAGCACCGCACAGCGTCAGGGCACGACAACTCCAGACAACTCCAGACGACAGCAAACAGGCCAGTGTTCGTGAAAACTGGAAATGGCGCAAAGCAATGACCTGGTCGGAGTGATCTGAAAAAGTGTGCAGGCACTCCTTGGTGTCGATCTTCCAAACTTTGACTGTTTGGTCGCTTGAGCTGCGAGTGCACGTGTTGTGTGAGCTGCATACACCCGGGCTCTACGGGCGGCACACAAGTAAAGAGGGGCACAAAGGGGCGAGACCGCACCAAGAAGCAATGTGTTGATTGTCGGGAGCGACGACCACGGAGAGAACCCAGGAACCGTGGCCAGAAAAGGTACCGAGCAACTCCAGGCCTGCCTCTTGAAAATGCTTGATGTAGCCATCGTCACTTGCGGTGAAAAGTTGTTTGCTGTCAGGGGAAAAGGCCAGACTGCGGATGGGCAGAGCATGGACTTGGCGCTTGCTCACAACGGTGGCCTTTTTGAGGTCAAACACAATAACGTAGCCTTTCATGGTGGCGCAAGCCAGACGATCTCCACTGGGACTCTACACAACCCAGGCAAAAGTCGAATTGAGTCGCCCAGAGGATCAAGCCAGCAAAAGCCAAGGGCGCATGCGACAGGACGGCATACATAGACGAGGGCGGAGATGTAGTCTGCAGCCGTATCTAGCTCGGCCCGCTGTTCAAACGTGCCGACATCGAAAATATACACCTGTGCAGGGCCGCCAACACCAGGCGCACACCCCTTTATGTGAGCAGGCCGAGGCCCCTTGCAGAAGGCACCGATGAACTCCTCGTGTAGAGTCTGCGAGGGCGCACTGGTTGTGAAGCACAGAGGTCAACGATGTCAGGATGAGGGTACCTTGCCAGTGCTGGATCCCGCCGCGAGAAACTGGGCATCATGGGAGATGGCGACGGTCCAAGGTGTTGCTAGAAAAAGATTCATGGGACGACCAATGTCAAGGAAGGACGTGAGCGGGTGGAAAGGGGCCGCAATGGCTCTGAACCTTCTCTCCTAGTTGGCAAAGAGGCTGAGGAGGAGGTGCAGGGGTGCAGGGGCTAGGCTCTTACCGCCGTCAGGTGACATTTTGCCGAGAAGGCGGCCGTCATTCAGATTCCATGCCTTGATCTGGCCATCGATCGAGCTCGAGTAGGCTACCGACTTTTCCGAGTCGGTGGCGACAGAAATGACACCAAGCTCGTGGCCTTCAAAGCGATGAGCTTGTTCCAATGTCTTGTCCACGTTATTCCTGCAATTGTCATTCGAGTACAGAGACAAAAAAGGGCCAGGGCACAGGGCTTAGAACTTTAAAAAAAAAAAAAGAAGAAGCTAAAAACTGGGCCAACTGTTCAGCGTACCAGCGCCAGGCCCGCACGGTGTCGTCCACAGAGCCAGTGACAATGTAATCGTCGGCGTCTTTGGTGCACCACGACACGGTCCAAATGCCGTCGTCGTGTGCTACGCATGCGAACAGAAGAGCCACAGACACAGAGCACCATGAGAGATCAATGTGCAAACCCATCATCGCTCAACCCGCGCAAATGGGAAAAAAGCACCGAGGGGACAGGTGAGGGGAGCTTTGAGACCAAACCTTTTTGCTTCTGGCCAATGGTGCGAAACTACAATCAAGACACGTCAAGGGCCAAAGGCCAAGGGGACGAGTGCGTGAGACTGCATTCAACGAAACGGCACCCGCCTCGGTCGGTTGAGCGTTGAACGACTTTACCATGATGTCGGCGAGCCACAGACAGAACAAGGTCTCAAACTCAGCAAAAACAATTGCCCCGCTTGACACTCACTCACAAGCCGCGCCCAGAAAGTGCTTCCCTTTCCTTTCCTTCCCGTGCACAGCTTGCACAGCCCAAGATGCCGGACGACTCGCTGCGCCCCCACTGGTATCAAACCCGCCCGCTGCCGTTTCGTTTCCCTCTAAAAGATCAAAAAAAAAGTGTTTGTCTTCAAGTGAGAGAGAGAGAGATTTAGAGAGAGAGATGGGTAGTGAAGGGATTTAGAGACTATCGTCGAATCGTGTGAATGCACAAGCTTGTAGTCAAGGTGTTGACAGAGGTGCTGGCACTGTCACGGTACCGGCAGAGAGGGATCAGAGCTGCTTTCATCTGACATAGTCATCTGACATTAAGATGTGAAAATGTGAGAAATTATGCACCAAAAAACTCAACTTAACCTTTTCGCAATAGCACAAAAAGAGATCTGTAAGATAGCGATAACATGTTTGAACATGTTTCAGTTCGATTTGGTGTGTATGTGTGTGTCTCTGTCTCTCTCATTTTTTTTCTTTTTCTGCTGCGCGCGCGCTCGCTCGCTCTCTGTGTGACTCTCTCTCCTCATGCTCTCTCTCTGTGACGCTCTGACGCTCTGTCTCTCCTTTTTGTGACGGCGGCGGCGGCGGTGGGGTGTGGCTTACTGTCTGGGGAACTTGCAGTCATGGCCTCGCAGGATACGCTGCCTGCGTCACAGGAAACGGTGCCCGATGCCGAGACTGGCGTGTTCCCGCCCATGCTAACGCGGCACGGCTCGTCGTACAAACGCATGTCCATGCGCGACTTTCACGAGTACCTCTCTCGGATCAACAAGGATGGCGAGTGAGTGACTTGCCGGTTGATGTCTCGGCCGTGTTTGCTGGAGTTGCTGTGAAATCCTTGACTGTGATTCCGACCTCATGCCTCTTTGCCTCTTTGCCATGGATCTAGCATGGCCTCGGGTAGCATGGTTCGCCGTGATTGCATGATGCACAAGGATGGCTGGCAGCAAGTGGATGCCGAGTTTGACGTTGACATTGACATTTTGGTGGGCACCTGCTTACCCTTCTCCCCACTCTTATCCGTGGCTCGTGGTGAATGCATCGATCGATGCCCGTGAGGTTGGTCCGATCTCAGCAAGGTTTTACGTTTGTTATTCCTCATGGTGCAGGGGGGGCAGCTGCCGATGGATACGGAGCTGGTGGATTTGGAGACACCCCTGCCGGGCACAGGCCTGGACGACACGCCGCAAGCCTCGGCCAAGCCATGCGGCGCTTTGGAGGACTCAGGAGAACCTAACCCGGCCGGTTTCCGTGCCAACCTGGCCGACTCAAGCGTGGCTGCTGGCCCCGGTGCCCGGGCCATTGGCTGGACGTACTCGCCCATTCTCAACACCCTCTTCACCCCAATGGACTACTCTTGCCCAATCCGCTTTGCAACAAACGAGGTGCGGCTGGCCCGACTGACATGGGTCGCTGACGTTGCTACTGTCAGGGGGCGCTCCCATCCATGCACCATCCACCCATCTGTCGATGATTGCGCCTGACAAAAACATGCGCCCAATAGAGTGTTCCCGACCTCAGCCGCATCGTGGCCCATCTCGAATACACGCAAACAAACCAACGCAACTTTGTCGTCAACCGCTGCGACATGCATCGTCAAGGCGACTCTGGCCCCTTTGCTGAACACGTTCTTCGCGTCAACAATCCCCAAGCCAACTACCACCAACGCCAAGAGGTATTGGCGCGCCGCGCCATGGGCGTTTGCGTCCTGGTGCCTGACCTTCACTAACACATAACATGCCTTGCATTCACGACAGCGTCTGGCTGTCAGTGTGCCAGTGGCCAGCACACGCAGCGGCAAGGTGGAGCAAAACGAACTTTTTGAATGGCATTGCCTCACCTCTTGCGCTGGCGGCATCAATCGCCGGAAGATTCGGGTGGTCTTCCGCCTCATCGACCCTGACCAGTGTGTTTCATGCTTGCTGCCGTTTGCCCGTGCATCATCATGTCCATCTCGTATCCCCTTTTCTTGGGTCGCAATCGCACTCACTGTTTGCTTCGGTAATTGTGTGTGCGCCATGCGTGTCTCAGAAACGTCCTGGGCGTTCAGCACATCAACGTGCGCGTCTGTGCTTGTCCAGGTACAGTCATACATTTACCCCCTGGCCCTGACTACGCCCCTTCTTGCTTTGTTGTGTCTCTCGGCCGAGCGGTATCGGCACCTCAGCCAACGCCTGCCTTCCTTTTTGTCACACACTTGCCAGTGCGTGATCGTCGGACACATGAAAAGGCCCACGCCAAACGTGAGCAAGCCAACGACAAGCGCAACGTCATCGCGTCTGACCCCACTCCGAGCAAGAAGCCCAAGCTGAGTACGTGTCAGCTCCACCTGTGCTTGTGCTGCACCATACACACGCCACGGGGAAGTTTTGCCCCGACTGACCAGACGGCGTGCACATATGTAGAGGATCATCCCATCTCCATGGCCCTGCGTAAAATGCCCTCCGTATCGACCCTCTGTCAGATTGGCAGCGGCTTTGACCACGATCAGGACGTGCAGTACCTCGCGGTGCGTCGAACCCGCTCCCAGACCCAACCGCCCACCGACACGACCGGTTCCTCTCCTCGCCTCATCATGCGTCATCTTGCGGACAATGGGGGTTTAGATCTGCGGCCGTGCCAACTACGAAGTCGCCCTCAAGGTCCGCGACCAGCTCAATCAATCGGCCGGTCTTGGGTAAGCTTGACGGGCTTTTCGTCGATGAAGCTCAACCGTTACCGCACGCACGCACCCTGCTTGGCACCCTGCTTGGCACCTTACTCATGGCGCTCTTGTATGTTTCGTTGTGGTAATGCTGTAGGCGGGTGGCCGCTTCAAGTGTGCATCTCCCCCGCAGTGAGGTTACGCTGATTAAGCAACGTGTAGCCGAAGCCACCAACTTGGACGAGTACGTCACTTTGCACCACCATCTTGCTCTGCCAGAGGCGCATTTTCACCTAGCGTTGGTGGCGTCCCAACTCATGGCTGGGGTTTGGGACTTTGGTGGTGCAACTAGATTTCTGCGGGCCTGCAATCTGCAATCGCTCAAGCGGACGTTGGAAAATCTGGGCTACACAGACCTGCCCTTGATAGCCACGTTGGATGCACGAGAGATTGAGGAGTTGACTCTGACCAAACAAGACCAACGTCGTCTCAAGCTGGCCCTGGTCACCCTGAATGAGGTATGGGTCGGACGTCGCCAGTGTGCCGTGGGTGTACAGTGTGCCGTGGGCATGCCCGCGAGTCGTTTATGCTTTTGCATGCCATGTGCCATGTATTGTGTGGCTTTAGACGGACAAGGCGCAGGACCCGTACCTGGCCCGTCGAAGGGAGACCAAGCTAATGCGAGTGACCGTTCGCTCGACCCCGGGCCAAGCGCAGGCGGGCGGGGCTGGCCCCACCTCGCCTTTTGCGGCTGCATCATGATGTGGCGTCGAAGGCGGGATCTGTTTGTTTCAGTGTTGTGTTTGTGGTGTTGTCCGACCATGACAACAGATGCAGATGTGCATTGCGTTGTGTACGGCCTTTTGTCGAGTCTGGCGCAGGAACAGAAAACCAGAAAGTGCAAGACGAGCAAGTCGTTGTCAGGGGTCAGCCTTTTGTCTCCAAGGCGCGAGTTTACGTCTCTGGCCCAGCCCGCGTGGCCATGACCAAGACAATTGACTTGCTTGTCACCTCGTGTTCTCTCGTTCTTCAAACCCATGACAAGCATACTACGACCTGCACATCATCATCGTGGGTGTGTGTGCAGACATCAAATTGCTGACATTTGTGTAAGCAGTAGTAGCTTCATTAGCTTAGCTTCCTTTGGAACCTTTTGTTCATCTCTACGAGGGGCATCTCTCCGGTCAGACCGATCGACCGTGTGTGTGCACGAGGCTGCACTGTGACCCGAGCTGGCCTCACAAGACGGGGCTCCATATGCCCGCACTGTTTCCTTGACCTTTGTTCGCCCTAACTGACGCTAATCGCTCAGTCAGGGACGGTTGCCTTTGCGGTTTCTTTAAAAAAAAAAAAAAAGAATGAGTGAAACGTTCTCCTCCCTAAGGGAAGTTGGAATGATCAATGACTTGACACAGTGTATACAGCTCTGCGGTGCACAGGCAGGCGAGAGCCTGAATCAATTATTGGCGGTGGCCGCATGACCTGTCGATCACTCCCTTTCCAGCGCACAGCTGCTTGTCTTGCTCTGTGCATGAGAATTAAAGTCCATTTATATTTTTAAAGATTTTATAAGTAATTTCACAGTATTTCTGCCGGGAGCCCTGGTTATATGTTTGCCTCATTAGGTCTCGGTGAAAAGGGGTTTGAGCACTGCCTGGCTATTGAACATCACACGATTCGGGCGCATCCCAAATTCAGGGCTAAATCCATCATTTGAAACACGGCCCCAAACACAAGCGATAGCACAACCTAGAATGTCTGGCATCCGTTCTTTCGTCGCCTTAGCGCAGTTTAATCCAATGGTCACAGAAAAGCTTTGCTATGTCGGTTCTCTCGACTCCTGCTGGCCCTTACAGCCAGTTCAAGTCGCGCGTCGCGTCACAGAAGTAAAGTCCAACATGAACGATGGCCGGAGCGAGAGCAAGTGCTGCCTTCTCCTGTGCGCACATTGCAAGACGGGTGAATCTCATGAGCCGAAGCGACCGTGTCGTCCCCTTGTGGCATCCCAAGCTGACCTCGGCGCAAGCTTCCTTAAGCGACTTTTGGTGTCGTAGTCCAGTACATTTGGGCAACTTCCATCCTGATGGTCTGAGAGAGTCACACGCTCAAGTCACGCGTGCAGGTCACAAGACGAGCCGAGAGCCAGAGGGGTGAGGTGTCGATGGCAGCCCAATCTGGTCGAGCTCCGATAAGAGTCCAAACTACGACCTGTGAAACCTTGCTTCTTGCAAAACCAGCAAATGCTTGTGATTCATCTCGCGCTGGCGCCACAACCCGTGTGCTACATGATAGCAACTGTGCGGTTTGACCCTGACTCGACTTTCAAGTGCCACCGTCCCTCGTCCGCTCGACACTTACCCATGCGCACATGACAAGGGGGCTGTTGTGTTGGCGTGCTCTGCAACTCTCTGAATGGCTGTGCCATCCCTAGCTCATCGCAGACACAATGCCATGTACTTCTTCAGGCACCATGGATAGTGCTAGAAGGCCGCACGCAGTTTGGTGACTTCCGGTTTGTCAAGTGCTATGAGCTACATCGCCAGCAGCTGCACAAGGATCAAAGTTGTTCTCACCTTGAACGTTACGCTGGCCATCTCCTCAACTGCCCTCTCAGAGTAGAAAGGTTCTTACCGTTTTGGACCAGTGTGAATGTCACAAGTTCTTTACATGTGTGAGGGATGGCACGCTCCGCGCGAAGAAGCAGACCTCATCATCGCTTTTACGTGTTTGAGGCGGCTCCGTTTGCGCCTTAATGGTGCCCTGTATAGCAGACATTGTTGTGAAAGAAGGGCCCACAAATGCAATGGCGGCCGGACGACGTTACGTTGACCTATCTCGTTTTTCAATAGCCAGAAGAAGAAAATTACAGCTAGATCTTTTACGGACCTGTTTCCCGCAAACGGTCGCGAACCGTCTGCCGTTTTTCCATTGTTTCCCGCAAACGGTCACAAACCGTCTGCCCTTTTTTTGTGGGATGTACCACCATCACGTAGAATGGCAGGGGGCGATAGCATCAATCAAATCAAACGACACATGAAACCCCGGTCAATTCGTCTAAAAATAACGTTTTCCCAGCACAAGCTATCAGCTTTTGTAATGACTGAAAGCGAGTGATTGGCATTTACCAGCAACAGCGCAGCGGACACTTGATCGCCTCCCTCCTCTCTTTCCCTCTCTTTTCCCCCTTTTCTCTCTTTCCCTTTCTCTTTCCGTCTCTTTCCCTCTCTTTTCTCTCTCTTCACCAACCTCCGCCATGCCACCCAACACGAAACTGCTACAACGACTCTTGGCCAAGTTTAATCCCTTTTCCCCCTTGTCTCTCCGTTCACCACCACCCACCATGCCATCCAACACGAAACTGCTACAACGACTCTTGGGCAAGTGTTACGACATGAAGACGAACATGCTGGACATGCAGACCAAGGTTGGTCGCCTGGACCTTACCGTGGCCGCCATGAAAACGGACATGGCTGACATGAAGACCAAGGTTGATCGCCTGGAGCATAACATGGCCGACATGAAGACCGACATGGCTGACATGAAGACCAAGGTTGATCGCCTGGACCTTAAGGTTGATCGCTTGGAACTTCGCGTGGGCATGTTGATGGAGGCCCACGTGCGCAAAGTGGTTGCCCAAGAGCGAGGCGAGGAATGGACGCGCCACTACAACACGTATGCCCTCGACGGCATTACCAACCTGCTGATTGCCCCAAACGCATCGGAAAACGTTTCCTTCCACGTGAACGACATGACCAACAAGTTGGTGCTCGCTGCTTTGAAGGGCGCAGACGGCGGCTTGCCTGGACTGCTGCAGTGCATCGCCGAGGATTACCAACTCGCTGACCCGCCTGCCTTTGCCGCCACCGTGGACTTTTTCGAGCAAGCCCTCGCCTTTGTGACGGCGGCGTTGCAGGCGGAAGCCACCCGCCAGCACGGCCAGGACGCGACGAAGCGCGGCATTCTCATCGAGCTGCAACGGCTTTTGGAAGCCAACAAGGACATTGTGCAGACAGGCAGCGAAGACCTGACGCCACTCTTCAAGATCATCCGGACGAACTCGGGGCTGGCGTTGAGCCTCTTCTTTGCGATGCCTCCGCTTTTGGCAGTGCGCAAGAACTTGCCCAAGTACAAGAAGCGCTGGGCTTGGCGCTCCCTGGAGTTTGACATGCGCGGCAAATTCACCGCACCGTCGGCCCACCAGGCGGCCCGCATCGAGTTTGGCGAGGTCAAGTCCTCCGCCGCCAACCAAGGCGCCGGTCTTGAGCAGCTCGCTTTTCGGAGCCACGTACTTCGCCATGCTTACAGCATCATGGCTCCCAACAATGTGCTGGAATGCGCCCCGGTGCTCTACATTGAGTGCGCCAGCGTCGAGGAGGACACCGTCCTCAAGGAGAACGTGCCAGTTTGCATCATTCCCCTCCGAGGTCCTTTTGAGAGAGACGCTGATGCCAACGACGACGCCTTGCACGCGGCGGCGCCTGCGGTTGCGGTGGCTTGAAATGAGCGCCCGTAGAGCGCAAAACCGTTTCCCCTCCCTCTTCGCCAGCTCCGCTTTCCTCTGACGTCGCTTTAGTATGTTTCCATTGAGCTCCCTATTCATGTGGTCTGCTCGCTCGTCAGTGTTGAGTTTGTCTTGGCGTTGTTGTCTCTTCCGATGGTGGTTGTGTGAATCGTGGCCTTGTCTGTCCTAGTTTTGCGCATCGTGTCGGCGTCTTCGCTTTGATGTCTTTCTGCTCAACTTTTCGCTTGTGAATCTCGTTTGATTCGATCGACATGTTGCCCATTTCTTTCAATTCATGCCAAGAAGGGAATCGACATGAGACGTCGGGTCTTGGGGCGAGGGGGAGAAAAGTGACAGAGACAAAGAGCCGCAGACGCTGGAATGTAAGGGTTGCACAACCATAGGGAGTTCCCCTCCCATAGCAAAGCAAAACAAATTCACAACAGCAGTTCCACTTGTCATTCTTCAATTCGTCCTTGAAATGTAAAAGTCCTACTATCCACACCCTTTACACACTCAAGGGTGAGGTTCTTCCATCCCTGATGATGATGAGATTCCATTACACGGACACCGTCGGCGCTAGTTGGGCTGATGATGTCACACACCCTTGATCGTAATCATGCTTGTGAGCAAACATGCAAAAGGGAAGCCGTATTGTTTCGATCCTGAGCGTACTACGCATTCGTGTGCCTCGGACCACTCGTCTTCGAGAGTAGCAGCCTTTTACTAAAAGGCTGCTACTTATGAGCACGTCCCATGTCATGATGGCCTGTACACTCGCATCACATGGCTCGGTTGAGTCGGTCGAACCAAAGTTGCACCTCTTGGCGCCTTTTGTTACATGTGGTAGTTGTGCTATGTCTCTCTGCCTTATTTCTCTCTCAAAATTAAACTCTCAAGCTCTCTGTCACTCTCTCTCTCTCTGTCTCAAACTCTCTGTCTCAAACTCTCTCTGTCTCTCTCTCTCTCTCTGTCTCTCTCTTCCTCTCTCTCAAACTCTCTCTCTCTCTCTCTCTCTCTCTCTTACACACACACACACACTCTCTCTCTCTCTCTCAAGCTCTCTCTCTCTCTCTCTCTCTCTCTCTCAAGCTCTCTCTCTCTCTCTCAAGCTCTCTCTCTCTCTCTCTCTCTCTCAAGCTCTCAAGCTCTCTCTCTCTCTCTCTCTCTCTCTCTCTCTCTCTCTCTCTCTCTCTCTCTCTCTCTCTCTCTCTCTTCCTCTCTCAAACTCTCTTCCTCTCTCTCTCAAACTCTCTCTCTCTCTCACTTTCTCTCAAACTCTCACTCTCTCTCAAACTCTCTCTCCTCTCTCTCATCTTGTGAGTGTGGCACATGCAGACCTTGGGTTCTGGAGCGCTTCGGAGGCATCGGCTGCATTTTTTACTCTCCGTCAACTCGGGAGACGGTGCTGGGGGGAGCAAGTTTGAAGGCTAGTGCGTGAACCACTGTCACACACATACTCATCACACGGCCTGTTGTCAACGCGGTTCGTTCCGTCCCGGGTCTGGTTGAAGTCAGTGTGTCAGTGAACGTCGACAAGGCAAGCAAGCACGGAGAGCTCCGACGTCAGGATGGAGCAGCAGGCATATCCCGATCGCGCGCTGGCCCCCGAGGTCATTGCCGAGCGCCTTCAGGAGATAGAGCAAGCCATTGGCTACAAATGGGAGGGCCGGCCCCTTCGTATTGTTGGCATAGGTAGGCATTCCCCATTGCGCTCGCTCTCCATCGAATTTCCAGGCTCGCCACCCCGAGCTCGTCTGTCGCTAGTCCAAACCAAGTCTGGCTTGGAACGGACGCATGCCGTGCTCCAGAGCGTTTGAATCTCATCAATTCTGCTGTCATCGTGCTCGTCTGCAGGTGCCGGTGCCTGGGGTGCCGTTGTCGTGGCCATGCTACAGCAAATGTACGGCAGTCAGTCCGACAAGGTGGACATTCGCATTTGGCGGCGCGGCGGACGCATTGTTCCCAAGGAAACCATCGCCAGCCTCTTGACCGTCATCAACCAGCACGAAGACGTTCTACGCCGCCTGCGCAACAACAGCGTGTACCTGAAATACATTTCCGGTCGCCTCGGTGACCGCGAGCTCACAGCGGATGAGATCCTACAGGACGGTCTGTGTCTCAACCTGCCCAAAAGTCCGCTCTGCCCTCTTCGTGTCATCACCAATCTGGAAGAGGCCGTCTACGATGCCGACATTGTCATCAACGGCCTCCCCTCCACCGAAACTCGCTCCGTCTTTCAAAAGATTGGCGACATCTGGTCCGCCTCCCGCGACCCTAGCCGCCCGCCCGTCATCATCTCCCTGTCCAAAGGCGTGGAAACGCGCATGGAGCCCCACCCTCACGTCGTCACCCCCACCCGCATCATTCACGAAGTCACCGGTGTTGGGCTTGATCGCCTCATGTATCTAGGTATGCGCGCCCTCGCCTCAAATGCTCGCTGTCCCTCTCGATGTTCTGCTCATCTCCTGCACCACTGGACGTGTTCCCGCCATGACTCTCACAGGTGGGCCAAACATTGCGGCCGAGGTCTGGCGAGGCGAGTTTGCCAATGCACGGTTATGTGGAGCCAACAAGCCGCTTCGCAAGGCCATGGCTGAGTTTCTGCGCAACTCCAACTTTGTCTGCTGGAACAATGCGGATGTCATTACCCACGAAGTCCTGGGCGGCCTCAAAAACGTCTACTCGCTCGGCATGGGTATCATCACTGCCGCCACCAACGACTCGGCCACCTCCAAAGCCGTCTACTTTAGCAATGCCGCGGCTGAGATGGTCTTTATCACCCGCCTCCTCTCTGAGCGCCCTGAAGATCTGCATGGGCCCCTACTCGCTGATACCTACGTCACCTTCCTCAAAGGCCGCAACGCTTGGTACGGCGAACAGTTGGGTATGTTTGTCCATCTTTGGGTGTGCCCGTTAAAATCCATCAATGCCTGGCCATGCCCTCGACCTGTGCACCTCGCCGGCGTGATTGGGACGAATTTCGCCTCATGCTAACGCACGCTGCTGGTACACGCATCAGGACGGGGCCGGCTGCACCCGCGCGACGGAGACGTTGTGCCCGGCAAAGGTCTGATTCAGGGCGTGTCTGCCACGCACGCCTTCTTTGAACTTCTCTCTGATGACCGGGTCAAGGTGAGTTTTGCCCAAAGTGCCTAATGAAGAGCAAAAGTCCTTTGGACTTGGGCACGTCGCGTAACAGTCAAGTGGTGTGTTGCCCCTTTTGGTCATTAGATTTACGATCACGTCACCCACAACGAGGTGTCGCCCATCACGGCTCTACCAACCATGCGCATGATCCGCAAGATGCTGCTGACAGAAGGTGACATGGCCGAGGCTGCCAAGAGTTTTCATCAGGCACGTATTTGCGCTCAAGCCAAGCCATGGACCGCCTCCCTCGCCCCCGTGGCTCTTGTGCTTTGCATTCATCGTGGCAACTTTCATTCATTTTTTTTTTCTACACACTGTTTGATGGAGAGCAGGATATGAAGGATACGTCCAACACGGATCCAGCCAAGCGCTTGCGCACGACCGAGCTCTACTGCCCCTTTTTGACTCGCTTGCCGGGCGAGCTGGTGGACAATGACGAAGACGATGATGAGAACAACTTTTCCCTGGTGACACCTCGTCCCGCCGAGGGCGCCGCGCAAACTTTCAACCTCGACGCCGTACCTGGACCCCCCACGCCCCACGCCAAGGTCGTGCCACCGGTGGCTCCTGCCGAAGCTCCCCCGGCCGCAAACACTAGCCTCAACTCTTCCCGCCGCTCAAGCTCGAGCGCAGCCCTATCATCGCGCTCACCCGGCGTCCGCAAAGGCAATTTTGACAGCGGAACGACAGTGTAGCTTGCGGCTTGTGAGATCTTGTAGCGGCATTCAGACGAGCGGAAAGAACTTGGTCGCGCAAGGCATGATGCTCCCATTCTCCTACCTTTGCAAAAGAGATTTTCTTCAGATTGACATGAATTGAACATCATAGATAGGAGCTGAACCGCCACAATCGCACATCCCATGCAGCTTCCAACCTTGGAAGCAATAACAGTTACTCAAAGCAATAATGAAAGGTTTTTATCACAGTTTAGGTCAATTATTGTAATATTGCTGGCCATTTTGCTCGTCTTTTACGTTTACGACCGCGGGGCAATTGAAGACCAGGTGAAGGTTGTTCCGCAGATGCAACGCATGGCGTCGCAACCGTCTGACCCTGAAGGCACACAAAATAGCAGTGCGTTGCAACCGGGGGTTTCTCGATGAGCAACCTCAAAAAAGAAAAAAAAAAAAAAAGCGAAAAAAAAAAAAAAAAAAGCGAGAAACAAAAGCAAAAATAACAGTGTCATGACTTTCAGCTTACGTTCAATGGGAACTCGACAACTGGGGCAAAACCGGCAATGTTGAACAAGAGCTTCGTAATCGGCATGAAAATCATGCCGCATGGCCTTGAGCTGTGCTTCGTGCTGCGTCTATAAAGCGTGGCATACAGTCATGAGCCCGACCAACCACCTCACGCGATCCCGGTGGCTGAGCCGACGACACACCTTCAACAGCTTGGTGTAGCGGCCAAGAATGATGCAATCGCGCCGCAGGATGCCTCGTACATCGTCGGGGTAGAAGACATAGCTGCATGAACCAGTGCATTGTTGCAGACAACGCAAGTGAGCTTGCCACGGATTGGTACTTGAATGTTAGCCAAGTCACGTGCGACGCTGCTGGTGCTACTGGCGTGCTTACGTGCAATCGGGGAAGGGGCACCGTACAGTCGTTTGTCCGCCTTCGACACAGGCTTTGGCATGCCGCTGCACGACAGAACGCGAGAAATCGAACACAAATCAAAGGTCAGGGCAAGCAACCAGCCAAACCTGCCAATGTTTTGCAGAAGCGGGGCAGGGTGGCATGTGCGCGGCGGCCATGACGAGACGATGTCACATACGAAGCGACAATCCTTGCAGCAACGATGCCGGCACACGGCCTTGGAGTAGTGCTCGCCGCCACTGGTCTGGCGTCCCATACCAACCTGTCGCAGAGCATTGTGCACATGAGGCAGGGCCCAGGCTGAGAAAAGGCACAATGGAACTCACCAGACTGGCAAAGGCAATCTGCTCTTCGCAAATGCGACAAGAGATGTCACCCGGGCGTAGGCATGTAAATAGTGTGTTGAATTCACGGAGGGCACGCAAGCCCTCGCGTCGTGGCGCAAGCGTCAAGAGCATCTCCATGCGCAGCTCCTCCTATTGCACACGCAGCAATTCACATCAACAAATCGCTCCCCATTGATCGAAGAGATTCCAAGCAGGGCCGATTTACCTCAAAGGCCGAGTCGCCCGAGACTAAAAGCACGACACTAGCATACGGGAACCCCTCGGCCCCCCATACAGGTTGATGCTCTCGCAGATACGTCAGCAAGTGGGACCCAACCCCTGCTCGGTACAGACGGGCAAACTCGTCAGGCGCGGCATACTTGAGCTGCAGTAGCACAGTGATCGAGTAGTAATCAACGGGCGCGTCTTGCAGCTGCTTCAAGAGGTCAATGTCATTAGACACGGCAAACATGCACAAAATCTTGAGTGCAGAAAACGCGGACCGATCCGCCAAATTCATGGGAAGTGCCTCGGGCATGGGCAGACCAGCCAAGAGCCCGACTTCACGGCGCAAATGTGAGTTCAATGTGAGCACCTCCCCTTCAGTGGGGGTGCACATTTTAAACAGGCTGACAATGCCTTGTTTGAGACATTGTTGCTTGATCCAAGCCTCTAGGGTTGTCTGTAGCACGCGCTGAGCAGCACGGGTGTCGGCGTCTGCCTCAGGCAGCGTCTGATCATAGACGTGGGGCAACCAATGGGCGGCAGCCTGGACCACGACCAGAGCATATTCATCACAGATCAAGCCATTAGCCTGGGCGCAAACAACCTCCCAAGATGTTTGGGGTTGGCCACCAAAGCTAATGCGAAGACAAGCCTGCACAAGGTCCCACTGGTCTGCAAAATGTTGAACAATCGTTGCAAGCTCGATGGCACTGAGAGGAAAATGATTTCGCAGATACATGCGAGCCAATTTCGCTGCCAAGGCAGGATCCTCGTTGATCCAGCGGCGAACAGGGCGCTTCTCAGTGGCCCAGACTCGCATCAGTCGTGCCATGATGGTACACTCCTATGTTTTGACGACAAAACAAGCAAGGATCAGCCCAAGACAAACTCTCACCGCGTTTCAGCCCCCCCGATCGTCGTGGCCTCAGGTAACCGCTGATGAGTTTCATACCTTGAAGCGATTGGTCATGGCATAATGCTGACAGGCCATTTGCACAAAACAGACAAGCTGCTCATGGCGCTCGACATTGGGGCCCAGGTGGCGAAGGACTTGATCGAGGCAATTATCGTCGAGTTCGACCAGAGGTATGTCGGCATCCATCAAAAGCTGCAGGCCGGCAAGGCCCATTCGCTCAAAGCATCCCCACAGCAAACACTTGTAGACATGCTTGCGAACAGGGCTTGCAGCAACCACCTCACGCAGCCAAATGATTGTCGCGTGCGGCAGCGAGCTGGCGAGCTGTTCATTGTCACCATCGCCGGCAGGCTTGAGGGCCTTGATCTTGGCCGTGATCAGATCCTCAAGGGTGAGGCGCGCGCGAGCGGTCATGATGCGGCAATCTGACAGACAGACGCAAAGCTGAGCAGGCTGCATCGCACAAAGGATTTGAGCAGCACTTGTCTCGTGCAGCGCGAGCTTATGGACGGCTGGCGTGTTCAACTCGGTCGTGGCAAGCAGAAACAAGGCTGAAAGAAAGTTGGGCTGCTGTGCAAGGCGTGGCAGGAGAGCTTGCAGCACGCGACGCGGTTCCCGCCCAAAGAGCAGGGCAAACCATGCCGGCGCCTCAGCCGGCAGCTTGGTTGCTAAATCGTCCGTCGCCTGCAGGGCTGTATCGAGCTTTGAGAGAGTGGCATGGAGCTGGGACTCAGTCAAGGCCATCGCGCCCGAGGTCAAGCGGCTGACAAGATAAGTCATCTGCAACTCTGTGGCTTGTTTCATGAGCACGTCGAGTTGATCCGAGACCTCCAGCGAGCCCTGGTCCAGGAGACGCAGCTGAGTAGTAAGCTCTGCTTGGAAGGCACGTAGACGCTCCAGTTGGGCCCGAGCTGCACGGACATGCCGGACCGCTGAGAACCACCGCTGAATTTTGGCAGCTGCGGCTCTAAAATGTCGAGTGCATTCGCGCACAGGGACCAAAGTGGTAAGAAACAGGCACAGGCACACGTTGAAACCGATGTTCACAACAAGCAAGATACGTACTCGCGACGATCCAGAATGCGGCGGGCTGCAAAGGCCGCGAGGACCGGGAGCAGTACATGGCCAGCTAATAGCCGGCTGGTAGCCTCGTGTTGGTGTCGTCGTGCCAAAGCAAAGGGACTTGGCGTGCGATTGCAGGTATCGTTCAGGTCAGGAGTGTGGGCTTGTAGGAGCAACTGGCACACATCAGTGGCACCTTGACGGGCTGCTAGGTGTAGCAACGAAAGGCCGTCCAGGCGGGGCGGAACCAGCAGGCGTGTCAGGTCTGCGGGCTGGACGTGGGAACGGGCCGCCTGTAGCAGTAGCAGGGCCACGTCATGATGACCAGCTTCCAAAGCGGCTTCAATGGGTGTCGGCACGGGCCCTCTTGATGAGGGGGCAGCAGCGCGAGACGGTTTTTGACCACGACTCGACGGGCGGCTTGTTGAACGGCCCGCTTGAGGGGCAAGTGCGAGGGTTGGGGTAGAACGTTGGGGACGTAACCGCGAGCGAGGCCCCGCTTCCTGGCTGGAAGCGGCATTTGCTCGCGGGTTGGCTCGAGGTGATGCCTTGGTCGCGACCTTGGCGGTCCGCGCCTTGGCTCGAGGCGGCAATAGAAGAGTGGCGATGAGCTCTGGATTCAGCTCGAGAACTAGCTGCACACGCTCCAGGCGGCCATGCTGCGCCAGAAGGGTGAGCACATTCATGCCATCCTTGTTGGTAGCCAGCAGAAAGGCCGACGCTTTGCTAACGAGCCAGCGGCGCAGCTGGCCAAAAACATCGTCAGTCGTGTCAACCCAGCAGGTTGCAATGAGAGTTTGCCCATGTTCCAAGTAATCGACGAGCTGCTCCTGATTACTGCGACTCACAAACGCAGGCAACTATGCAACCAGGGCCGAAATCAGCCGTAAGCAAGGCGATGGCGGGTCGCGGGTCGAGGGTCACACAGGTGCAAGGACGTGAGGAAATGATGAGTGGTGAATTGTGGGTGCCAACCAACCTTACGAGGCTCCTGAAGAAGAAATCCACGTAGCGTCGCCACAACGCTCGGCACCAGCTGTCGCTGACGCTTGTCCAAAACAGCCTGCAGCGCGGGCGATCGCCCCGCCGCAGCACCGGTGCGAGCTGGCATGGCAACAAGCCCTTGCAAATAAAAAGCCAAACACTACCAACACCGACAGCCACTCTGCCACCCCCTGCCAACTGCTTGTTCACACCGTCGCTAAACCAGTTCCGTGTGTCGTCGTCTGCCGTCTGCCGTCCGTCGTCTGCAGTGTGTGTGTGTGTGTGTGTGTGTGTGTGTGTGTGTGTGTGTGTGTGTGTGTGTGTGTGTGTGTGTGTGTGTGTGTGTGAGTAAAATGCGATCGCGTCGTCGCGTTTCGCCGTCAGCGTCCGCAGTCTCAAAATAGCCTGACAGTGCGCGCCAATATTGGCCTCTCCCAACCCCTCTGGTGTTCCATCAAAGGTTATCGTAGTGGTATATTAGGTTATTGCAGTTGTCTAATAGTAAAAGGCTTATTAGTGTTGATAGTTGATGTCGTGAAATAAAAGGTTTGTGATGCGATTGAGGATTGCTTGTTTCAGATTCGACGCACACACGCACATCTGTTTGCTCTGGTCAACATGAAAAGGCATCAACGGCTACTGGGTGAGCACGTCGGTCGGCTTGCTATCGAGAAGACGACTGATCCAAGTATGAAGCATGCCTAATGGTCATGTGCAGAGCCGGCGCGATGGTACTGACTGAGCACACAAGCCCGGTGCGGGATGCTCGAAGCGTGCACTATCTTCTGCGGTCCACATACCCGAGGTCGCCACGAGACCGCCGATGATGCCCGACAGGCGAATCAAAAACTGGCTAAAAGACCGCGGCTACGTGCATGGATGTCCCATTAGCCTTTGGCTTGACGCGGCAGCATACGTTTGGGCGCTGTCTGCTTTGATCGGCCCAAGCACGACAAACCTGTTCATGGACCAGGACGCCAATAGGCTCAATTTCATACTTGAAATGAATGCCTGAGTCAACAGCCACAGGTTGGCTCAGATGAACTGCGTTTCTTGAGCGCATCAAAAAAAGTAAGGGTCAAGTCAAACCAAACACCCGTGAGCGCACCTGGAAGCTTGCGTTCGTTAGCCGCCAAAATGTGGTGTTGCTCCGTCACAGAATATTGGTTGGATCGAAAGGGCTCGGCCTCGTCCATGCGTTTGGTCGTCGTGGGAACCACCTTCAGAAAGTACTGGAACAATTGCTTGTTCGAGTCGGATACCTTCATGTCACCATCCAACGCCATGGCCCCTCGTTGCTCCGAGCTGAAGGAGAAGCGGTCAATGCGGTGGCTAAAGTTGATAGCTGCGTAACATTGGGCAGCACCAAGGTCTGACATGAGGGCCCGGACGCTTGGCCACCCTTTGAAGAAGAAGACGAAGAAGAAGAAGGAGAAGAAGAAGCGAGTGCATGGGACAAGCCCGTCCGTTTGGCTCGACAGCGTAAGCCAATACCAGGCACAACTGACTCTTTTGGTTGGGGTCAATCGGCACGTGGGCGTGGCCCGAGGCGTGGTGAACACTTTTGCCCGCGGAAAAGTGAAAGTTGGAGGATACTCGCGCGACGGGCATGGTGCCATGCACCCGGCAGCCATCGGGCTCTGCGTCAATCTCTGGCGCCCTGCACGGGGCACGTCAGCGTGACAGATTGTCCACGCCAAGGGTGAGACCTTGTGGCGCTTGAATGATGGGCGAGCCCTGCACAGTCGCATGACGTACGCAGTTGGCATTGGCTCACGCTTGGATCCATACAGGAAACGATGAAGCGAGTCCAACCCCTTGCTGCCCTCCTGAGCCTTGACCTCGGCCCATTGACTGCGATATTCAAGGCGTTCAGCGGAGCAAGGTAAGTGGAAGCAGAGGTTGAGGCGTGGGCATCCGGGGAAACAGGCAGCGGTCATATCCTCATTTCGCCGTGATCTACGCAGGCGTGCCGTCCCCAGGGCCCGATGCTTACTCGAGCCATTCTTGTTGGTTGGGGGAGAGCTTGAAGTGGGCTGGCTCCACCGCCATAAACTGTAGCGCATCGGTCGACCGGCCCGAGACGTCAATGTAATCCACCCCGAAATTCTCACAGGGCATGGCGATGGTCATGTCCACCGTCAAGTTCATATGCCTAGGGTGTTATCGCCAGAGAGTAGCTGGTGAGACCTGCTACCGTATAACGAGGGCCCGTGGACCACGGCCGCACGTACGGATCGAGGTCCGTGTCCACCGCGTACTCGTACACCACATCCACCTAAACTCAATCCAAATCACCATATGCCAGTGCACATGCCACATCATGAGGGTGCCCAGGCCTGCAGTGCTTGGCATTGCAAATCATGACCGCACCGTGCGATAATACATGAGCTCGGTAAAGATGAGGCCGACAATGGCCAACCCGACAATGATGGTGACTGCTCATCGTAACAGCCGTGGGTGAGTCAAGATTTGGCGTCTGTTGCAAGCATCGATCGCCAGGCGGTCCTGCGCGGTTTCAGAGGGTGTAGCAAGAAGCAACGAACCAACGGCACCGGAGATGGAGGTCGTCTGAATGTCCATGTCGGGCTCCACTTTGGGGAACACGTCCAGCTGCTTGACCTGCTCCTGCAGGCGCTCACGTCGATTTAACCGCCGCATCGCGCTGGTCACGAGCCACCCACAGCAGCACCGTTCCCTTGGCCCGTATCTCCCTACCCAAGCCTCGTTACAGGATCGCGGCTTCCCTAGGAACACGCACACGCGCACACGGCGCTCCTCACTGAGCTGCCCGGGAGAACGGGGGCTGCCGTTTCACAAAATCAACGACAAGCGGCAGAGCGATGACACGGAACTGGGTAAAAAGCAGAGATGCTTCCTTTGAGCGGAGCGCCACTGGTATAGAAACCCTGCATAAACAGAGATGGGAACGAATCAGCGCTCAAGGTCAGAGCTCAAGGTCTCTATCCCAGTCTTCTGGTCTCTTCCCTCAGTCCCCTAGTCTTGCCTTTATCTGACATTTAGCATGATCTTTCTGACATTTGCGATGTTTTTTCTGACATTTTGTTCCCTGCAGACGATTCATTGAAATGAACAGAGAGGGGGTGTGCCTGATCTGGAATTTGGTGTCGGCCCCACAGGTTAATCACTACTGGAAGAAAGCGTCTAGGCTGTCGTGTGGAGGCAGTTGCGTGCGAAAGATTCGGCCATCCCGTCGGGCAGATTACGCCCGATAAAGACCATTCGCGTGATGCGCGGCTCGGTGGGTTCCCACTCGCTCGTCGTTGTCTAAGCAGCAAAGCAAATCATCCCGGGTGGTTATTAAGCATCGAGCACATGGCCAATATGCAGCAGCGAGTGCGCCTCACCTTGTCGTACAACTCGCGAACTGCTTGGAAAATGACACGCTTATCTTGGCCATGGATGGCCAAGACGCCTTTGGCACGCAAGACTTCAAGACCAGCCACGGCCTGGCCGTCGAGCATGCCCTCCCAGAGCAGCTGCTCCAACCAGCTCTCGACTGCGCGTTCATCCACCGGTCCGGCTTGTTCAAAGGTCACAGTGCGAACCTGTCGATGGGCAGAGCGTGGCACGGTGTGTGAGAACAACGACGCTCGCCGTGGCAGGCCAATCGCCAGCAGTGAGTGCTCAGAGCACCCTTGCATCAACGCACGGTGGCATCGTCGTGGGTGTGGCCTTGTTGCGCCGCTAGCACAGCCTCGGCCTTGGTTTGGTCAAATGCCTGAATGCCCAAAACAAAGTCCATGGGCACCCTGTTCGCGTTGAAAGCGTCACGCGCACAATGAGCTGCAGGTGCAGGGTGCAAATGGTTGAAGAGTGGGCATTGGCGGAGGACATACTTTGCATATGATGTCTCGACAATCTGGGCGAGCCCATTGATACCTTGCACGGCTTGGCGCAGCTCATCGCGTTCTGCCTCGCTGACGAGGTCAATCTTGTTCAAAAGGATACGGTCGGCCAAGGCAACTTGCCTGCAGTGGCACCAGCGCGTGTGCACAAGTTATATTTTTCAGATATTGGAGGTCCCACGTGTTGCGCTAGTGGCAGCAAAAGCAGGGCGAGGCATACCGGACGGCTTCGTTCATGACATGGGCAGGTCGCTCCTCCTTGAGTTGCTGCAAGCCATACTTTGCGTCCATGACTGTCACAACACCTAAGGCCCCGAGAAAACAATTTTAGAATTTTTTGGACAACGATGGCACAGCTCGTGGTACCTGGGGTGTGGCATAAGCTGTGAGGCAGAAAAGGACGAACCATCAAGCTTGACTTGGCTGCAAAGAGCATCGTCTAGCCAGAACATGGAGGCAATGGGGCCGGGGTCGGCTAGACCGGTTGTTTCCAGCACAACGTAATCAAAGCGACCCCTCTTCTCCATCAGGTTTTCAATGGCTTTGACACCCACATCCCTGTCGGCGTGGCACGGATCACGAGAGAGACGAGGCAAGCACAGAAATGAGGTCAAGCAGAGCTGGTGAAAGCGTGTTGTGACGCAGTATACTGGCGGAGAACATACTTGACACTGCAGCACAAGCACCCATTGCGCAGCTCCAGCCATTCCTCAAAGAGCTCGCCCTCGGTTCCCACAGACATTGACTTTTCCACGGCACTTCCCTCGCCAAACTCGTTGAGGATGACGGCAATCTTGTACCCGTGATTGGCAGTGAGCAAGTAGTTGAGCAAGGTGGTCTTGCCGGCACCTGTCAGAGAAGCAGAGCAGCGACACCGCCCAGTCAGACGGCCAGTGGAACCGCAAAACGAACGGAAACGTCAAAAGCGATTGAAGAAAATAAAGCAGAGCAAAAAAAAAAAAAGCGAAGCGGCAGCCGGGGGTCAGACCAGATGCCGTGTTCCCCAGGCCATGGGGTGTGAACCGAACCGTCAGGCCACGGTATGCCAAGCAAGCGTACCTAGGTATCCAGTGAGGATGGTCACGGGCACGGGTTTGGCATCGACTTGGTCTGCTGCAACAGGCACAGCGGCACTGCTGCTGGGTTCTGCTTGACTCAAAGGCGCTGGCACAAGCTCAGGCGGCACGTAGCTCCCAGTGGCATCCACAAGCGTTGGCACACCCTCATCGTCCTCGTCACTACTCGCCATCGCTACCTCACCAAGTTAACGCCCCTCCTCCCTTCTCGCACGCTCCACCAGACACACTGACATGCGCGCGCGCAAAAATTAAAAACTTTATGAGAGAGAGAGAGAGAGAGAGAGAGAGAGAGAGAGAGAGAGAGAAAATGACGCAACAGCTTTATGTGTGTGTGTGTGTGTGTGTGTGTGTGTGTGTGTGTGTGTGTGTGTGTGTGTGTGTGTGTGTGTGTGTGTGTGGAGTCCTGCTGCTGCTTATGGCACTTGGTCTTAGGGTGCGTGCAGTCGCGCCTGTGCGCTCTCTGCGCGGGTGTTCCATAGTTTGATTGTACATGGATCAGCGTCAGGTCCCCCCCGCTTCCTCATCTGTGTGCGTACCGATGTGCATGCACAAGCCTTTGCGTCGGTTGCAGTTCCTGTATGTCAGTTCATCTGGGTGTTGTCTGGATTTGTGCTGGGATGTAGATCATGACAGTGTGGCGCCTCTGCTCGTGGCTTCGGATGTGTCCCTATGTAGGTAATTTGGAAGGCAGCTTGCTGCCTTGCTCATGCTAGCGCCGTCCATGAGATACAAGTTGTAAAGGATAATTCGTATTCTTACTACATGTATTCAGTGTCTTTAGATTTTGGCTGGGTGCAAGCCGTGGCAAACCGATTCTAGGGTGTTGGCATCGGCGCAAGACTGGGACAGGCGGCGGGTGTCACGTTTTGAGCCGTGCCGCTAATGTCCGAACAGGTCCAACCTTGCTTGCCCGTAATGTGCACGTTCTGAAACCGGAGGGCCCGGAACTGGCTGTTGGGCAAGCCCACCTGGTGGAAACGCACGCGCCTGAGAGAGGGTGGCACAGAGCTAGTGCTGCAATGCTAGCGATAGGATGCGGCACCCGTACCAGTTCAGCAATCTGGGTGTTGTTGCCTCCGCGCGCGTTGATCAGGCTGATATTGTACACGTGCGGCGTGGCCAAGGGGTTGTAGCCCGCCGGATGACCACCGTAATGGCCATTGTAGCCAACAGCCAGCTGTATCGAGTTCTCAATAACCACGTCCTCCACTGTGACGTTGACAACATAGCCACCTGAAAGGATGCCCAGGCGCTGTGGGTCAGGGTTTTGCGAGACGGGACGCATGTGCGCACACCCTCGCCACGTACCGCGACCCATGCCCGTTTTAATGCGAAAGCCCTGCAAACACCCCGTCATGGTGATGTTACGGGCAAACACGTTGGCTATACCTCCTGACATCTCTGAACCTGTTTGTCGCAGAGCACGAGTGCAGAACACGAGGGTGACTGTTCACTGGGTCGGAGCATGGCTCGGCACCCTCCAACCATGTCTTTGTACAGTCGGTGGACATACCGAGGCAGATGCCCGCAGCGTTGGGGGAGTGGAAGACACAGTTTTCAATGGTAATGTTGTTGGAGGAGATGTTGACCGTATAGCCGTAGACGTCCCAGCCGCTTTTGATGGCGACCGAGTCATCGCCAGTGCTAAAGTAGCAATCGCGAATCACGACGTCCCGGGTGGAGTCGGGGTCCACGCCATCCGTGTTAGGTGAGTAGGGGGGGTTGAGAATGGTCAGATCTATGGCGCGAAAGTCCTGAGAGTAGACGGGGTGCACCGTCCAGAAAGGACTGTGTGTCAAGGTGAGATGGGACACCTCCAGCTGACGAGACCACATGACCTCGTACAAGTGGCCCCGGGTATAGACCTCTGTGCCATTGTTGTGCCGCGCCCACCAAATCTAGGGGAACAAAGTGGAGTCGTGGAGTGAGTTGCTGACGGCGATTCGCGGGAGTACAAGGCTTATCAACTCGGATGATGGGCTGGTTTGAGCATGACGTGGGGACGCACATCACCCGTGGCGTTGATGGTGCCGTTGTTGCCCGTGACTGTCACGTCGGTCAGATTGAAGCCATGCAAAAACGAGGCATGGCGAGGCCCGGGATGATCCCGTCCCTGGCCATAGGAGGGCATGGGCGGGATGATGGGCCAGTCTGCCAGCCGGTCCGTCGCGCGCAGGATGGAACCGGCTTCGAGATACAAGACCAAGTGGCTGGTCATGTTAAAGGGGGCCAGCAAAAAGTCTCCGGGAGGAATGTAGATGGTGCCCCCACCCGACTGCTGCACGGCCTCCAAGGCGGCGGCCATGGCCAGCGAATTGTTGTGGCGACCATCCCCGATGGCACCAAAGGCCGTTAGATTAAACACTCGCTCCTGGTGCTCCTGCGGCACGCGCGCCTCAAAGCGCATCCGCTGCTCTGACCCCAGTGCCTCCAACCGGAATCCCACATGACCACGGGTCTGATCCGTGCCCACCAACCCTTGATCTCCCACAGCACCCTCGGCTCCCGCCACCACCACGCCTAGCAGCAGCAGCAGCAGCAGCAGCAGCAGCAGCAGCAACGGCAACGGCAGCCTCGACATCGCTCACGCTTGCGCAAGCGTTCGGAGGGGATCGATGTCGTGCTTGGATTAAGTATTATACTTATGCACCAAATTGTGTGACTCTGTCTCTCTCTTTGTCTCTGTCTTAGTCTCTGTCTTTGTCTCTGTCTCTGGCTCTGATTCTGGCTCTGATTCTGTCTCTGTCTCTGACTCTGAGTCTGTCTCTGGCTCTGATACTGATTCTGGCTTTGATTCCATCTCTGTCTCTGTGTCTGTTTTTTACCTACTTACTCCCTCTCTTCTTACTCTCTCTCTTCCCACTCACTCTCTTCTCACTCACTCTCTTCTTACTCTCTCTCTTCTCACTCACTCTCTTCTCACTCTCTCTCTTTTCACTCTCTCTCTTTATTACCAACAACAACAACGAGAGGGAGGAAGAAGAAGAAGGGCAGCGCCAGTCCGTCCGTCCGTCCGTCCGTCCGTCGATATGCAGCGCATCACTGTGACCAAGGGCAAGGATGGCTTTGGGTTCAAGTTGACGGGCATGCGGTTGCCGCTCTGCCTGCATCCCACCAAGGGTACGTACCTGAACCACAAATGCTATTCGTTGCCACGCCCCTTGCCAGATGGTCCCCAACAAACCCTGCCAGCGGGGCATGCCAGCTCATCTTCATGCCGTTTTGGTCACCATGATCAAGGGGGTCCGGCTGAAGCTGCCGGTGTGGTAGAGGGCATGCATTTGATGGGGATCGAGGAGCATCCGACGCTGGATGGCAGCCTTGCCGCCGTCATCAAGGCCGTTCAGAATTGTACTACGGAACTCGTTTTGCTCTGCCAGCCCAACCCCAGCAAAGCTTCGACCACAACAACCACCGCACCGACGCTCGCACAGGACGCTCCTGCCGCAGCCAGTCTCAACGGCAGCGCAGAACCTTCTGCAGCTGGTGCGATCTTTGAACGTTTTGTCTTGGCTTGCTCGGGTGATGGCTCGATCCCCCTTTTCTTTTTCAAGCACATACCTCATTCATGGCATGTCGGTTCTTGAATAGGCGATCGGGGTTGGGACTGCGACAGCACGTCCCAGCATGGATCTCGACGTGAGTGGGGCATGGTCCATCCATCTTCTGTTGTATCTTCAATATCATGCCCCATTCATCACCTGCTGAGCGATCCCTGTTTTGTCCTTGACACATGCTGTGCCTCACCACTTGGTGTTGTTTTTCTTGTAGATGGCAAGCTAAATCAAGACGTGCCCTTTTGCGCCAGCTTCAAACAAAACGGCCACCGCATCGCCATTGCCGCCGTCTTTGATGGCCACGGGCTTCTTGGCGAGATTGCTGCCGCCATGGCGCGTGACACCATGACCGCCCTCCAGCCAACCTTTGCCTGGGACTCGCTCCTCACTCAACCCGAGCAGGGCATGCGCGAGATCTTTGCGCAGCTCGACGCAGCCATTGTCGCCGCCCACGATGCGCCGCCGGCACAGTACACCTACATTGGTCAGAGCGGGTCGCTCGATTTTCGACTCGAAGCGCATGCCATTCCCGAACTGGACCCCCCAAGCGGCTACGTGTGTACGAGCCGGGACGGTGTACCCCCGCGACCGATTGACTTTGGCTGCACTGCTGTGGTTGCGGTTGTGGTGGATGAGACACACGTGGTGGTGGGGAATGCGGGTGATGCGGCGGCGTTTGTATTGCTGCGCGATCAGGCGGGTCACGAGGACCGGGACGGGTACAGCGTGGAAGCCTTGAGCGTTCAGCACACGGCGCGCAGCAAAGCCGAGCAAGCGCGGGTGCACGAGACGCATCCGGGTGCTGCACATTTCACTGGTGACGGGTACCTGGCACCGCTGGACCCGACATTGGCACAGTATGAGCTGCAGTTGACGCGCAGCCTGGGGCACCGCTTGCTGAAGCGGGCGGGTGTGATCGCCGACCCGGAGGTCCGATCGCAGACGTGGCCGGTGGGTGAGGTACACGGTGTGGTTGCGTGCTCGGACGGGATCACGGACGAGCTCTCGGGCTTGGATGTTTTGGACCGCGTGCTGAACGCGGGGACTGCACTGGAGGCGAGTGAGGTGCTGTGTCAGGATGCACAGGACTACTGCATGGACGAGACGTGCATTGACGATGCCACGGCCGTCGTCGCTCTCTTACGACCCCTGGCTGATTTGCCTGCCCCCACGCCGGATGTTCCTCCTGCACCAGTCACGCCTGTAACCAAGCCTGCCGTGACCGCCCCAAAACCTGTGATTACCGCTCCCAAACCAACCATTTCCGCTCCCAAACCTGTCGTCGCGGCGGTAAAGACAGCCTCAGAGCCGCCCGCAGCAGTTGCGTCACGCCCCAGTTTGCCGCGAAAGCCAACCATTTTACGTAAAAAAGTTGAAAAGACTCTAACACGCGTTCGAAGCTACAGTACCCATGGCTCCAGACGTAAGCTTTGACCGCCATCTTTCCCCCCCCATTGGTCAGAAGGATCAATCAGTTGTTGCCTTACTCATGCCGGTCTTTCTTGTAGATGGCAAGCTAAATCAAGACGTGCCCTTTTGCGCCAGCTTCAAACAAAACGGCCACCGCATCGCCATTGCCTCCGTCTTTGATGGCCACGGGCTTCTTGGCGAGATTGCTGCCGCCATGGCGCGTGACACCATGACCGCCCTCCAGCCAACCTTTGCCTGGGACTCGCTCCTCACTCAACCCGAGCAGGGCATGCGCGAGATCTTTGCGCAGCTCGACGCAGCCATTGTCGCCGCCCACGATGCGCCGCCGGCACAGTACACCTACATTGGTCAGAGCGGGTCGCTCGATTTTCGACTCGAAGCGCATGCCATTCCCGAACTGGACCCCCCAAGCGGCTACGTGTGTACGAGCCGGGACGGTGTACCCCCGCGACCGATTGACTTTGGCTGCACTGCTGTGGTTGCGGTTGTGGTGGATGAGACACACGTGGTGGCGGGGAATGCGGGTGATGCGGCGGCGTTTGTATTGCTGCGCGATCAGGCGGGTCACGAGGACCGGGACGGGTACAGCGTGGAAGCCTTGAGCGTTCAGCACACGGCGCGCAGCAAAGCCGAGCAAGCGCGGGTGCACGAGACGCATCCGGGTGCTGCACATTTCACTGGTGACGGGTACCTGGCACCGCTGGACCCGACATTGGCACAGTATGAGCTGCAGTTGACGCGCAGCCTGGGGCACCGCTTGCTGAAGCGGGCGGGTGTGATCGCCGACCCGGAGGTCCGATCGCAGACGTGGCCGGTGGGTGAGGTACACGGTGTGGTTGCGTGCTCGGACGGGATCACGGACGAGCTCTCGGGCTTGGATGTTTTGGACCGCGTGCTGAACGCGGGGACTGCACTGGAGGCGAGTGAGGTGCTGTGTCAGGATGCACAGGACTACTGCATGG
This sequence comes from Monosiga brevicollis MX1, assembly GCF_000002865.3. Taxonomy (NCBI): domain Eukaryota; class Choanoflagellata; order Craspedida; family Salpingoecidae; genus Monosiga; species Monosiga brevicollis. Next base: position 93,553 of record NW_001865048.1, read on the forward strand.
ACGAGACGTGCATTGACGATGCCACGGCCGTCGTCGCTCTCTTTCCTGCCCGTGATACCATTAGTGAAAGTGACGCATAAGCATAAGCCATGTTTACACAGACCTTGTGCTCTCTGGCCGAGCGATGCGCTTGTTTACCCTTTTATGCCGCGGTCGCATCAATTGATTCTCTCTACGGGCTCTTTCCCCTTGTTCCAGCCGCACTTGTTATAATTGCCTGCCTACTTGCTTGCTTGCTTGCTTGCACACAGGGCGGACGAAGCAACTTTTTCAGTTTTCTTTTTTTTTTGTTGTCCGTTTTGTTGTCGCCCGCTGTCTCGTGGTCCACAGCAGAGGAGGCACGGGTAAGGAACTCGGGGACAGATGATGTTGGATGCGCTTTGGTGAGGGGTGGTCCGCACAGGATAGTCTCGCAGAGTATGGTTGCTGTGGCGCTGATCACCGGGCAATCATGGCACTCATGAGCCACTTCAAGACTCGCCAGGGCTTGCTGTTGGTTTCGCTGGGTTGGATGCTCTGTGTTGCCTTGTTGGTCAGCTTCCCCGTAAATACTCGGGCCCTGCCTCAACCACACCCTCCCGCAGAGCTCGAAGCCATTGAAGTTGCCGTGGTGGCCGTCGGGTCTAACCATGCCCGGCGGCTGCAGGTGCTAATCAAATCGATTCTCTTCCACCATTTGCCGCCACAGCCCTTGCGCTTTCATGTGATTACAGATCATGAGACAGCGGCCAGCCTGCGGCACTTATATCGAAGCTGGCGCTTGCCTGCTGTCCAGGTCCGCTTCTACAGCATCACAGCTGCACTGCAGGGCGTCGACTTGCACGGTCTAGAGACGCATCACTACGCCGGCCGCTATGCGTTTGTAAAGCTTTTTGTCGCCGACCTGCTGCCCGTGAGCCTTGAGCGGGTGATGGTGCTGGACACCGATCTCCTGTTTCTGGGCCCCATCGCCGAGCTCTGGGATCAATTCAAAGGATGGAGTGCCTCGGCCATATTTGCTGTTGTGGACAATTTCTCCGAGTGGTATATTCCAGGTCGCCTGCAGCGACAACCCTGGCCCGCGCCGGCACCCTTGGGCATAAACACGGGCGTGACCTTGCTGCACCTGGCACGCCTGCGCCACCAAAACTTTCCAAAAGTCTGGACCAGCGCAGTTGCCCGTGTCCTAGCCGATCCCCGCCTCAACATCACATACGCACCATTGGCTGACCAGGACGTCATGAATACGGTTTTTTACGACAATCCGACGTAAGTGAGCCATATGCGCCCAAATTTCGCTCGCCAATGCAGGATCCCGCCTTGCCGTAACAGTGCGCTTTGCAATCTGGGTGCGATGACAGCCTGTTGCATCGACTGCCCTGTCGGTTTAATTACCAGCTGAGCGAGAACACGCTCATCTTTCAGGTTGGTTCTCGCCACATTTTCGTGCGTCGGTACCATCTCTCCTTGACCGAGGTGATTGCAATGACAACACTTTCTTCGCCTCCTGCACCAATGTAGCGCTGCGAGGAGAAGCCACTGATTATTCATTGGAATTCGCCCACTAAGCTCAAGGTGAAGCTTTCCAACATTGGCGCATTCTTAGCCCAAGAACGTTTCATAACCACGCTCGACGGCAGTCTTCTGGTCCATATGCGGCGAACATCGATGCCACCTACGGATACAGAACCCGAAGCCTTGGCCCAGGTGGCGCCGGAGACTTGCCAAGCCTATCTGCCGGGCCCACACCAAATTGTGCGCGAGCTTCCCCGTTTTGTGTGCTTGGAGCGTCCTGCACTCGAGACCGGGGCCGTTACCCTGATCACGGCCTTTACGCCGGATCGCCTTGATCTTTTCTTAAGTTTGGTGCGCAGCTACGAAGGTCCGGTCAGCGCGGCACTGTTTGCAAACGATGAAGAGGCCGACCGTGTTGCCCAGGCGCTTGCCGAGACCAGCTTTGCCCGGCGGCACAGGCGCGTTTGTGTCCATTTATTAATGCCCGATGGCCTGGCTCCAGGAGCCGTTCCAATTAATCGTCTCCGCAATTTGGCTTGGGACCACGCCCCAACTCCGTGGGTGTTTCATGTTGATGTCGACTTTGAGGCAAGCGTCAACCTTCACGCTCAGCTGG
>NW_001865048.1:96017-98864 GCF_000002865.3 Monosiga brevicollis MX1
TGCGTGTGTGTGTGTGTGTGTGTGTGTGTGTGTGTGTGTGTGTGTGTGTGTGTGTGTGTGTCTGTGTGTGTCTGTGTCTGTGTCTGTGTGTGTCTGTGTGTGTCTGTGTCTGTGTCTGTGTGTGTCTGTGTGTGTGTGTGTGTGTGTGTGTGTGTGTGTGTGTGTGTGTGTGTCTGTGTGTGTCTGTGTCTGTGTCTGTGTGTGTGTGTGTCTGTGTGTGTCTGTGTCTGTGTCTGTGTCTGTGTCTGTGTGCGGGGGGGGGGGATGGTGCACGGCAGTCTGTCTCTGCCTGTCCAAAAGGCGTGGACACGTGTCCCTCTCAATCGTGTCGTTGTCGCGCCCGCTTCTGGTCATTCCCCTTGTGGCAGAATCGGACGGCCTTTGTGGTGCCCGCGTTTGAAACACCGCAGTATCGCCTGCCTCGATTCGGGACCAAAGCTGCGTTGCTGGAGGCATGGGACTTGGGGCTCTTGCGGCCGTTTCGTATGGATCTATGGCCCGTGGCCCATCGCCCTACCGACTATCACCGCTGGTCAGGTACAACTGACCCTTATGCCATTGACTGGCAGCCCGGTGCGTTGGCGCACTATTTTTTTTTTTGAATGCTCCCGTCTGCTCTCTCCTGACATGACCAATAAGACCATCGAGCAGCTTTTCATGACGGTTGTTGACGGTGGGTGATATAGACTACGAGCCCTACCTGCTAATGTCACCGCATGCCCCGCGCTTCGACGAACGCTTCTCTGGATTTGGCTGGAATAAGGTTGGTGTGCTGCTCAATCGATGCGAATGTAGGGCCTCGAGCAGAAGCTAAGTTTATACCGTGTCCCTGTTCTCCACTCGCAGGTCTCGCAAATCATGGAGCTGCATGTCAGCCACCATCGCTTTGTGGTGGTGCCTGCGGCTTGGGTCATCCACAAACCCCACACCCCCTCGCATGATCTAGCTGCTTTTCGCTCGGATCCAGGGTATCGAGCCTGCCTGCAAGCGCTCAAGGAAGTGTTCCAAAGTGAATTGGCTCAAAGATATGGAAGTGGTGTATGACCCAAGCCCTTTATTTTTCTTTCGTCACATTGACTATATTCATGCCGCTGCGCGGCGTTTGGCTAAGCATGTGCACAAGGTGTTTTCGAGCATGCCCTTAATGCGGCAATTTTGTCGCGTCATGCGTCAGGGAAAAGACAATTCAGCTCAGTATTCAGTTCGCCTTTGATGTCAATTGATTCGTCATTGGGTTGGTGGCCAGGCTGTGTTCATTTGATCAAATCTGCAGCGGACACCCACTCATTGGGAGAGGGGGCGCGGTGTCATGAAGTGGCGAACTTCGTCATCCGTCACCTTGGCGCGAGCTTCTTGATGCTGGCGAACCACACCCTGGAGCACCTCGATCAAGCGTGACTTGATCTCAAAGGTCGTCATTTTTCCAGAGCCATACGCCTCGCGAATTCGCTCCAATTCCTCATCGTCCTCCAAGAAGAAGCGCAGGTACTGATATGACACATCCACATCTACTCCAACGCAATCGAGCAAACATGTGGCGCGTCTGAGTTGAGGTCACGCTCTCAACTTTTTCGAGCCCTAGGCAAACGGCACGTACCAGTATTTGCGCCGCGCTCGCGATGCTCAGCCAAGGTTTCAGGAGCGCCCGAAAATGCGTGCTTGTGGATCTGAAAAAAAGATGAAAGGAAAAAGGGTAAAAGAAAAAAAAAAGGGGGAGAGTCAAAGATGCATCAAGCTGACCAGGTTGACTGTTTCTGTATCTTGATTCAAGCCTGCATGACCGAAGCAAAGGCCAAAACGCATGCCATACCTTATCCTTGATATCTTCAGGCTTATCCGTCAAGAAGACAGTGGTTGGCGACTTGGTGCTGCTGCTCATCTTGGTCGAGCTGCCCGTCATGGCTATGGGCACAGACGTTTGCCCGTGAGAGTCAAAGTATGCCGAGGTGTGAATGTGTAGCACTCTGATACACCAAATCAACGATGACGGCGTGGCACCACGAACCAGGGAAGAAGACAGAGTGGACGAGGGCCGGCTTTTCCTCGCGAAGAGCAGGGGCGACATCACGCGTCATGCGAAAGTAGGGATCCTAAATCAGAGTTGAAGGCAAGTGAAGCAACCCGTGTCAACGCAAGCGCGCGAATTGAGGTAGCCAAGGTCAGGACAACAACGATAACAGCCAAATGTACCTGATCAATGGCACAGGGGATCAGGCAGGCCGCCGATTGCTGCAACACGCCAGGAAAGGACCTATTTGGCAGGACAATGTGCGTATGAGAGTGCGATTCGTGCGCAAAGTGCTATTGCTGTCAGTAAGTGACTCTGAAAGGGATAGCAAGTGCACGATGACTCACGAGGGGAAGGATGGGCTGGCTTGGATGGCAGCAAAGGAGATCTTGCCAATGTTGGCATTCTCGTCGAAACCGAAAATTTTGCAAGCCTGATGCAGGCTGACACGGCGTTGTATCCTGAGCACATTCTTGTAAAAGGCACCGCCCATGATGTCCGTATCGGCAAAGATGTAAGTCTTCTCGCGGTTGAAGCCGCATGCGATGATATCCTTGGCATTCTCGCGTGTCAACCTGCATGCGATGCGCGACAGGGCGTGGTTGTGTAAGATAGGAGCGGCGCGTTTGTTGTGACGGGGGAAGGTCTTGGCGGAATGAGTGTCAACGTACGCGAATACACCAGTCACAGGATCTTCGTCAAGCGTGAGTTCAGATTTGAACAAAAACTTCTCGTCGTCGGTCATTTGGATGACAAGTGGCACGTCAAAGACATCTTGCAGGTATCTGAAGGGACCATGCAAGAATGAGGGGGGGGGGGGGGGGGGGGGGGGTTTTAAA
>NW_001865048.1:98914-113630 GCF_000002865.3 Monosiga brevicollis MX1
TGGGGGGGGGGGGGGTTAACAGACGACGGACACGACAGGAGCTGGGCGGCAAACAACGTCGTACTTGGTGAACATGAAGGGGATCAGATGGCCCAAGTGCATTGCCTGAGAACTGGGCCCTAATGGCGAGGGTGCATGGATGTGTCATGCATCAAGTCTTGGGGTGTCACGTGCAGCGATAGAAAGGCACACGAACACTCACCACGACCAGTGTAGAGGTAGATGGGCTTGCCCTGCTCTTTCAGATCGAGGATGCGATCAAACTCGCGGTGACTGAAAAAGATGTTGCTGAAACAAAGGTGATCCAGCATCGAAGAAAAGAAACAAGAAGGGATGGAACGCAATCCGTCATGAGTGGACGTAGTGTTGAAAGACAAAGAGATGCTGGTTCTGCGCGATCAGAGCAGTCGAGCGCAAATTGCTAACCGGCGCAGGAAGTGGTGGATGGGCATGCCCAGCTCCTTCATGCTACAGCACCGGGCAAACAAAGGCAACAGTGAGGCGACGGACCCGACTCTCCAGGATTGTAGCAGCAGACCCGGCTTACCGATCGATGTGCGTCGTCTCCAAAAGCTTGCTGCCAAAGTCCTCTGCAAGTCGTGTCAATCCGTGGTTAGCATCGAGACGAGTTGCAGATCGGCACGACGGCCATTGACACGCACCAACAAGCTTGTTGTAATCAACGGCCCCGTCGGCCTGCACCTCCCAGGGAGTGACAATCTGGCCTCCTGCGGGCGGGGCGGCACCGGCTCCCTCAGCGGCATCGGATGCGTCGGCGGATGCCGGCTCTGCGGGTTCGGCAGCAGCCACTTCAGCTTGCTTCTCCGCCTGGCGCCGGCCACATTCGCACGTGAATGAGACGCGCCCACCAGCTCTGGGAAAGGAGACGAGCGGGGTTGGTTCAAGGGCACAGACATGCGCTCCGCACCTTCTTTTCCTTGCGGTCGGCCTTGAGCTTTTGCTTGCGCTCCTTTTTAAAGTCGGTGGGCGGGCCCAGCTTGGCGGTGAGAACGCGTTCGACAGCGGCCTTGACGGTGGCACCAGAGGCAAAAGGAAGTTCGTTGCGCACGCTACGCATAATGTTAAACTGATGACCCCAGCCGTTGGCTGCGAGGGCATCAGCGTCAGCCTCAACGGCCTGAGCAGTGACGGCTGCGATAGTTTCATCACTGGGGATGGCGCCAACGCCACCGGCCGTGCGGAGGTCATCCATGCTGAAGGCTGCATCGTCTGTGCAGTTCTTGGCATAGTTCATAGCACCTAATTGAGTGGGGCAGGAGACATAGACGGAGCCGGAGACGGGTGTGAATGAGGATCGGCACCAATTTGTCAAGACTCGGGCTGAAGCGAGCAACAGCCATACCAGCCAGTTGTTCAGGTGTGGCAATGCCTTGGTCAGCTGGAGCAAAGAGAAGATCCAAAATGCCACTACGGGATGGGGCGCACAAAGCAAGAATAAAACGAAGGACAAGTGAGCGCGATAGGGCACCTGCCTGGGATATCCCACGGGGCGGGGCAAAAGGAACGCACTGGCGAGCAGCTTCACAGGCGTCCATCTTGAGCTTTGAGGCAAGATCAAAGATGGTTTTGCCCTGCGCAGCAAGGCCCTCCTCACCACCGCGGCGCTTGGCCTGGCATAACAGGCCAACAAGCAGGCACGATGACGCGTGTCAGGACGACGAGGCAAAGGCACAAAGGCAGATGATGAATCGGGCGTACCTCATCCAGGAAGAAGCGGCAAGCCGCGTCGACATCCTTGTTCTTGACAGCTGATTGAGCGGCCTTTTGCGGCACGCCCAACGCCACCAACTCTTCCACTTGAGTCGCCATTGTGATCTGCCGCGCCCGCAAACGCGGAACCATGTGCATGAGGCTCTGAACTCGGTTGCTCCCAAGTTATCGTCCCCTTCCCCTCACACCGCGAGCCTCACACCACAACCAGCCAATAGCATGCACTGGACAACCATCCAAGACACCACCACCCCACACCGATACAGTACCCCTCCCTCCACCCCGCCACAAGCAGCCACAAGCAGCCACAAGCAGCCCCCCCGTCCCCGTCCCCGTCCACACCGACCGCACTGCCAAAGAGGGCGGAAACTCGCTCTCTCGCTCTCTCTGTCTCTGTCTCTCTGTCTCTCTCTCTCTCTCTCTCTGTCTCTCTCTCTCTCTGTCTCTCTCTCTCTCTCTCTCTCTCTCTCTCTCTCTCTCTCTCTCTCTCTCTCTCTCTCTCTCTCTCTCTCTCTCTCTCTCTCTCTCTCTCTCTCTCTCGCGTACCTTGTGTACCTTGTGCATGAGAGGAAAGAAGAAAATGGGAAAAAACAAGTGTTGTTGACGACTAGACGAGATTGTCATCAGCAAAAAAAAAAAAAATCGCTCTCTCTCAACTCCTCATCCCTCTTAACGCTCTCTCTGAAAGTCTCTCTAAAGTTGAAAGTCTCTAACGTCTCTCTCTCTGAAAAAGTTTCTCTCTTTCTCTCGCTCTCTCTCTCTCACTTTTCTCAAATTTCGCCCAAAAAAAAGCAAAAAATCAGAAAAATAATTTTGAGCAGCAGCCGGTACGTCCCCGCGCGCGCGCGCGTGTGTGTGTGTGTGTGTGTGTGTGTGTGTGTGTGTGTGTGTGTGTGTGTGTGTGTGTGTGTGTGTGTGTGTGTGTGTGACGCCGAGACGGTGGCGGTTGTATCGTGCTCAGGCCGGGGCAGGAGCAGCGATGAGGACAAACCCACACGTAGAGGGTGACGCATACATACACACACAGACACAGGCACGTTGAAGTGTCTACAGTGTGTGGCGGCTCATGTGTGTTGGATGCTGAATGGGCGGCAGGTGTTGGGGGTTTGACTGGCGCGCTTCCGGCCTGAAACGGCAAGATGGGGGGGCAGCACTTGGATCAGATGCGAATGCTGCAGGTCACCGAGTATCTTTTGAATCGACACCGCGCTTTGCAGCCCCATGTCGCTCAGCTGGCGGCTGTGCGCGCCGTGTTGGCGGCTGTCGTGCTGCTCTGGTCACACACGTACGTCTTCTCGGCCGTTGACTTGCACGCGGGTTGTTCAGACCCTGGCGAGCGTTTTGCATGTCGCACTGACAGACCACCCCCACCCTCTCTTCTCCTTGCCCCTCACCCCCCTCAACTACCCCCCGCTCACACACACACACATGCACGCGAGCATGTTTTCTCCTGTTCATGCAGCGCAGTGCTCATGTCTACTCGCGCGTCTGTGCTTTGTCTTGTCCAACGCAGAGTGGCACTTTTCCTGAGCACCTTTGTGCCGGCCATCGACCTTGACATCCTGGACCAGCTATGTACGGTGCAAGCTCGCGCCGCACGTTCCACCACACCCCGCGTGGCCCCTCCTCACTGTGTTGTGTCGCGTTCATAACAGGCTTGCTGCTGAGCTTTCTCGCCTTGCTCGAGGCGGCTTATGTGTTTGCGCGCCGCCTCTACTATCAAAACTTTGTCCCGGCCAGTTTGGCAGGCCTCTCTGATGACCAGTATCGCCTACTCTGCGTACCAGACGAGGTCAAGGCCTTGGCTCGCGGTGTACCTCAGAAGCAAAAGCCCGCTGATGCGTCCCAGGGGCGACCTTCAACCACTCAAGTCCATACGCCCCATGGTGGGACTGCGTCTCGCAACAACGCCTGGTGCGACTTGCGCATCCTACCTCGCTTCTGGCTGCCATCACCCCCCCGTTCCTTCCATTGCACCGTCCATCGGACACGCCTTGCGTGCACTTGACTCATTTTTTCGTTGCCCCGTATTTCTCATTTTTGCTTGACAGGCGCCAACGTCTGCACGACTCACCCATCACCAGCCCAGTCCAGCAGCGAGGCAGCGTTGGATCCCCGTTTGGCAATCGTCTGAATGAGAGTGGTCATGATCACAGTGGCATCTTCTCTGAACCAACTTCCCCCATGACTTCGCCCCGGGTCTATCGACGCTCGGCCAGCTTCAAGTCCCCTACCAAACACAAGGGCCGCGTATCAGACGTCTTGAGCCTCACACGCTATCTTGACACAAGTCAACAAAACTCCACCCTTGCAAACAGTGAGTGCATCTCCCTCCCCATAGCGCGCTGACCTGCCCCATTCTCCAACCTCAACCCATCGTACTTCCCGTCCCATCCCTCAAATTACTCTTGATACAGATGACCTGTCAACGCCGCGTGAGAACACGGCCGTCTACGACATGGTCAACAACCTCGGCACAAACCTGACGCGTGCCGTCAAGTACTTGACTGCCGTCAAGTATGTGTCTGGCTTTGACTGAGAGTGGCCTCGCGGGGGTCAGCTCGCTTGGGCTTCCTCGCTCTGACCTTGTACCTGTGCATGACAACCTAGACCCCGAACTGCGCCCAAAGCTGAAAAGCGCGACCGCGATGACCTGTCGGGCGATGAGGTCAGCGCTTTGCCCCTCCAAATGCCGAGCCACCCTTGTTTTGATTTTTTTTTTTTTTTTCCATGAAGGGCAGATGGCCCCTTGGTTTTTTTCTCAACTGCATGTATGTCCTGTTTCAATTCCATCTTCCCACATCATCAGGTTTGGAAGCACTTGCGCATGTCGTCGTCCCAGGTCGCCACTGCCACCGAGCGCTGTCAGATGGTATGATTCAAACCTCGGTTACACCTCCTCTGAAAGAGAATAGCCTGTCTCTTCACAAACTCCTCGCCTCTTGTAGTGGATCACACATGCCGTGCTTCGGCCCGTGGCCAAGGAAATTCGCCACTTAAACACCGTTCTTCGCAAGTTGGTTTTAGCCCCAGACCACAATTCGCGTGCTTTCCCCCCCTTTTCACACTTCTGTTCACACGCTCACCCCGTATACCAATGCCACTTGCGACCAGTGCGCGTCTCTCGTCTCGTATTGGCTCGTCAAGCCTGACTCAGATTGAAAAGCTGCATCTGGTACGATGCCGCGTTCAATGCTGCGTGCCCGGTGATGCATTTACACACTCGGATCAAACCAGAATCTTACTCACTGGTGCTTTTGCGCCGTTGGCCCACCGCACAGGACGATCCGGTTGCTCTTCAGCGCTTGTTGCCATTCTTGCGCCTTCACGACGCGCAAGATTACCTCGTTGGCCGCTTTTTTGGTGCGTGGCGGCTCATCTGCGACATGTTTGCACTTTGGTCGACATTTGTGCTCTTACGTGGCGCTCCTTGCTATGCTGGCAGCCTTGGCCGACCAAGAGGGCTACAACTGGCAGGGTGGCGGTGACGTGAAGGATCTCAATGGCAACATTGTATCTTGGAAAAAGGGCTATCCTACGGACGCTGAGGTATGTACAACCGCCCCCTTTTTTTTTATGGGCTACCACGCTGGATGAATCCTCACGGCTTGCCGAAATGACTTGCCGACAGATTTTGTTTCACTCGCTATGCTGCTTTTTAAATGATCCATCCACGCTGTACGTGCCACGTGCGTACGACACCGTGGAGCAAGAGGCGCGCTCCTTCAGCTCTCTGCACGTCATCAAGCACCCCGAGGTAACTTGCACGTGGCTCTTTTAATTCTCCAATGCACGCGCGTCCACAATCCTCATCAAATTTGGCAACACAGACAATCGATGACATGAAGCGACGTCGTGACAAGACGCAGGTCTACATCTTCAAGACCGAGTACGCACACCCATGGGCACAATTTATCGGTCGGCCATTCATCCCGCAAGACGATTCCCCTCCCTCTCTCACTCGGCTTTGCTCTTGTGGTGTATAATCCCAGGAGTGAGCTCCCGCATTTCAAGCTTGTCGTCCAGGATACAGATCCCCAGTATCACCAGTGGAACCTCGCCAAGGTACTTTCGAAAGCTTGACACTCTTTTTGCAATGCAGCATCATTTGCGTTTTCCACCGCTCGCTTCGTTTTCTCATTCCGTTGCTTCCTGGTCCCACCTATGGTCTCCAGGGACGCAACAATCTCTTTCATGTTGTCGTGGCGCTTTTGCGCTTTGTGCGCCTACGCCAAAATGGTCGCATGGACTACTTTGCAGACCGCTCGTTGGAGCAGCATGACCTAAACATGCTCTGGATCGTTGATTAGGGAAAGTGCGTGTGTTTAGCCAACCAACGTGAAGGAGGATTTGCTCTGAAAGTGACCCTGTACGCCCACAACACCGTCGAAACAAGAGAAAAAAGGACTGGGTTTTGTATACAATCGCATCAGGTTTGACTTGATCTTTGCGATGGCTTTGGGGTGAAGACGACCTGCAACAAACGAAACAAATCGAACAATAATGGAAATAGGGTCCTGCAGAGGATCAGCTTCAGACGATTGGACGTGTGCATTAAAGAACCCTGACTGGAGGGCAACCTTGCAAGACCTTGAAGGCGGAGAGGGAAAGATGCTGCGAGACTCTGGTTTCAACTTTTCAAACAGGTTGGTTGTATTTCACACTATCGATAGCCAAGTGGCTTGACGTTTGCACACACTTGGATACAAATTTCAAGCAAATGCTTCCCTCAGAGATATACTTTTACAGACGCGCGTCCTGGAGGACGTGGTCGACGAGACGCTTGTAGCGCCAGTGATCACCTTGCAACCGGCGAAGGCGGATACCATGCAGGCCAAGCCGACTAATCTTCTGCACCGCCATCTCCCAGCTCACATCCTCCTCGGCTTCAGAGAAGTAGCTCCCGCGGCGACGGCGATCGCCAGACCCATCCGAGTTTCGCGTACGGCACGTCAACGTGTTGCGGTCCAGCTGATGAGGCACAAGATCATCAGGTGGCAAGGTGACGGGGTGAGAACGGCACCCCACAGCACACACATACACACACACATGAGCGCAGAAACGATTCGTGGCGACCAACCTCAAAGTCTACGCCATTGCGGCGCAAAGCTCGCTGCAACTCGGCCATGACCCGGTCATAGGGCAGAGACGAGGTAGTGGCCGCACCAAAAGAGCTGACCATGTGCGTGCATGACAAACGAGGCAGAGAAAATGCAAAGAACAAAAGGGAGCAAACAAAAGAGGGCAGTTTCTATGAGTACAGAGGCATCCACAACCTTGGATGGCTCCCGTTCACGCGCATCTACTCACCTGGAGCTTGTGGCCTCAGTCGCCAAATCCAAAGCTTTGACATCAACGACGCGAGAGGCCGCCGACTGCCGAATGGTGGCGGTCGTGACCGACTTGGCACGGCGTCGGCCACTGCCCTCACGCGAGAAAGGTGAAGGCAAAGCATCATCGCCCGGAGCCAAGTGCTCAGCCGAGCCACTGCCGGAGCTAACGGTCGCGGTAAGATGCGCGACGTGGGGTCCCATCCGCGATGCCAACCCAGTCGCAGAGGGCGGCGTCGAGCGGCGGGTGGGTTGGTGGGGGTTCACGGTCTGCTCCAGCCATTGCGGGGGCTGTGATTGGTCCGGTTGCGTCTCAGCGTCGTCAATCTTGATGGCCAAAGCTTCGGGTTCGGGATCAGCAAACACTTCTGAAATGGTTGTGGGAGTGACCACACGCGAAGCTTCTTCTAGCTCGACGTTGCTATCATTGCTCAAGCGGTTGTTGGTGTTGCTCGACGTTTGGCTCAAGCGTGAAGTGTCACTATCACGCCGCGCCGGGGTGGAGCCGACGGAAACTTGACTGGCGCGACTCTGGCGCCGGGCCCGCGCTGCGTCACTGCTACGACGCATCATGAAGTCAGGTACATCGTGCACGGGTATCGTCTCAGCCGTGGAGTTGAGCACTGTGACCTTTGTACATGACAGGCGTCGAGCGCGCGGAGAGGTTTCGAGCTCCTCCAGGGGGTTATCGGAGCCATTCACAAATTGCATGCTGGAGCGGGACGATCGCCGTTGGTGGCGTCGAATTTGCCGCAGACGCTCAATCGCTTCTGGGTTGGTCTCAGAGAGATCACCAGTCGAGGCACGCATGGCCGTGGCACGTCGTGGCGCATGCAGGGGAGTGGCCGGCAACGAGACAGCAGTGGCGGGTGGCGACCAAGCTGGGGCTTCCATCGTCGCGACTGAGCCGTTGCTACGTGGCCGTGGCATCGAGTGCGGCGCTGTTGAGGGTGAGCCCGCGGGTGAGCCCACCGAAGCTGATAAGCGCTCACGGGAGTTGCTAGGAGAGGTCAAGAGACGCTGAGAGCTGGCCTGGGACACCAAAGCGCCGTCAATGGTGCGTCGATCGGTCACCACGTGATGGCCTAGGGTGCTGATGCGCCGAGGCCGGCCAGGACTCGCGAGCCCGCTGGGAGGAGAGCCGCCACCTCCATTGGCATTGGATGTTCGACTGACACGCCAGGACCGGGCCAGCCACAGACGATGAGAAGAACGCAAACTACTTTGGTGAAGTCAACCCCTAAAACAGCTTTGCTAGTCCCGAGGTGCGTTACAAGTGACATACATGCAACCGCCACCATCGTCAGTGGTAGAGAGTGAAAGGCGCGGAGTCTGCCGACTGCCCACTGTCCCTGCGCGTGCACCTATTGGGAAACATAATTTTAAAAAAAACCAATAAAAAAAAAAAAAAAAAAAAAAAAAAAAAAAAAAAAAAAAAAAAAAAAAACACCATCGTCAGACAGAGGTGGTGAATGGCAAGGCCCGGAGCCAGCCTGGTTGGGTCAGAGTGGAGCTAATCGGAATTCTGAACAAAATCAAGCCGTACGTGTGCCGGTTGAGGTGCTCAGCAACAAAGGCGATCGGCCGCCGTTGCCACTGTTTGAGCGACTGGGCAGTGCAGCCACGTAGCGGCGGATTTCTGTAGCCAGACAGCGGCCCGCAACAAGCAAATGGCAACAGTTTTGAGTGACAATGGTGCAAGGCAAGTACAGACGCGATGGGCGCATGGGCGGGGGATATGATCAGCGAACACCGTTCAGTAGTGTTGGTAGCCGAACGCTAGGTCGATACACTGACCTTCCTCTTTGGCACGCTCCTTGTCCTCTTCCAGGATTTGGTCAATCATAATGTGAAAGGCGGCTGTGAGACGCGTCATGCTGTCGCCTTGCAGGTCTTGATGAAGCTGCTCCACGTTTTCCCCCAATTCTAAAAACAAGGTCAGGCGGCGGGGCACGAGACACGGGGCATGAAACAAATGACACCAGACGAGAAAAGCCTCTTGGGAAGAGGGTCTTCCGAGCACAACGAGGCTTGACAACGCACCTTTGAGCCGCTCGGTGCAGCGTCGGTGTAGGTCTGTGCGCGCGTGGTCGTCGAGGCCACACCTGTATGGACTCTGGTGGCCTGAGCAGACCCAGGGGTGCTCCCAGATGTCATCGATGCTGAGACGTTGGTGGGGATCACGGACAAGGATTTTTCGCAGCAGGTCCTTGGCGCTATTTGTGAGGTTATCGGGAATCTCAAAATCGGCATTCTCAATCTTTTGCAGGTTGGTGACGGCGTTGTCCTCCTTAAAGGGCATTTCACCTGTCAGAATGGTGAAAATTATCACGCCGAGGCTCCACACGTCAGCCATGGGGCCAATGTATTTCTGATTGGCCAGAATTTCGGGTGCGCAGTAGGCTGGGCTGCCAACAAACGTGCTCATGAGGCCACCGTCCTTGAAGACGTTGCTAAAGCCAAAATCAGTGACCTTGATGTCGTCGTTGTCACCCAGGAGAATATTTTCGAGCTTGAGGTCACGATGGACAATACCCTTACGGTGGCAAAAGTCCAGGGCTGAGAGAATTTGCCGCACAAAGCGCTGGCCCTCAGACTCTGAGAGCCGGCGGCGGCTGATGAGGTAATCAAATAGCTCTCCACCTTTCAGGCACTCCAAGACCAGCATGACGGTACGTGGGGCACGGATGACATCGTAGAGGCGCACAACGTGGGGGTGCTGCAAAGTTTTTAGCGCCGTGATTTCTGACCAAGCGGAGGCATCTTCGGGGCAATCTTCGCGAGGGATGAACTTGATAGCGACGTCGCGACCCGTGAGGCGATGGGTCGCTTGGCGCACCTCGCCATGCTTGCCTACACCGAGCATGCTATCGTTCATTCCCACAATGGGGTGGCGGATGAGCCGAGTGTATCCGTGAGTTGAGACCACCGTCAAAAGGCTCAAGATGAGGACAACAACGAGCACGACGGCACGGCAAATAAAAAAAACCAGCACAAGTGGCTCGAGGCCCAAAGCGAAGAGCACGGCATCCAGCGAAAAAAAAAATGAAATAGAAGAAAAAAAAAGTACATGACGCGAAACAGGGGAAGCGGGTGACGAGAGCACATGGCCGAGGCATGAGGGTGGGCTAACAAGAGACATGTACAGTACGTACCGTCCCAGGGCGTAGTGTTCAGCAAGAAGGGCTTCAGCATCGACATCGGCGGCCATGTTGGCCAGGGTCCCATCGGAGGGGTGGTCTTCGTGGATCATTTTGATGGCAAAGGTGATGCCATCCGACAGAGCTGAGGCACGAGGCAACCGATCCTAGCTTGCGCCGGCACTCAGCATGACCTCGCCCCGTGTCGACGAGCCGTCTCGGGTACCCGGCCAAGGACCAGGCAGTGCGCACTCGTGCGCACTGGGGTGCGTGCCTCGTCGCCGGGCAAGCGCCTCAAGCCGAGTCTCTCAAATAATTCGGAAAAAAAGCGAGGAAGAGTCGGTTGCTCAAGTGTCGTGCGCTTGGCACCGCTTCAATCCCGCACACACAGGCACACAGCACAATGGGCAACAGCAAACTGTGCGTGCTGCCAAGGGTTTGCCGATGCCACTGTTCCTCTGGTTCGTCTAGACAGTGGAGCCCCGGACAGGCATGCGGCATGAGCCAAAGCCAAGCGCATGATATCCAGAAGAAAAAAAAAATTGGCAGCAGCCAAAGGGGCGCTCTCTGTCTCTCTCTCTCTCGCTCACACACCCCACTTCAAGTGCTTCCTCAACCATGAGATGTGTAAGCATCACGTCGCCCCGTCGCCCCGGTCCCCCCCCCTTGCTTCTCAACCCGCGCGCTGCGCCGGTGTGTCCAGCACAGACACACACACACACACACAACCAGACGCTCTCTCGCTTTTCACCTCGATCAGTCAGGAAAATAGATGAAAGAGAGCGTGACTGAGTCGAGCCAATCTTTAGAGAGAGCGATGGCTGCTGGGTACTCTTCAGAGGTTTGTTAAGGACTGAATCAATCTGCTTATTCAAAACGAAGGTAACATTAGAGGTGTAGTTATATAGAGTCACAGGAGCAGAGTAGCGTTCAAGAAAGTGTGTGAGATAAGAGATGTTGAATGACAGTTCTCACTCTTGACAAAGGACATTTAGTGCCAAGAGTGTGTCCGCTTCGAATGGCACTGACTGGTCCCTGGTATGCCAAGCCCCAGTGGCTTCGATGCAAGTCGCTGGGCTGGAACAGGCAAAGCTGAACCCAACCCAACCCATCAAGCATCATCCCCTTGGCTTTAGGGGGACAGGCATGGGCCAGTCTCAGCAATGGGCCCCTATGATGTCTTTACAGTAGAAGCTTCTCTCAACTTTTTTTTAAAATGTGCGGAGATGGTATGGGCTGGTAGGAGAATGGGGAAGATGAATTCAGAATCCTTGGGCTCTGACTTGCGCGCTCTTTCGAGGCACCATGCTTGGTGACTTGAGAAGAGGTGAGAGATGTCAGAGTGCCTTTGAAAATGACCGCCAGGTCAGGCCGGCTCGAGGTCATCCATCATGCAGCGGCCCGCTTGGGACAAGAGATAAAAAGGCTTGACTGCTGAGAATGACCTCGACTGCCGACCTGACCAAATTAATCAGGCAGCTGGTGGCCGTGAAACGGTTGACACCAACGCCTTCACCGGGGCGTCATCATGTGATGATGATGGTCATTGGTCCTGGCGGCCGATGAGCAAGATATGCGGGGTTTGCTCAGACCCCACTTGCGCACCAACCTGACCGTTCTGCATCCTTCCCATTCACACCTGTTGCGTCGCAAGTCCTCGCAGAGAAAAACGGCGCAGTACCACGAAATCACTCACACACGCACACACACACAAACACACAATATACAGGGCACACTTCAGCAAATGCTCGGCAAAGGGCAACCATGGGTGTGACACTCTGCCATTCAAGGCCAAAGGTCGGAACAAACGAGAGACAACAAAGATCGGTGTAAAACACGAGACGTCACATGTCCGACAGAACAGGTTTCAGTTGTCTTGGGTCATTCTACGCCCAGCTAGGAAAGCAAGGGAACCTCGACATCGACAAATTGCAGGCCTTCACTCAGGCGAGCTTGCTTTTGTCCTAAACAAGACGGCGCAAGTTGAGGGAATCCCGCAGTCTCCGCCTCGTTTTGGTATCAGAGTGCCGTATTGAAGTGAAAGCCAATCTATCTGACCTGCAACGACGCGGCCAATTTGCCAACATGGAAAGTTGTCAATGTCTTGAAGCTCGCGCATAAAAGCGGCGGCCTGGTGGGCTGGTAGCATGACGAGCAAGCCTCCCGAAGTTTCGGCTGAAAAGCCTTCGAGCAACTTGAAATTGAATTTCTCGTTGACAGCACGCATGCCTGGCAGGACTGAGCAAGAGCAACATGGTTTGCACTTGAATAAGCCATGCTCGACAACTGCAAAGCTCGGCAGAAGAAGAAAAAGGGAAATACACCGCAGGCCCGAGGCATGATCGTACTGGGCAACATGTCAAGGACCAAGTCGACCTCGGCCGTTTGGGCCTCGGCTAGGTTTTGCGCATGGCCGAGAATGCCGAAACCAGTCACATCTGTGGCGCCATGCGCGCCGTACTTGCGCATTAGACCTTGAGCAGAGGAAAATTCACAAACGGAAAAGGGCAAGAGCATGAGCACCATGCTGGTTTGAAAGCAAAAGCAGCGGGCTGGCTTTACCTGCGGCCCGGCGATTCAATTTGGCCATTGAAGCCATGGCCATATCATACGTGCGCTTCACTTGTTCCGGCGTCATGACATCCTTGATCTATACAGGAAGCATGACCATGAACTATTTTTGCTCGAAGAGGCTTCAGAGTAAACAATGCAGGCGGTTTAATGGTAAGCCAACTTACCGATCGAAGCCAGGTGTACCAAGCCATTGGTGGGCATTGACCGCAGGCTGGGTGCCCAGCGGTTTCGTCAGCACCAGGACGTCACCAGCCTGCCCACCCGTGGGCCTGGTGAAGAATGGACGCAAACATTACAGAAGCGGAAGGAAAGAAAAGTGTACCATGTGATGAGCAAAAGGAGGACAAGGCTCGTCAAAAAAACGTGGGCCATACATCACCAACATGATGTAGTCTTGGGGCTTGCAGACGGACGACGCGACCCCGCCAACAATCATCCAGGGATTGAGGACAGTTTGTCCGCCGGAAACGCGCGTGCCGGCATCACGGCAGGCATCTGGGGTGTTCAACAGATCGAGAGGGAGCGTACAACGGGAAACGAAGAGAAGCGTGTGAGCCCAAGCTCGGCAGCTCAACAGAACAATGACGAGTGACAAGCGCACCACGAAAGCCTTGCATCACCAAGGGCGTCACGACTTGTCGTTGTTTCGCCGACATGTTCAAGCTCAACGCTGGAAGAACAGGGGGGGAGGCGGAGGGCAAAGCAACACAGAACCAGCATGAGACACGGTGTGTGCGCCATGCGTTCGAACTGGCGGCTGCACGGGATGGAGGCGGAGTGAATACCCAAAAGCATGAGCACATTGTCACAGTGTTCAACACCCATGGCATACAAGTCGCTGAGCACATTGGCGGCAGCGATGCGGCCTTGCACATATGGGTCATCCACGAGCGGATAGAAAAAATCGGTTGTCTGCATGATACGAGACCCGTGGGACCAGCAGGAGGGTCGTGAGCGAGGGTGGTCTGAGTTTGTCCCTCGGCTGGAATGTGCATCAGGCTGGGTGACTGGTAGCGGTGAGCAATTTGGCCTACCTGAACGAGATGCATGTCTGGGTAGCGAGTCTTGAGCACGCAGCTGTCCAGGCCGATGCCGACCAGACTTTCGGCATCAGTCTCGTCCTCCCCGGACTGCTTGAGTTCTACATCACGGTCAGCAAGTGGCATCTTATCAGCACAAAGACCGGGCGTACAACAAGGCAAAAAGCAGAAGCAGGCGGAGCGCAGAGTGTGCGGAAGCGATATCAGGGGGGCACACACACCCTCGAGCAGAATGAGCAGTTCTGCTTGAGGAACTTTGCTAAAACGGCAAGCGGGCGCGAGAGAAGAAGTGAGGCGAGTCACCCCTGAACACCCAGCTAGGAGACTGCAAGGCAAACACAAGCAAGGCGGAGACAGGGTCGAACCAGCCTCAGCCCTTGAGCTTGGCGTAGTCGGTGAGACGGAAGCCAGACTCGAGACCGTGTGCCTCGGGGTTGAACGGCGTGATCATCTACAGAGCACACGCGCATGAACGGGGACGACGGCTCGGACATCAACCCGCTAAGCCCGTTGACGTACCTTGACCTTTTTAGCCCCTGGACCTGGCCCCTGGACCTCGGCCATGGCGCCTGCATTTCCTGCCGACGCCGCCATTTCTCCGCAACCAGATGAAGAAAAGTGAAAAAAATTGTGTGTGTGTGTGTGTGTGTGTGTGTGTGTGTGTCGCTCTCTCTCATGAGTATGTCTGACTTCTCGGTCTCTCTGTCTTTGCATCTGAATTCCTCTGCGTCTCTGAATCCTTTTATTTTCGGTCCTTGTGTGTGTTTCGCCTGCCTGCCTCTCTCTCTCTCTTTTCTCTCTCTTTTCTCTCGCTCTTTTCTCTCTCTCTGTCTGTCTCTCTCTCATTCATTTTTCTCTCTCTCTCTCTCTCTCTCTCTCTCTCTCTCTCTCTCTCTCTCTC
>NW_001865048.1:113680-118422 GCF_000002865.3 Monosiga brevicollis MX1
CACACCAACCTGCCCAAGCAGATCATGGCCTTTCCCGGCCTGCCCTTTCAACCCACTGAACGCACCTTTGTCCACCGTGCGCAGGTGCAGCAGGTACGCAAAGTCCTCCCCGTGATCATGGAGACGACTGCTGAGCGTCAACAGCACACTGGCCGCTCTGATATCGCTTTTCGGCTGATTCTCCAATCCCTCTCCGCAGTACCTGGACCTGTACGCTCGGCATCACGACCTGTACTCGTTGATTCAATTTGGGCAACGTGTGCAGCAAGCTCGGCGTACGACTCCGACCCATGGCCCTGCGCAATGGGTCCTTCAGACGGTACCAACGGCAGCCTCTGTAGATGCAGAGGCCTCGGCCATCACACACGATGGCTTTGATGCCCTCGTGGTGGCCAATGGTCACTATGCCAAGCCTCGCATGCCCCATATACCGGGCTTGGAGAACTTTACCGGCCACGTTTTGCACAGTCACAATTACCGCTTTCCAGAGCCCCATGCCGGCCGCAACGTGGTGGTGCTGGGCGGTGGTCAGAGCGGGCGTGACATTGCTCAGGAGCTTCACGGCGTGGCTGCCAGCGTTGTCCTGGCCCATGCCACCCCGCGCATCAACGTTCCTGAGCTCCGCGAAACCGCTCCCATTACCACCGTGGCCAAAGATGGGACCCTTGTCACAAGCGATGGACTGCACCTCGAGGCCGACACTCTCATCTTGGCCACGGGTTACCATTTTGATTTTCCGTTCTTGGACCTTGGTGCACATGGCCTGGAATCCGTGCCCCCACGTCGGATTCGCGGCCTTTATCAGCACATGCTCGCCATCCACGAGCCCACGCTGGCTTTGGTCGGCCTCCCTTACAAGGTCGGTCAAGACCACGGTTCTCTGCCCCACCCTGGATAGTGACTCCTGTGAAACTGTTGGTTTTGATCATTGCTCAGGTAAAGGTTTCTTTTCTTCTTCGCGTCCCCCGGACTCATGCTGATGTGAAACGAATTCGCCCATGGCTGCAGATTGTGCCATTTCCCCTTTTTGATCGACAGGGTCTCTGGCTCAAAGCCCTCTGGGCTGATCGCACGCTCCAGCTGCCTTCGATCGAAGAAATGCAGGCCGTCGATGAACAGCTGGTCGAGGCTGCCGATGGTGACGAACAGGCAGTTGTCGTCCTCAGCGCCCGCCAATGGGCCTATAATAGCCGGCTCTCTTCCGAAGCACGGGCGGAGCCTCTTGAGCCCTGGTGGGTGCGCCCCCTCGCTCAAACTCATTCGTCCGAAGGCCAACCAATGTCTCTCTGCTCACGCCTGCTGTCGCTCCTGCAGGCGTCGCGAGGTGTACGAAGCAAACAACGCTCAACGCAAGCGCATGCCGTGGCAGTACAAGCTAAACGAATTTGATATTGATTTTTCCACCGGAGACTGGCTGGGCCGCTATGCAGACGGTGCTACTGAAAGCCGCGCACAATTCTTGGCCCAATCCACCAGTGCCCCCAGTCCCCCAGCATCATCTCAGTAGACTGGACAAGGTGCTGCAAGCAGGCAGCGCTGCGTTGCACCTACCGATTGGATTTAATCATCTGTTTCCAGAAGATTCAACCATGTTCAAAGCGAACCCATTGTTCGAGCACTGGGCTTCACCCCGGAATATCGGAATATGGGTACGCAGTCTTGCCCCAAAATCAGACTGTTTAATTGACCGACAAGCCAAGAGCAGGCAAGCACATTCATGCCAAGACACGGCCATCTCTCGCCACAGCCCCCGAATGCAATACAATTACATGTCCACTTGTCAATTACACAAAAAGAACCATGAGGTGCAACAAGGTGGCTACACTTGAGCCGAGCGGTAGAATGAATCGTCCGAGCGGTCAACGTCAGCGCCCTCCAAATTGAGGACAACCTCTGAGGGCTGCAAGGTTTGTGGTGGTGGCGAGTAGGCCGAACCCATGTTTAACGGTAGCTGCTCGTCCTCTTTTTGAGCATCATCAACCTGACTCTTCTTGCTGTCGCGGTGATGGGCTGCCGAACCGCGCGCCGCACTCGCGGCTGTCATGTGGTATACTTGGTCCTTGAGACCAGGCTGAAAACTCAAGTCTTGCGGCTTGTCAAATTCCTGGAAGAGATGATCGGGCGTGTAGTCGTTGGGGCGTTTCAAATTGGGATCCACGTAGCTGTTGACGGTTTCGTCACCCGCATTGTTGGATTGACGATCACGATCCACTGCCGTCTCGACGGCCAAGTACTTGCCCACGGAGCTAAAAGCCTGCATTGGAAAATGGCAGCAAAGACATGAGATGATCAAAGAAAGATGCAAACCCGGCAAAGGTCTGTGGGGGGGCGAGCTGGGCCCCTCACCTCATTAAGGTGCGAGCGATGCAAGAGCGAGTACAGGACAAGTGGGGCGATAAGAGGCGCCTACAAGGGAAGAGGCACAGGCGGTCAGGATTTGTATCTCTGCTGAAGCACCCAGACCGACGGACACCAGCAGCAGTATGCGGGGTATCGTACGGCAATAACGGCCTCTTTTACACCCAGCACGGCAGCCACGACAAGCTGCGAGATGATAATGCCGTTGAGAAGCTGCTTGGTCATGATGGGGAAGATCAGGCCGCCGCTGTCGGTCAGGGGCACAAACACATAATCTACCAGCAATATACGATGTGAACATGGGGTCGGGTGTTGTGCTGGTTCACTCGGGTCGTCGCTTGGGTGTGAGTTTGGACGTACAGTACATGTAGCGCAGTACAAAGTAGCCAAAGGCAAAGTAGATGATGGCAAAGGGAAGAATCAGAGGGGCGATGACCGAATAGCAAATCGTGATGATGAAAACAAGAATTGCAGCTGCACGGTCACAACAGAGCGACAGCCCAAGGAGGGTGAGACAGCCCTTTTGATGGGCGAACGCAGAGACTAGGAGGGACCGTCTTGTGATGGTTGACCAGCGGTATACCTGAAGCCGGGCGAACAATGTCATAGTACTGATGGTTGCGTGCGTAGTTGAGCTCACGCTGGGACTTGCTTCCGATTTTCTGTGGCCATGCACACAACGGCATGAGGCAGGGCAAAGGGGGGACGCGCTCTTTGCAGGCGACTACATACCCGCATCAAGCGCTGGACAGCGACAAAGGTCACGCGCGAAAGAAGCAGGGCGTGGCTGACAAACGCTGTGGGATAACACAAGAGACGACGTGGTGTGAGGCACGCCAATGCAAGATGAGCGGCTTTGCAAGCAGAAGGACCTACCTTGAATCATCACGTAGTTGATAAAGAAGGTGCCCACGCGAGGAATGGACTCGCCCAACTCCGAGGCAATGCCCGAAGGATTGTCGCCAATGTCCGAGGCAATTGTGAGAAGACTGCCCGCAACAATTGAGAGGAGAAAGACATTGAAGACTTGAAAGTAGTACATCTTCTGGAGGGCTGAGAGGGTGGCCTCGCTGTGGGCTACCAAGCCCTCGGACACGGACAAGGCTGCATGGTTGGCACGCAGGGCCATTGTAACATGAGCCAAAGATTGCAATTGGTGCAACGTCGCCAATAGCAACACTCACCTCGCATCAGCTTGGGGAGCAGGGCCATGAAGATGAGCAGCGCGAGCGTCGGAAGCACACCCTGAAGAGCAAAAAAAAGCACCAAAAGTGAAGGTTCAAGGGTTGGTTTAAGTTGGTGGGAGAGCTCGGCGCTCATGCAGATTGGACGATTGTCAAGAGGCCGGCGGTGCACGCGCACCTGAAGAATGCCAATGACGACGGGGCCTAGGCTGTTGATGCCGGGAAAGATGGTCTCCAGATTCTCAATCGTGGTTAGGCCCGCCACGAATGTGATGGGGATAATGTAGAAAAAGATCTAAACGCCATAGGAGGAGTAGCAAGCGCTGAGATGCCAGGCACAAGGCCAACTGGGGCTGCAAAAGATGAGAGTTTACAGCTCAAAGTCAGAAGCGTACCAACGCGATGGTGGCAATGACGACCAAGAGATGGCGGAAGGAACGCTTGCTGCGACTCATGCCAATATTTTTCCAGATTACATCGTTGGCCTCGGGGGCTTGTGTTGTCGTATAGACTTCATAATTGGCCGTGGCTAGGGACTGGGCAGCAGGATTGGTTAAACAAGACGTGTGGAACAAACATGTCAAGAATTGCATGAAGGGCTTTTGACCTGCATCAACGCACACCACGTGGCTGCGATCACAAAATTACCTGAGCGGCCAGGGTGGCACTACGCAGACTGTCGAAAACAACAAATCCAGCAGGGAGGAACTTGCGCTGATTTAAATACTCTTTACGTCGCTCCTCAAACTGCGAAGGGCAGGCAGGCAGGCGGAGGCCGTGAGCACATGAATGTTGTGTTGTCAAAGCAACAGGCGGGACCAAGGCGGACTGTACCTTTTTGTTCTTCTTGTCCAATTCGGATTGAAAGTGATCCACGGCAGAAACCTTTTTCCCACCAAAGCAGAGAAAGCCCCCCTCTTTGGTCTCGGCCACTTCACCCGTTTGTTCCTCCTTGAAACGTGCTCGTTCGAGTTGAGTCGCAGGCTGTCGCCCAAGGAAAGCACAATTAAGGCAAGAGGGGGTGACGGTGAATATGGGCTGTCTGGCTACAAGGGACAGAGCTGGCTCGTCGGGGGGTGGCCTGACCTCTTGGCGCTCTTCCTGAAGCTTGATGAGGTCTTCGCATTCAATGACTTTGGCGGCACCGACCGTATCAGGGTACAAACGCCCTGCCAAGAGAAGAAAGTGAGGGTGTCGGAG
>NW_001865048.1:118832-119741 GCF_000002865.3 Monosiga brevicollis MX1
GGTGTGGATGACAGAAACAGGGGGGGGGGGGGGGGGGGCACCTGCGACATCGTCGTTGCTTGCAGTGGCGTAAACAGGAATGAGAACCAGCAAGCCATAGATGGCGGCCACGGCAAAGATGTAGGTGGCTAGTCGCAAGAAGACCAGATGCCTGGGAGAGGAAGCCGCGTGTGAGGGGTTGTCGGGGCCTCTCGCGGGATCAGGCGTGGGTGTAAGCAGGTGGGGTAGCGCACATGGCGGCGTCGACGCCAGCAGCCCGGGCCATTTCGTCATCGGAGATGCCTGCAACGTGTTTCATCCATGCGATGGGGCTGCTGCTGGCGGGAGTGCGCACCTGGGCATCCAAGCAGATTGAGATCAAAGCTTGATGACCAGAGCTGAGCGATGCACGAGGGGGGTGTCATATGGGGGAAACGTACCAAAGTGGGATCAACAATGGCACGAGGGGCAAAGGTCTTGGGGTGTTTGCGTCGACAGCAGCAGAAAATGAGGATGAAGATCATGGCGAGAACGACGTTGAAGACGAGGGCAGTAATCAGGGCAGATGTGGTACTGCGCCAAAGCGAGGACGAGAGAGCAAGAGAGGCGGGCAGAAGAGTGATACGGGAGGTGTGAGAAAGTCTCGTTGCGAAGAAATGGGCTTGTGAGGGGGGTTTATTCGTTTATGCGGGTGGGGGAGAGGAAGCAACGTACTCTTCTTCTTCAGTTTCAATGCCACATTGCAGGAGAGCAAAGGTGCCGCCGATGGGAGTACATTGGTCTTCACCGATGACGCCGTCAAAGATGGGGGCATCCCCGTTGGCGCAGCCATCGACCGTGTCCCAGACTTGCACGCTTCGAGTTTCGCAGTCGAATTGGTATGATTCCTGTCGGGGCATTGGGGCAAAATGAGGGCGGCAGGTGGGCGAG
>NW_001865048.1:120668-123714 GCF_000002865.3 Monosiga brevicollis MX1
GCATTTCCGTTTGTGTGTGTGCGTGTGTGTGTGTGGGCGCGCGTTGGGTAGGAGCGACGAGGCCAGGGCGTGTGGGCACAACAGGCGATGATGCGTGCATGCGTGCACCCTCTCGGTGACAGCGGCAAGGTCACACGAGTCAAACATGACAGCGCCGAGCTGAACGAAATGACTGATGGGGTCTGAGGTGTGATGGTGACGTGACGGTCTTGGGGCGTATGCAAAGACCAGGTGGCAAGAGCCGATCGGTTCTGGTGTAGATGACCAAGGCATGAACCTGCCTCTCTCCCGGTGCCCCTCTCGCCTTGCCGTCTCGGCCGACGTACGCGCAAAATGGTGTTTGAGGGCAGCGCGTCTCGGGTTGTGAGATGCGGTGATCATCCAGAACCCGGGTACACCCCTGACCATGCCTGTGACCAGTATCATGTATCCCCCGCCCATGAAGACATCTACCTGCACTACTTCTCCGTCGGCTTTGAAACAGCCAAGACCCCGCTGCCATTCACACACACACGAGCGCGCACTCTCTCTCACCTGATGACCATGTGCGTGTGTGTAGAGTCACGTGTGTGAGAAAATCGACCCCAAGTGTGTAACTTTGATAGGGTTTATCGTTACAACACTACACGCATGTATTAAGGTTTGCCCTTTGTGTGTGGAATGGGTGCTTTACGCTTGAGCGCAGTGATGTGGCGTGTCGCACTGGCCGAGTGAGGATGCCGATCGCCGATTGAACATGAACGTTAAAACACAGCCACATCTCTTCAACTCACAGCCGTGAAGCCGGTTACAGGCGCGCTGCCGTCTGACCGGCCCATTGGACCTTGACTGGAGCCCTTGCGGCGAGGACTTGCAATACTCGAATTCAGTGACGATACGAACTTATATAGTATACGAAAGCAGTGAAGATTTACTTTGGTTTGTCAGACAAAGTTTGTGTGTGTGTGTGTGTGTGTGTCTGTGTGTGTGTGTCTGTGTGTGTGTGTGTCTATGTGTGTGTGTGTGTCTGTGTCTGTGTGTGTGTGTCTGTGTGTGTGTCTGTGTCTGTGTCTGTGTCTGTGCGTTCCGCCTTTGCGTGCGCTGTTTGTTTTGCTCTCAGACACGGCAACCACCCCCTCGTCACAAACACACGCAAGCAGATGAGAAAAACATGGCACGGGCTGAGATCAGAAAAGTGAGTTCCGCGGAACTGGCTGCGCGTGTCCACCCTCAACTTCGTACCCCCTCCTGGCCTTGTCAGTTCTACCCACGACAAAGTTCCTTGAGATTCCCAATTTCTACTCTCCTGCTCCCTCTTTCCTCTCAAACTTCCTCTCTTCCCTCTCCTCTCTTCTCTTCACTCTCTCTCACTCTCTCTCCACGCCCACTCGTGACCCACGATGGCGTTGGAAATCGCCAGAAAAGCCCCGTCATTGACCCGCTCAGCCCCAAACTCGATTTCCAAACGGAACGTCTGGAGTCTGGTCATGTTCCCATGACAGATTGGTTTGGCGCCACCATCGATCAAGGGCCATCCTATTTCAGCCAAACCGTTTATCATGACATGGAAAATCCTTCACAGTGGTCAGACCGGCAGGGGGCAGGCGGAGAAGCGGAGAGAGATACCGAAGGCAAGTGGCAGAGAGCCTGAGCGGCGAGCTGAGCATAAAACGAGAGACGCACCGAGACAGCCAGAGACGAACAGAAACAGACAGACCTCTTGGACTCGAGACCGGGCGCATGGCCAAGCCGCTTCGGGACAGACCCAGTCCATCGTACATGGTGTTGCCAGTTGACCGTGCTCTTGGCTGGGGCTGATGCTGATGGTGGTGGGGTTGGGGAGATGGCCAGACCGAGGGGCGGGGTGGGAGGTCCAAGATGACAGGTCATGCTCGATACGGAGGCGGCGATGAGAAGCCAACCACGACGGCCATCTTGCTCGTCGCGTCTAGCAACGACTGCAGTCACCCAGTCTGCAGGCCCCGCGGGACAGCAAGCAACGGCACGCCGCACCCCGTTCAGCCTACAGCTCCACCCTGTCTCCGACCTTGAGTTGCACGGCGACCGAAGAAGAACGACGTGCGAGAGATCGAGGCCAGAGACAGACCAGATGCCAGAGTCAGAGACAGTCAAGAGTCAGCCGAAAGAGACACACACAGAGTCAGAGACAGCAGGCAGAGACAGACACGGAGACAGACACAGAGTCAGAGACAGCAGGCAGAGACAGACACGGAGACAGACACAGAGACAGAGACAGCAGGCAGATACAGACACGGATGCAGACACGGAGACAGAGACGGAGGCCGGAGGCAGAGACAGACACGGAGACAGAGACAGCAGCCAGAGACAGAGAGGGCAAGTTACAGCAGCAACAAACAGCAGCAGCAGAAGAAGGAGGAGGAGGAGGAGTTGATCTGAACCATAGGAAACCAACCCAGAGGACGTTCGTGATGACGTGATTCCATATTTTTGGGACTTTGGTGTTTTTCCGCTGAAGGAACGTCATTGCACTTGCACTTTGGTGGCCTCGATTGATGCTGCTGATCGTCTCTCATAGTCCTAACTCTTTTTTCTCCCTCTCTCGCTTAAACCTCTCACTCTCTCAAACTCTCCATTCAACTACATGTATCTCTCACACACACACTCTCTCTCTCTATCGAAGAGTCACTCATGGATCCGTGCGAAAATGACAATTTCATATGGGCGCGAAGTACTGACATCGGATCCAACGCACCCACATAATCCCACATGATCCCATACTTCACCCCCATCTCACCCATCCACCCATGCCATCCACCCATGCCGCCACCATCCACGTCCTTTTCTGCTCAATGATGGTTGTTTCGTTCTGCGCTCGTTTTGAATGCTTGCTTTCTCTCCTTGATATTCCTTCCACAGGCTCTTGCTCTGCCATTCTAGACCATCACCTGCTGCATCTCTGCTCCCTCGGTTATTTCTCCAACGCTTGCTCACCCAATTCTACCCACCCCCAGCTCCAACCTCTGCCCGACTCCAACCCCCACGTACATACCTCTAAACCACAACCCCCATCCCCATCCACTCTCTG
>NW_001865048.1:123764-128837 GCF_000002865.3 Monosiga brevicollis MX1
GCCCGTCAACGCTCCGCACCTTGTCTTGTTGTCCCGTGTGCTGCAATTGTTGTTGTCGGTGGCCCTAGTAGCCCTGTGTGGCCCTAGTAGTAGCCCTGTGTGCAGAGTGGCACTTTTGTCTTTGGGTTTTGCTTTAGTCTGTGTGTTTGTCCCGGCTTTGGTGCCCCCGCGCCCCCGTGCAGCTTGTGTTTTCTCCACTCGCATACACCTTCTCCAATCAGTGACTCACTCCCGCTGTGTATGTGTGTGTGGCCGCGCCTGGCCCGATTTCGGATTGCCGCAGACTTATCACGTCAACTCGCACAGTCAAGAGTCCAAATACGCCTGCTCTGTGTGCAAGAAGGTGTTTTGCCAGCCCGCCTCGGTGCGCCGCCACATTCGCAACGTCCATGGCCCCTCTGCCTTGGCTAGCCACGACGCTCAGGCCCGCTCCCTCAAGCAAAAGAACAAGGCCAAGGCCAAGTCCGCCAACACCAGCCTCGACAACGGTGTCAACAACGTTACAGCCCTTCCCGTGGCCAAGTCTGAGCTGAAGCGCTCGGCTGCAAAAACGCACCCCGAGAAGCACGGCAAAGGCGATACCTCAGCCCCCCGCGCAAAGCGACGCCCGGCCACGCTCACGCTATCTACTGCTGCCCCCTCCTCCACCACCCGGCATCCCGTCGACGCCAACAACACTCAGGCCGAAGCCTTTCCCTCCTCCCCATCACACATGCACCACCACCACCCGGGCACCGCCCTCACCACCACAGCCATCGCCCAGACCCTCCCGGACCTTGGCAATGACTTGACCTTCGATCCCATCGACTCCCCTTACGCCGCCTCAGCCTCCCCGGGTAGTCTGGCCGGCACTGATCTCGACACGGCCGATGCCCACCAAAACTCGCTGCACGATGCCGTCACCATGTGGTCCGTGGATCTGAACAACATGGAACATCTGGCCCTACCCACGCCGTCAAACGCCCCCACCGTGACGCCCACCCTCGATTCCGTCGACGTCAACCCCCACCCGTCTCTCTGGAACAATCCGCACCTCTCCGTGGCCAACATCTCCCTCTTTTCCACCACCAACCCAAGCAGCAGCCTCGCCACGACCATGTTCGACCCTGAGCTCTGCCATGACCATCAGCTCGAAGCCAGTTTGCTTCATCAGACCGATGACGCCCCCGACCACACCCTGCCCTCGGCCATTCTCAATGACGTCGAATGGCTAGCCAGCTTGTTGTAAACAGCCCCAATCCCTTGTGCCATTTGCCAAGCCCGCGTTCCTATGACATGGAACGACTTTGACGAGCTCAGCGCGCCACCCATGGCCGCTCGTCTACCATCTCATTCCGTTTGACCCCCACCCTATCTGAAGGAAAGACGGGCTCCTCGTCCCTCCTCAACCACGATCCTGACCGACCAGACTGCTAAATTCCTTTTAATTTGCCCCCCTCCCTTACCTGCAGCTCGCAGCTGTCAGTGCTGACCGCTCCAAAAGCCCCATGACCCCTGCCTGCATACCCGACTCGTGACTGTGCGAAAATTTGATGTCTTGTCTGCTTTTGTGTGCTTTGTTCTCTCTGCTTCTTCTTCGTTTTTTTCTTTTTTGTTCTTTTGATCGGTTCCTGTTTGATCGTCTGCCCCTGTTTGATCGTCTGCCTATTGCGTTATAACCCATGCTGGGTGTGCGGATTGTGCGCCAGTGCCTGTGGCCCTTGACTCAGTCAAGCTCACCCTGACTCGCGTCTGCTTTTCATTTCATCATCTTTATTTTTTTTTTTTTTTCTTCTTTTCCTTTTTCTCTTCTGATTTTTTTTTTTCCATTATTGGCCTTTTGTTCTGACCCGTCGAACTGCGGGGCGTATTGAGCGTGCTCTGCCCCTCCATCGCGTGTCCTGTTGTCGCTCCTGTGTCGCTGCTTGCGATGCCGTTTAAGAGAATCTTTGCCAGGGCTTGTCAAGTGCGACAAGCAGCTTGAGCTTGCTGGCACCTGACGTTTGAGTGTGAGCCCTGCTCTCTTGTTCTTCTTTTCGTTTTTTTCTGTGTTACCCTAAAAAATCTGGCTTTTAGCCGCCCACCTTGTTCGCCGACCACATGCGGTACGCCCGCCTGCCACAATCTAATAAAAGCCTGACTCTTGCCTCGAGCTCGCACTTCCATCTCCTCTCTCTCTCTCTCTCTCTCTCTCTCTCTCTCTCTCTCTCTCTCTCTCTCTTCCAACTTTATAGCATGGCTTGTTAACATGTAAAGACATACAAAACATGGATAAGATTTTTAATCAATTGTGTTGCTCTGCCATCTCATGGGCCCGAAGTAAGGAAGGTCAAAGACAACAAAGAAAATACCTCACTACGGATTGTCCTAACACCAATGACGCACAGCTGCCTGTGCATCATTGGCACCCTGTTGTCTCACATACGGAGCCGCAAAACGCAGCCTCAGCGCTCTTGAATGAGAGGCGCAGGGAGGCTGGGGCGACCCCGGCTAGCTACCATCAGCATTCAAAACCACAACGACAACGGACAAGCAGGTTGCACACCTGCACATGGCACATAATGTCTCAAATATTGTTATCACTCTCAAAACGCAAACTATTCAAAAACAAAAAGAAAAGGATGAAGACAAGGGGAGTAGAGTCAAAGGAGAAAGGGGGTGGATGCTGCGTCAAACGGAAAGAGTGAGTGGAAAAAAAAAAAAAGGAGCAACAAAGGGAGCAGCACGAATGTGCATGCTCTCGGTGATGATTGGTCGGAAAAAAAGTCGCATGCTCAACATGTCGAACGGGCATGGTACAAGTTTGCATGTGCTCCCACACGCACAACAAAAAACCCGAGGTTGCTACCCACCCGACAAAAGGGCAGAATAGCAGGCAAAAAAAAGAAAAACACACACACACATCGAAAGAAGAAAGAAGAAAAAAGAAGGGAAGAAAAAACGGTCAACATGGTCAATCGCCCTGTGGGGATGCAACCGGACAGAAAACGCACAGAAAGAGCCTCGCCCTGATGCGCGCAGCGTACTCAGGGCTAGCGGCGAGGTGGCACCCCACATCGTGTGTAAACAAGTCTCAACTTGTTTGAATCAGCAAGCCCGAGGGCCTCAGAGATCATCTTCGTCGTTCGCCGCGGCACGAGACCATTGAGCACCAGACATGACATTGATGATGCCATTGAGAATGATGAAGGAGCCCACGACCTGACCAGTGCGAACAAGAAGTCCCTTGGGCCAAACAACAGCCAGTGTCATGGCCATCGCCCGGCGGGCAGCGGGGAAAGAGGCTGGGATCCAAGTCACCTTGGTCAGCTTGTCTTCGGAGAAGCGACGGAAGAGCTGGGCGTAGCTCATGGAAGGATTCATGAGCTTCATGGTGGAAAGGTTGTGGGGTACGTGAGAGAGATAGCCAGCCAAGACGCCGCCCATCATGCTGCCCAGGGCGTTGCGGATGGCCGATGAATAGTGTTGGGGTACAAAGGCTTCAAATTCCTCAGAGAGCTGGTTGAGGCCGAGACCAAAGATGACTTCACGCATGCCACGGGCGGCGATGCCTCGAGTCCAGCGGACGTGGAGGGGTTCGGGATTGAGGTTGGCGTTGCAAGCTTCAAGGATTGAGCTGACGGGGGTCATGACAATGCCCGGGGTGATGGCACAGCCGAGTTTGACCAGGTTGCTGGTGGACTCAGCGGGGCGAAAGTGTTCATCCACGGCCTTGCGAACGCCTTTAAAGCCGTTGATGTAGAGGACGCGGACGGGTAGTTGAACGTGCATTTGCGGGAAGTAAGCGCCCTTGACGCCGGTGAGGGCGTGGTTGATCTTGGCGTTCATGAAGGAGCGGTAGAAGGACTCGACCGAGGCGGCGCTGCTAATGGAGAGGACCGTGGGTGTGGGAATGAGTTCCTGAGCCACGGCTTGTGCGGTGCTGGACGAATCGTTGAGGGAGCCCTGCAGCGAGCCCTGCAGGGATTGGCGGACGTCCTGAAGGGTGGTGGAGCTCATGATGGAGGAGGCCTGTTCCAGCGAGGCAGACATGACGCCGGGGTGGGAGGCAAGAGGGGAAGGGGTGGGAGCAAGCGCGCACGGAGCTGCGCACGGAGCTGCAGAAGGCCCAGTGGAGTGGGCAGCCGAGACCACGATGACGTCGTTGCCACACAGGCAGCAACATGCAAAAGCGAAACGGTCGGGGTCAAGCTATTGAATCCACAGCGAAAAGACAGAGCCCCCTTGCAACGCGACGTGGCGGGGGGGATTGTGATTCCTGTGCAGCCAACAAAATAGGCCAGGAAATGAGAAGCGAACGCCCACGCACGCAGCGCAAAAGCCGTTCATGCACACACACACACACACACACACACATGACATGCAAGAGATAAAAAAAAAAAGGAAAACATAACAAAACAAAACTAAGTCCACGAGCCCATGATGGGAGCCATGATGACATCAGCAGGCGGGTCGAGACAGGGACAAGGAAAGGCAGCCACAACCCTGACCGAACCCAAGACAGCAACAACATACCTTGTGGTCAATTGGCAATCGAGGTTGTCTCAGGGGTCTTGACGGGAGGAAAAAATGCTCAGGGAATGGCGAGCCAAGGTTCAAGCCAGACCCCACCTTGATGATGGATGGTCTTGATGATGGTCAAAAGAGCTGGCAAGCATCGACACGAAGCGGCAATGAATCACTGCAATCAACCGTCACCGACGACCGCGCCAGCGTACGAGGTGGAGGAGGAGGAGGATGAGGAGAAGGAGAAGGAGGAGGAGGAGGAGAAGGAGGAAGATGAAGCAGCCGCTCGCACACACACACACACACGGGAGCGCCGTGCAGCGGACCCAGCGAAACGCGAAACGCTCAAGGGAAAGGAAGTTCAAGAGCACACAGCTGTCCCGTCAAAGCCAACGGCACACGCACACACACAGCACACACACACACGCGGGGCGTTCAAATGCAATGGCCCAGATCACAATCTCGCTCTTTCAGTAAATGCACGTCGCCCGTTTCTGGCGCTGCCGTTTGTGTGCCGAAAGAACAGAGAGAGAGAGAGAGAGAGAGAGAGAGAGAGCGAGAGGACAGAGAGAGACAGAGAGCGAGAGA
>NW_001865048.1:129309-133686 GCF_000002865.3 Monosiga brevicollis MX1
CCCGATGGTTGTCCCGTCAACCCTCCTCAGAGATGATGGCCCAACAGTGATTTAGAACTGCTGTTCTCGCCAACATTGGGCGGTCGAGGGTGAAGTGCAGTGCAGTGCCGTGCCGTGCCGTGCCGTGCGCGAGGCTGACCTGTTGTGTTGTTCAAAGCGCCACAAGACCAAGAGCCGCCAGCTAGACTGTACACCGGTCGTCTGACACAGCACAGTGATGCGGCGAAACACACGACGAGAAGGTTGGGGGGCCTCCGGGCGATGCAGATCAGCAAAAGCGGCTCGGTTGTCGACAGGTGGTGAAAAATGATCAACAACCTCGGGGTCCACACAGTCAACCGCTGAACGGAAAGAGGCACGCGCGCGAGCCTTGTGGCTTTTGCATTTGCTTGGGGAGAGGGTGGGCGGGGAAGGTTCTTGCTCAGCCCGCCGTGGCAAGATGAGGCCTCCCGCACGGAAAAAGTTGCTTGCGTTGCGACATCCCACACCATCGAGATCAAAGCGTGATTCCTGTCACACTGTGTTTCGTAATAATTGCCTCATCGAGCCACACCGGCCGCATGCTTCCGCAGCTTGCGTCACCCGGTTACATCATCGTGGCCATGAACAATGGTCATCACTGCTTTCTTCACATTGGGACCAAAAGAAAACGATGACATTTGAAAATGATGACATTTGCCCATCGAAAATGATGACATTTGACTTTTTCCGCGCTGCGCGGATCCAGCCGCGACCTGAAAGGCGGCAGCGCAAACCGACGTGCGTGTGTGTGTCTGTGTGTGCGTGCGGGCGTGCGTTTCTGTGTCTGTGTGTCTGTGTGTCTGTGTGTGATTGGTTCACTGGGCGCCGGGATCAGACTTTTTGGTCCAATTTGCTTTTCCCGCTGCGCGGCGGCCTTGATCTGCTAGACGGTGCAGTCGGTGTATTCCTCCTTGTCAGTCTCGTCGTCTCAGCACCACATGAGGTGCACGACGGCACAGAGTATTCGCGGCGTTGAGAGGGTTCTTGATAGTTTGGCATCTACTGCAACAGGTGCGGGACCATCGAGTTGGTGTACGCGGTAGCAAGTGGTCCGGCGTGCGCATGAGTTCAATCTACAGCCGTCCCTCACCAATATTGCGCTGATGGCCTTCCTCTAGGCGCTTTGCTCCCCGTCACTTCTGCAAAGGTGGCCGCAGCACAGCCTTGGCCACTCCCCCTGTTGTGCACCATGAGTGCATCAAGCAATGCGCAAGGCAAACCGTCTCAATTGGCGGTCAAGGCATCAGCAGCCACCATCAAACATGATGACGAGTTGCGAAACCAGTCACTGGTTTTGTTTTCCACCCTCTCGCAGGCAATCGAGCCTCCCCCGGCTTCTGTGCTGGCAGTGCCACTTGACCGGATTTACACTGGCAAAATGGCCAAGGCTTTGGTAGCTTCCAGGCCTGTCAACGCCGCAGCGCAGGGGGGAAATGCCATCAACTTGACGTCGCATTCCAGCAAGAGGTCAAAGGGCAACAAAGTGAAGTGCAGAGATTGTGGGAGGTCGGTGTCTGATTCCAGCGCAGCGCGGACGCACATTGAGCAGTATCACCGGGGCAAGCGGCTGTCAGACTGCTTCCCAAGCGCAAGCGCAATGC
This sequence comes from Monosiga brevicollis MX1, assembly GCF_000002865.3. Classification (NCBI taxonomy): domain Eukaryota; class Choanoflagellata; order Craspedida; family Salpingoecidae; genus Monosiga; species Monosiga brevicollis. Next base: position 130,932 of record NW_001865048.1, read on the forward strand.
TGTGTGGAGAGGAAGACTGCACTTTCGAGTGGTTTGCAAGATCTGCCGCCCCCTTTGCTACGCATTGCGCTACCGCGCACGATTGCATGGACGGTGGCGTAGCAGCTTTTGGCAAAGTTTACGAGTCGTGCAAGCAGTGTCTCCGGTGCTTTGGCTGCTTCAAAAACTCGGCGGCCCTGCGAAAGCACAAATCGCGCGCAAAGTGCACGCCCTACAAACCTCCCCTAGTGCCATATCGTCCAAAGCCGGCTAGGGACGAGCCCATAGCAGACCCCAAGCCTGTAGAGGTGAATCTCGACTCGGTAGCACCCGTAATTCCACCCCCACCGAGCGATACCGGGGCAACTATCAGTGATACAGACGCCGCAACGCCTTCAACTTCAAAGGTAGACTACAAAGTTACGCCATCTACCTCATGAAGCAGCCGCCCTTGGGCTCCCCCTGATGCTCATGACGCATGCTCATGACGCATGCTCATGACTCTCTTGGGTGGGATTTTTGATGAAAATAGGCCAGACCAATAGTGTGTCAAAAGCTGGGTGCCGGCGATTGTCTTGTGTTTGACCCACAGGAGACATGTCTACCAAATTGCCAAGCACGCTTTAAGTCTCGACGAGACTGGGTCAGACACGTGCGAGGAGCACACCGGATTGAGCTGCAGATCGATCGAATGCGGTTTGATACGCATGAGGAGCTGAGAGACTTTATTGAGATGTACTGCAACTCCACGGCATGTCGCTTTGACCGTCGAGGCAACTACTATCACTGCTCGAGACACAGGCTTCCCCCACCCGAAAAACAGCAGCGTGGAGCGCAGAGTCAGGAGCAGGATGCGGGCAACAGCAGCCTGCATGCGAACTTGGACATTGATTCACGTCACGGGCAGCATGATTCGGCGATGAGGGAGCAAGCATGTGCTGACCACAAATGGCATGAGGACGAACCTGATTGCGTTTTGGAGCAAGAAGAATCACAGAAAGTGGTCTGCTATGCATACATGTGGCAGCAGGAGCTGGACGATGGCTCCTTTGAGGTTGGTCTCGGCTTGTCAACTTCAATCCTGCACACAGAAATCGCTCATACGCCGTTCTGACTTGGTGGCATAGCTGGAGATTTTTGATGAGCACACCCACAAGTCGTACATGCACAACATTTCCCTCAGCAATTGGGCGAAAACAGAGATTGCCCAATTGTCATCCATGGGTGTGCCAAGCATCTACATCAGGCGTATTATCAGGGCACAAGTCCCGGAGAATTCACGAGATTTTATTGTCTCTGCCAAGGAGGTCAACTATCACTCCTTGCGCAGGCGTCGTGCCACGCAAGATGACGTTGCTGTCCAACAACCAGGGATGGAGAGCCCATCAGGTCAGCCTGCGGCGTGTAGCATACAGGTCTGTGTCATGCGAAGGGAACACAATCAAGCCGCGTGGAAGTGGTTTTAACGTCTCCCGGCGCATGCTCACAGGAACCTGTCTTGAAAACTCCGCATTGCAGGATGCGCGGCGCGACCATGACTGCAAAAGCTTCAAAGATCTTAGGGAACAACGCACGCTTGCATCTGTGCCGGCCGCTGTGCGTATCGCCTTTTCAAGCACCCCGCACACACACACAAGAGTCACGCACAAGCTCTCGAGTTTGTCAAGCAGGTTTTGGTTGTCTTGCTTATCAAACATTTTTCTCGCATCTGTCCATTTACCCGTGCAGTTCAGGCACCGCGTCCTTCGGCGGTTGGAATGGCTTTCAAGGGTGGGTTTGTATAAAGGACAACATCATGCACATGGCTGGAACACGAAATAACACGGTACTCTCATGAATTGGTTCGTCATGTGGTCTCTCGCTCCGAGCTGTTCAATGCTTGGAATTAATCTTTTTCACCCGCACCTCATTTGCTCGAACTCGGTCTCGATTACAACAGGGGGAGCCCAAGACTGGACGGGACGTTGTCATTGATTGGTCAGGCCTTTCTTGATGGCGAATCGGCTTCAGCAAGTTGCATAATTTGTTCAGGTCTGGTGCTTCAGCCCTAAAGTGCCGGTGTCGGTCTTTGTGCTTATGGACACGAATAAGAAGCCAATCAAAGTGCAACGCTTTTTTTTTTTTCTTGTGCTCATGTGTACGCGTGGTCAAACGCATGGCATCGTTGAACCGGCAAACACACTACTTGGGAAACGAATGCGCCGAGTTGGCTCACTCACAAAGACTGCCTGTTGAAATCAGACAAAAGCTTGCCTCATCACGAGGCCGTCAGCCTCTAAAATTTCCCCATGACACGCACCCAGGCAAAGAACATAAAGACAGTGGCAGCCGCTACCTGTCTTTGATTTGGCTTTATACACCGTCCGTCCACGCACCGTGCCGTCTTTCACCAACCCCCCTAACGCGCACACACAGCACGATCCGGCCATGTGCCTCTTGCGGCCCTCCCCCTTCTTCTTCTTCTTCGTGAAACTAAAATGGTTTCTCTTGTTTGTCATTCATCTCTCTGTCTCTCTCTCTCTGTCTCTCTCTCTCTGTCTCTCTCTCTCTCTGTCTCTCTCTCTCTCTCTGTCTCTCTCTCTCTGTCTCTCTCTCTCTCTCTCTCTCTGTCTCTCTCTCTCTCTCTCTCTCTCTCTCTCTCTCTCTCTCTCTCTCTCTCTGTCTCTCTCTCTCTCTCTCTCTCTCTCTCTCTCTCTCTCTCTCTCTCTCTCTCTCTCTCTCTCTCTCTCTCTCTCTCTCTCTCTCTCTCTCTCTTTCTCTCTCTCTCTCTCTCTCT
>NW_001865048.1:133736-136236 GCF_000002865.3 Monosiga brevicollis MX1
CTCCTCCTCACTTCCCCTCCCTCACTTCCCCTCCCTCATTCTCCTCCTCACTTCCCCTCCCTCACTTCCCCTCCCTCATTCTCCTCCTCACTTCCCCTCCCTCATTCTCCCCTTCATTCTCCCCTTCATTCTCCTCCTCACTTCCCCTCCCTCATTCTCCCCTTCATTCTCCTCCTCATTCTCCTCATACCTGCCACAACAGGTCGCCTTGCTGCCCAAGATGCTGAGCGTCGAGACGGACAGTGAAGCACAGCGCGTTACCTACCTCTCCATGCAGGTCGGGTCGGGATGAGTGCAAGCCACCCTCCACTTTCCCTGAAGCTTGATTCGAGCACTAGATGATGGCTTTGCCCTCATACTGCCATGCTTGCCCTCTCACAATCCGCTCCTTTACTCTTCCTGCGTCCGCCACGCAGGTGATCTTTCCCATCGCAGCCGTCCTCATGGCTCTCTCGCTGGGCGCTGTGGCGGTTTTAAGAAGCGAGCGGGCGCTGCGCGCCATTTGGTATGACAACGGACATCGCTCGGGCGAAACCGCCGGCACACTCGCCCACAACTGGAGCTATCTGCGGCGGATTCGACATTTAATTCTTCCGGGCTGCATCATGCTGCTCACCACAGCGGCTATCACGAGCTACATGTGCGCCTTGGCCCCCCGCGTACCAACCAACATGTCGTCCGAGTTCTGGGTCAAGTATCTCCCGACCATGCTGCTCGTTGCCTTCTCCCTCAGCGCCTTTATCGGCCGCGCTGGCGCTGATTCTTGTGGGCACATCAAGCCGCTACGCTTCTTACAAACCTCCTATCACCCAAGCTTTGTTATGCTGCTGATCCGCATCGCTATGCTGGTCGGCCTTATGTGCTACGTCGACTTGCCCAGAGACAGCTGGAGCTGGCTTGGCGCTTGGAGCGAGACCAACACCCTCGTTCTCCTGTGGTTTGCTCTTGCCTCCTTCCTGGGCGGCTTTCACACAGTCACCTGCGCCGTCACCATGCAGCACAGCTGTGAGCACTCTGCCGAGTACGTGGAGCCGTGTGAATGCATTCATGCGACGTCTTTTCTCCCTGCCCGTCCATATTGTCATCGACAAATGCATTCTCACCTGGAAAAACGTCATTGTCTCGCTTCATTGCAGAGGGGTGTGCACAACTACAGCACAAATGACCTTTTTAAGTTTACAAATAGGCAGCTGTATTGGCATGGCTTTTGGTGCCAGCAATGTCTAGCCTCTCTATAGCATCCCTCGGCTGCCGTGTGTGAACTGGCACCAATAGCTGTCCGGTGAAGTTGCACATCATATCAGAGCCGATGCCCCAACGTGATAATAGCCCCGAGCTCCCGCTCTCCTCAATCGACTGAAAATGGTGGATCTATGGTGACTTGCCCCATGCAAAGCCAGAACCGTGACTTGTTTCTCTGCTCCTTGTGTCCACCAATCTAGCTGTGTGCGATCGAAAACAAGCTTTTTTCACGGAGCTATCCAAGTCGGCTTGGAATGATTGTGGCAGACGCGTCAAAACCAAGACAACATCCAGATGTTATTAAAAATTGATAAACTAGCACAACAGGAACAACCAAAAGAACATTTGAAGCGCAACCAAGTACAAGCATGGAATGCACCAAAAACAGCAAAAAAAAAAAAAAAAAAGCAAGATACAAAGACTCCACAGCCTTACAGCAAAAACACGAACAAGATCACCGACATTGAAGTGTCAAACTCAGATAACCATGATGCTGCGGTGCGCCACCCAAGCACCAACGGGGACAAAAGGCAATTTAATAGCGCCACTTGGACTTTCCGAGGTTGAGCGTGGGCTGCACGGTATTGGCGATAAGTCGGCCACCGCTCTAGGAACGACAGAAGAGGACGGGCAGAATTCAAGAATGAGTCAAACTGGACCTGGACGAGATGAAGCAATGTTCGTTGGTCAAATACCTTGCGGCTCTTGGTCGGCGCGGCCTGAGCTGATGAGCCATAGCCTTGCTGGTGGCGTTGGGCTTCGCGTACAAATGGCGCCGCTTCTGCCAGATACTGATCCTTCTCCTCTAGGGCACGGGTCATGCGACGCAATTGATCATCTTTCTCCTCAAGCTGCCGCTGCAGGCGGGCTACGTCTTGAATGAGGTCTGTCTTGGCTGCCACGGCAATGCTCTGCACGAGGACAATTTGGAAAAAAAGCGCATCAAAATGAGATGAATGCTGAAGCAGCAAGCTCAAGGGCATTTTTCCAGTGCTTGTCGATGTACCTTTTCGGTTTCCATGGCCGAGAGTTGTGAGCGAAGGTCCTGGACCAAAAGCTTCTCACGTTTCATGGCCTCTTGATGTTCGGCGGCGGCTTCCTGCTGGTGGGAGCGAGCGTTTTCGACATCCCGCCGCAAGCGGTCACACTCGCTGGTCCACTGCTGAACTTCAGAGTAGCGTTGATCCAGCTTATCATCGCGAGCTTGAATGTCTCGGCGCAGCTGGTTAATGTAGCCTTCAAGCTCGTTGACTCGTTT
>NW_001865048.1:141236-159397 GCF_000002865.3 Monosiga brevicollis MX1
GATGCCGGGAAGTGCAAACTCAAGAAGATGAAGATAAAAGAAGGATCGGATCATAAAAAAAACAGCACGTGTCATTCCGATACGGTTGGGTCGAAATGGGCAAGAAACCCCTAAGTGCCCTCTAAAAGGGATGGGAAGAGAGTGCTTGCACAGCAAGCAGGGCGCGATGGTTTCACGCAGAAACGCAATCAGCGCAACTCGACATGCGCTCTCGCTTTTATGCGCGAGGGTCATCGGGCTTCATGAACATGGCATCCTTCACAGGGCGCATGGTCAGGTTGGCCACAGCAGCCACGCCCAGCAAGCCGGCTGAGGCGTACATGGCTGTATCATACAAAAACGGTGTAGGATCTAAGAGAAAGAAGCAAAGGGCGTAAGAGCATACTTTTATGATTCCAAACAGACAGGACGGCCATTCAGCACTTTGTGAACGATTCTCAACGTACCGGCGGTGCCAGCGGGGCACATGCCCAGCAACGTTTGAATATCCACGCTTTTCTTGGCAATCAGCGTGTTGATTTGCTCCGTGGAGACACCAAAGCGTGACTCAAAGGCCGCAATATCTGCTTTGCTGGCCAAATCACGCAAGGCACTCACTTCTGACCATTCGCGCTACAACAACAATCGGTTAGAAGACAAAAATGCTTGAGTCAGCAAACGTGGTTTTTTTGAGCATCGTCAAGCAGGCGCGGGCTTTACAACCCAAGGTGGTAAGGTCAAGATCTTGTGGCATACCAGTTTGGTCATGTACATGGGGCCCAAGAAGCCACCGGCAGCTGAAGCTGTTAGCATGCGACCATGAATCGCGCCGGCATAACGACTGCCAAACATGTCAGCTTCGTAGGCCGGGGTCGAGCTAGTATGGGCATAGATTGGGTCATGCGACGATGTGATCAGCGGATCCCACGATGCTGGACCAGCAAATAAGGTGCGACGAGCGATCCTCACCTGTAGGCACCGCCGAAAAAGCTGACAATCATGATGTTGGCAGCTACAAAGCTCGCTAGGGGCATAATGTCTTGTGTCTCTGCAAATGAAAGGGGCGGCAAGAACAGAGGCCCAAGGTGAGATATGGCACCCCGAAAAGGCAAAGAAGAAAAATGGGCCGAGAAAAAGAAAAGGAAAAAAAAGGAAAAAAAAAAGGAAAAAAAAAAGAAAAAAAAGGTCACTCGTTGTTCAAGTCTGCTGTATCAGTGCTCATGCCCATGTTCTCTGGCAATGGCGAATGGCGAACCTGTTGCTTGGTGAATAATGTACGGAAGACTGGCGTACAGTGGGATGGATACGCCCGTGTAAAGGCCAAAAATAGCCTTGCGACTGTGGTGGCACAGCGCGATGAGAAACTCATTTGATGCTGTGGCTGCGTGCGCGCGGAAGACTTGAACCAGGCGAGCTCGTACCCAACATAGTCCGAGGCGCTGGCCCAAACCAGACGGCCAGCCAGGTTGGCGGCAGAGAGGGCAAGGACGTAGCGAGAAGCGCAGGCACTAGCAATGTCACGGGCTTGGCTGAGAACACGCGCTGGAATCAGGCTCACCAGCAGAAGAAAGAGTACCAGGCGCGCGCTGCTTAACGAACAGTCGCCGTGATCGAGAGAGACTCACATGTTGACAAGGTCTGGAAGTTGCTTGCCAAAGATATCGAGAAGCATCGTGCTGGCAATGGAGAGTGAGGCCATACCAGTGGCGGCCAGCAAGCCAAAAGAAGTCCAAATTTGCCAGAACTGCGGAGTGCGCATGACATCATCCACGTGCACATTGCGAACGGTTGGCATGGTACGCTCGCCCGTGGTTTCTTCTTGTTCTTTCTTTTTGGCATACTGCGGGCTCTTTTCAGTCAGTTCCCGTAGGGTGTCGGCCGAGGGCAGGCGAAACGAGAAAGCCGAGCCCAGACAGATGGCCAGATAGCCCAGACCCATAACTGTGAGCGCCTCAGGCACACCAGTCGATCCCGTGCCGACCAAAAAGAAGCCTAAGGTTTGCATACCATTTGTTGAGCCGATTCTTTGTCATTGACTCGCTGACGAGTGAAAAGCATCACAAGCAAAAGAACGAAAGACAAGACTTGGGTGGGCGCCAACCTTCTTGCAAGCTCGGAAAAGGCGATTGAAGAAGCTGCTCAGCGGTGGCCTTGATCACCTCTTGGGTGTCACTGCTGCCCTCGACAAAATAGCGGCCATCGCGCGCGATAACCTGGGTCTGCGTCGGGGGTTTGGCAAACGAGGACGGTGTTGCGGTCAGACAAGAAAAGGGTTCCAAAACCAGATGCAGCCAGACATCACGAGGAAATGAGGTTGTACCGCGTCCACAGCCGTTGGGGCGCGAGCAAAGCCAGAAATCAGTGACAGCTGCGAGAGCGGGCGCGGCAGCATCGACCGTCAGTGGGAGAAGCGCACACCGCGCACGCTCTGGACGAGCGAGCAAGAGGCTGCTTTGGCAGCGTCTGATGAGGTCATTGTTTACCATGATGGGGGACATGACAAGTGCGCCACCACCAAAGCCCATGATGGTGAGACCCGTGGCAAAGCCACGGCGATCCGGAAACCACTTGAGAAGGGTCGCCACCGGAGGCACGTAGGAGGTGCCCATGCCCAAACCAACTAGACGGAGGTCACACGAGCGGTTTTATGAGTATGTGCATGAACGTGGGTGAAGAAGAGCTGAAGCAGGGTCTGAAGCACTGCTTCTTCAGGCCAGAAGTGGTTGGCAATAACGTACTGCCCATGCCATAGCCCAGGTACATGAGGGGCAAGGAGTGCAGCATGAGGCCGGCGCTGCCGACGATAAATCCGCCACCAAAGAGGCATGCACCAATGGCACCTGCAACGCGGGGCCCGACGCGTTCTTGCCACTTGCCCAGAATGGCCGCGGAGAGGCCATGCATCACAAAGAGCGAGGAGAAGATGGGGACAACGTCACTCAACGACCAATCTTGAGCTGCAAAACGAGAAGAAAAAAGAACAAAAATAACAAAGAGACTGGGGGTTAGTCGCAGGGCAATGGGCACAGCGGGATCGAACGACACGTTTGAGGCATATTTGGTCTCCAGATGGAACGCACAAGAGGAGCCCAAGACACCGAGCTGGCGTGTGAGTTCCGTGTTGAGGAGGCTCCAGGCGTAGACGGAACCTGGGTAGAATCGGGGTATGGTAGGGTGAGGGCGATAGCACATGAAAAAGGAAGAGTGAGCGGTGGCGGAACAAAGTATGAATCACATCCTGCTGCAGAAACGAAACTTCTTTTGTATATCAAGACGAGTCATTCATAACAAGTGGGTCACCAATAACAGGTGGGGCGTACCAAGGCACATGTGGGTGGAAACAGCGGGCAGCACGAGGAGCCAGCTGTACAGAGTAGATTGGCAATGGGAAAGGGGTGAGGCATCAACGCAAAATGCCTTTGTGTGAGTGGGATGATCAGTGTCGTGTGTCTTTGCTTTGGTTGAACTTGTCCGAACAGGTGGCAAGGCACAACATCATAACCATCGGCTCAATAGGGGCAAGCCGAGGTGTGAGTGAGCCGCACCGGTTAAAGCCGGGCGCGGCGGTGATGTCCTTGGTGAGGGGATTCCAGCTGGTTTTGCTCCTGGGAACGGCCGGCCCTTCATGGGGGCTTGAAGTTTCAGTGGAATGGTGAAGGTGAGCACAGCTTCCCGGCAGGGTCATCCGCACGGTGGAGGGCCTGTTGCGGTAGTGCAGGGAACACCATGTGAGTGGGGCACGTGTCCGCTCAAGGGGCAGCCGGTAGGGTGCGTGCAAAAGTTTTATTGTGCTATAGGCTTGTTTGCAGCCTTACCGCCAAAAGCGGGTCGCGATGCGTGTCGCCACGTGTGCGACCGAGCGGCTGGATCCGCCCAAAGTCGCGCAAGCGCTCGGACGGCTCGCCACGGGGGCGCCTGCATAGCCAGCACGGAGCGTGAGCCATGAGACATGCTTCCCGAGCAGCAAACCCCCCAACACAGGAGACCCAGACGAGACGAGGAACGCACCTGCGCGCAAGATCAAGGCTGCTGCCATGGTCTGAGAGCTCGGGTGATCTTCAAACTAAATCTGGGCATGCGCACAATGTGAGCAATCGTCCTGGCGGCCACTTCAAGCGTGCGAAATTGAGAATGCAGCTCAGCACTCACGGCTAGAGGAAAGCAATTTTACTCGCGGCGCACTTTCAAGGCCGCGCGATACTCAAAGTCCCGCCGCCGTTCCTCCGGCAGCGCGAGCTGTTAACACAGAAGAGGAAGAAAAAAAAGAGAGAGAGAGAGCGAGTTTGAGAGAGAGAGTTTGAGAGAGAGAGAGTTTGAGAGAGAGAGAGTTTGAGAGAGAGAGAGTTTGGGAGAGGGAGAGGAAGAGAGAGAGGGAGGAAGAGAGAGAGAGGAAGAGAGAGAGAGTTTCAGAGAGAGTTTGACAGAGACAGAGACAGAGACAGAGATGAAAAGCGAGATCAAGAGAAGCACAACATGTGTGTGTGTGTGTGTGTGTGTGTGTGTGTGTGTGTGTGTGTGTGTGTGTGTGTGTGTGGTAACATCATGTGGCGTTTAACGGAAAAAAAAAAAATGAAAAAACGGAAAAACTCTACAGTCTGCTGACGACGCGAGTGGGCCGATGGGCTGGACGGACGGACGGACGGACGGACGGATGGATGGATGGATGTGGGGCTGAAGGGGAGTAAAAAGGGAAGGTGGCTTGCTGTGTGCATGGGCAAAGTGCTCGAGACCTTGCTACATCGGTTGATGGTATAAATTGAAGGCGCTGTAAGGACGGCGAATTGTTTCAGAAATTGGCGGGTATCAACACCATTGGTCAAGTGTCAAGAGCTGAAGGCAGGCACGCCTGTATCGTCGGCTACAATCACGGGGTGCAGTAGGGCTGGCCCACACAGCGCCCGCGCACTTGGATTTGATACTCGAGGTAGGGCGCTTCGCCCACAACCTGGCAGTGAGACGAAAGCAGAGGCAAGACGACTGAGGTTGCTGCTAGGGGTTTGCATCATCGTCACAACATCGCTGTGGCACCGTCGTCTTTGTATTACACACCGTCACAACCGGGGGATGGACTGCGGCATCCTCGATGAACGTGACGTTTGTCATTCTATCAGACAAGGCACCAAGCGGCGATCGACCAAGTTCCCACAGCCAGGGATGATTCTCCCGCACATGGTAATCGACCCCATTGTGCTAGCGATTCACGTACCGCCAGTTGAAGCCATCCACATAGAGCACGGAGAAGACCGTGGGTTGCTGGAAAATTCCGTGCAGAGACCAGATGGTGCCGTTGGTCAAGCCACAGTTGCGCAGAAAATCGGCGTGCTGACATACCTGAAACACCGTCGGGGCGATCAAGCGGATACAAGTCCAAACAAAGGCGTGAGCACAAGCAAGATGGAGGCCTCACAGCATGAGTTCCGATCACGAAGCGATCTGAACCGTGTGACATCGATCGGGCGTGCTGGACAGCTTGGACCAATACTACGCACGGCAGTGTTGCTGGGCATGCCCCCGCATGGCACACCGTGCACGGGGTCGAAGATGTAGGTATAGGTGCTGTTTGGAAACCCCGGGCCTTGCACTGTGACTCTGTGGGCAAGGATCCCGTTGAGCGATGGATGCCACGGCTTGAAGAAGCGGATAGCCAGAACCACACAGCAATCTTGTTGGGAAAAAATGGCTCGGCCAAAACATCACTGCGTGCGCGCAAGCGACACAGTCCGAGTCAAGGCCCTGTCGCAACGTACGGATATGGCAGGATGTTGGTAATGTCAAATGTGGTGCCGTTGCCATAGGCTCGAGTGGGAACTTCCGGATCCACGCGCAGCTAAAAGATACACAAGCAAGCGTCGCCGCAGCGTCACCATCCAATCAGAAGTACGATGCATCACAACCAACAGCCAGATGCCCAATGGCTTGTAACAAGGCCAACCTGCATGGCGCATGAACGGCCACCCAGCATCGTCATGGCCACCAGGGCAAGGGCCCACAAGGCTGCCGTTGACGGTTTTTGGTTTTCATATCAATGGTGAGGTTTGCCTTCCACTGGACCAAGGTGCTCAGCGCGGCACAAAAAAAAAAAAAAAAAAGCAAAAAGCAAAAGCCATCACTCACTTGTTGGGCGCGCCATCGTTCTCAGATCGTTGAACCCCTTGAGATCTTGCTTCAAGCCTTTAGCGCCGCGCTCTTCAATCACTCCTCCTCCTCCTTGCGCGCCAGATTGGCTGGATGGCAAAATGACAAACTGTCACGGACTTTTTTTTTTTTTTTTTTTTTTTCCTTTTTCAAGTTTTTTTTTTTTGGTCTTTTCACAATCAGTCAAGGTCATTGATTTTTTCTCTCATGTCTCAATCATCAAGTCACTCCTATATGATCTGGTTTGTGCTCTGCTCAGCAGAGGGCGCAGGGGCAAGTTACTCTCAATCCTCGTCGCTACTCAGCGCCTTGGTCCAATCCTCCTCACTTTCAGCTTCATCGGTGGGTGGCAAAGTCCTTTGCGACTGGGGTAGCCGGCTTGGGGTCACAAAGGGGTTCATGGGGTCGTCTGCAAAGTCGAGGGTCGGCCCGACCGAGAGGGAATAGCCACCAAGCTGACTAGCTTGGCTGACACCAGCCACGGCCGATGCGGTCAGCAATGACGCGTTGGTTGCAGAAGCCGACTCTGGTCGGTTGTTCCTGGACAGCGGCGTTGGGCTGAGGCTAGGTACGAGGTATTGGCTAGCCGGCCAGGCGCAGGAACACTCGCTCATGCGAGTGAGGTACGTTTGCCACAGTTCTTGCGAGGGTGACTGGGCCTCGAGCAAGGCGTGGCACGCTTCCAGCTTTGTCCTAACGCGGTGCCGGTGATCCACCATTGCACTGGCAACTAGTTCAACAAAGTCTTCTCCCTCTTTCAATGTTGTGGGCCCAAGCATCTGAACCAGAATGCTCCGTGCCGGCAAGACGGCCACCAGAGCCGCACTGAGTTGATCTAACAGCGCATACATCGGCACAGTTGGTGAAAGTCCACACGCTTGAGCAGCTATCACGTCAAGTCTGCCTGGGGCGCTAGCAAAACACCTCTGGCCACACGCCCAACCCGCGCGCGCCACGCACATACACACCACCAAGCTGCCGAAAGGAACAAATGCAAACAAGTCGTTGGACCGAGTGCGCTTATGCGTTGGACACACCTGGTAGATGACGCGCAGAAAAATAAACGTCTTGCCACCAGTCGAGTCGTTCACGCCACCAGGGCACCTCGTCACTCATGCCGTCCGCATCCTCCAAGTCTTCCACGCCCATGTCCACATCATGTGCTTCGGGCCGTCCAGGAAGCATGCTATTCCCGCACTGCACATGAGACAAGCCCGTGCCAAAAGCCACGGCGATGACGGCAGATGGCGTACCGTTTATCTCCGTTGAGCAAGGTGCAAAAAGCATGCCATGCAGCCGGGTGGCGGGCTATGGCTGAGTAATCCAGAGCAGAAGCCATCCCTCTCAAGGCAATGTGCTAACGGGGGTGCACCAAAGCTCATTGCATAAGGGGGAAACGGAAGTGGATGGCCCAGGCCCACGTTTGGACGTACTTTGGCTGCAGTTCGCTCACGGGGTGTCATGTTGTCGGCTGCCTTAACTGCAGCCCAGACCAAATCGAGGCCAAAAATAATCAAAAGGTATGGAAAGCCATTAGAAGCGGCGACAGAACATAGTCCACCGGAACAAGCTCAAGTCATGTTCCCGTTCACTTGGCTCGAAAACGAAACAAGTTTATTTTTTCTAATACCTTGCTCATAAGCGTCGCGAATATCAGCAATGCAAGCCAAGGACGGGTTGACTTCAGCACGTCGTTCCAGCAATCGCTGCAGGATCCAAGTGCAAAAGCCACTCAGTATCAAGCCGGTGATTGTACACTCGGACGTCCAGCAACAGCATTAAAGCGTCTTTTCCTACCAAAAGGCGCAGGCCTGATGTTCCCAGTCGTTTTTGCGCCAAAAATAAAGGGCTGCAGTCCAGCAGGCCAGAGATGAGCGTTGGCTTTGGGATGCGTTTGGCTGAGACACGTCTCTTAACATACTCGTGATAAAGAGGACACGTGGGATCACGTTCAATGGCCTGCGTAAGGACCGTGGCGGCAGCACTCGCATCACCGGCTTCAATATACACCTGAAAATGGTTGCGTGGCGTGGGCAGCCGATCACGAGAATTTTGGCTGACAGAGGTGCGAGCCAATTTTGTGGCCAAGCGGCATTGAGTGCAAGTCCAAAACACAAGAGCAAACTCGGACCTGATTGAGAGCAAGCACGGCCATTGCCGGAGGGTTGGGGCCATTGACCACGATGGTCAGGAGATGCACGGCACGTTGGATTGTGGTTACTATTACATAATTGCGCAGGAAATGAGGCGTGATGCACCGCGACTCCAACAATGGCATGGGCTCCATGCAAAGGCAGCTGAAACGCACCAGGCACGGCCAGTTGGCGAGCTTGTACGAGGAGGGCTAGTGCGGCGTAAAGGCCGGCGGCCGCAGAGATGCGGCCCCTATCACGTTGAGCGATTCTGACATGGCCCCGGTCAGGGCAGTCGTATCGGGGCGCCACAAGCTATTGGGCCGGGCCATCATGGCGGCTCACCGTTCAAGGGCATTGACAGCCTCGGCCAAGTCACCGTGTCGCAGCATAAAGACGGCCAATTCCAGCTCCAGCTTGAGGCCCTGGTCAAGCCGGGGCAGACCATGGATGTGTGCGAGCCAAGTGAAAGGCAACTGAGGCTTGTCGGGCAGTGGTGGGCATGCCACTCGACGCAGTGGCCAGGTGCTAAATCGACAAACCTGCGGCTTGAGAATGGCTGCAGCAATCTGGTAGAAGCGTTTGGTCTGCCCGTAGTCATCACCGGCTCGTTGCAGGACTTGCAAGCCTGTCTGGTGAGATGAATGCGCAAAACAGGCAGGATTCATGACACATATCCTATGTGGCAGCGTGCATCACACGCCTGAGAAAGCGAGGAGAAGGAGAGGCCGAGTGTCACTCACATTGACAACTTGTTCAAGAAAGTCGCCTTGGCGGTAAAGGAGGACGCTGATGATGCGCGAAGCTCTCCGCCAGCGCCCGCGTGTCACGTGGTATTTGAGCCGCCGTAAAAGGTGCCGCGCCTCTGCCGCAGCATGTGTACGGGTTCCTGCCATCCTCCAGGCTATCGCCTTTTGATTCTCAAAGACCGCCTCCTCGATCCCCAGTCTTGTCCCGCCTGTCGGTACGGCCGCCGGGCGTACGTCTGCGACTGATTTGATGGTTTTTTTTAAAAAAAAAAAAAAAAAACGAAAAAAAACTCCCGCTTGTGGTAGTGTGACATCCGTCACACTTGTTATCCTTGCCCTTTCCCTATGGTCTGGGTTTTGTGTCTCCAGCAGACGACTCTCTGAGGCTCATTGAAATGAGTACGATGAGCTCAGAGCTTCTGTTCATGTCTTGGCTCAATCTCTGACTCGTCTTTCTCTCTCTCTCTGTGTCTCTGGCTCTCGTTTTTTTTTTTTTTTTTTTTTTTTTCAAGATGGCGACGCAGGCAAAGTCGGAGACACGGGCACGACCCGTCCTTGTCGTACAAAGTGGCGATTGGGGCCTGGCATCGCTGCATCCGGTGGCGTTGGCAGCCGTGGTATGTGGTCTTCTTGGGCGCTTCCACAGTTGGGCTTTCAGAAAAAGAGCGATGTGATGGTCGCAGCAAGGTCTCAACGCACTGATGCCCTCGGACGTAGACGTACTTGCGACTGGCGCGCGCAAACCCCGATAAGGTTGAGGTGACGGCCAACTGCTCGACCTGGCACTTGGACACCGGGGAAGAAAAGCTTCCTGAATTCAAGATTGGTGCGTGGTATTGGATTTCCAGCGCCTGCGCTGCGCTTGAACAAGGTGGAGTGAAGCAGGCTCCTCGGTCTTACGACGTTCCTGTTCCTGTGGCCAGATGCCATCCCGCGCCTGCTCTTACCGGACAACCAGATTGTAAACGACTTTGAGGACATTATTCAAACTTTTCGCCAGCAGGTACACCGACGCTGCACATCCAGCCCTTGCAGCAAAGCATGCGGGTTTCGGCTCCCGCTCCCTTCTTCGAGAAGCTCACCCCACTGTCACCATGCCTTGCCACTTGATAGGGCATTAATGTGGACCACCACTTGAGTCAAGAGGAGCAAGCCAAGGTGGCCTTGGTTTCTCAAAACATTCACCAAGCCCTCTACCCGGCTCTGGTGCGATTTAGGCTATTTTTTCTTTCCTCTTTTACGAGCACGTGGTCTCATCGCTGCACCCACCCTTTCTCACCATCTCTGTATGTGGACAGATGGGCGCGTTGTGGGCGCACAAGGACAACTTCAATCGCGTCACTCGTACCGCTGTTTCTCGGGATTTGCCTCTCCCCGATGTTTTTTTCAGGTTTGAGCACGCGTTCCTCTGATTGTTCAGGTAGCTCAAGGCGCGTTGGACATGCTGACTTTAATTTTTTAAAACAATGTTCTTCGTTTGGAATCGTACAGTAGTCATTTGTGGCGGCGGCAAGTGCAGCACCTTCTAATCTCTGGCGGAGATTTGGACGAGGAGCAGCAGCAATCTCAGGTACATTGTTTCAGGTCAATGGATGGAAAGAGCCGTGACTTGGTCTGCTTGGTATATACATTTCTCAGACCCTCCATACGTGCCCACGTGCTTGGTGTTGTACTCCCGAACAGCGCTTGGCGGCAGCGACAGCATGCCTACAGTCACTAAGCGAATTGTTGGGTGATCAGCCCTACTTTTTGGGCACACGTCCCTCCATGCTGGACGCCATCGCCTTTGGCTATATTTCAATCATCAAGTATGTGGCGGAGGGAGGGCTTAGCGCCTTGCAGAGCCTACTGTTTCATCCTCCAGCACTGGTTGGCAGAGCCGAGCCGTGCTTGATAGTAGGGCGAGAGCCAATGCGTCGCGCCGACTCTGCTCATGACATGGGTTTGCGCGCACGTGTGTGTGTGTGTGTGTGTGTGTGTGTGTGTGTGTGTGTGTGTGTGTGTGTGTGTGTGTGTGTGTGTGTGTGTGTGTAGTCGTGCACCATTGCCCATCCATCCTCTGCGGGTGGCCGTTGAGCTGTTTGACAATCTGATCAAGGTACGTACAATGACGGCTTCGTATTCGAGCTAGTCCGACCATGCAGTCTGGTTGCTTTTCTTTGTTCTTATCTGGTCAAACCTGCTGGTGGACGGTTGATCAGTTTGAAGACCGAATGAGCAAGGAATACTTTGCCGATACAGATCGTGCCTATCGCAAACGGTTTGTTTCAACAGGTTCCACTCGTCGTTCCCGCTCAAACCCCTGAGCGTCCTCACCCCTTTGCTGGGAACGCCGTGCAGGTTGAAGGAGCTCGAGGGCAACGCAGCTTCGCAGGGCAGTTTCTCGTTACGAAACCCACTGGCCACGATCTCAGCCCAGAATCGGCCACTGGTCTACTTTGTAGGCGCAGCTGTCCTGGCCACGAGCTTGTACGGACTGGTTATGCGCCGCCTCCCGTCCCGCCTTATTGCCATTGTTTAGTCACAGTCCCGCCAAAAAAACAAAAAACAAAAAAAAATTGAGGTCGCCCCTTTTTTCATATTTCACTGCATTCGCCCGCTGTCTCCAGAAACAAGAGACGCCGATGTCGCAACACACACACACACACACACACACACACACACACACACACACACACACACACACACAAGTTGCCAATGTTGTGACCTGTTGCTGTTGTAATCTCATGTTGCTTAGTGCTGTTGCATGACCAGTGTTTCCTTTTCTCTCTCTCTCTCTCTCTCTCTCTTTCTCTCTCATTTTTTTTTTCGGGTGTCGCGGGCGTTGCAAACGGCAGCGCGCCGAGACTGGGGACGCGGTGCAGATTGCATTTGGACGTTTGAATTGCAGTGCCGGTGTCAAGTTTTTATTTTGTCGGTACAAGCGCAAGCGGATCTTTTGATTCCTCTGTGGTGCGTGATTGTTGTTGCATGAAAGCTCTGGATGCTCGCCACTGCAACGTCGCAGTAAGGGCTCCTTTGCACGCTACTTCTCCTGGACTGTTCGGCCTGGTTCTCTGATCTTGGAGCAGAGCTGGTCATGGGAAGCGGTCGTGCGGACGCAAAGCAGCCTTGGGGACATTACATGGTGGTTATGGGGACTCATGCCAGCTGACGGTTTCTGCTTGTTTCGGTCCGTGGCGATAGCGTGCATTCAAAGCCCACGACAGAAGGAGCAGACAATATGGCGACGGGCGGCAAGGGCGAGCACGAGCCTCAGAAGGTAGGCATAGCCCGTTTCGCTCACACCAAGTCTGCACTCAATGACGCATTTGGATTGCGCATTGTCCTTTTTGCTCCTGACTTTGGGCGCCAAGTCGCACTGGCTTCTTGCTTGCCGATTTTGCATGCACAAGCATGGCGCGGTCCTGCTCTGCATGTTGTGAAAGCAATCTTGCCTGCCCTTTTGCTCCACAGTCTTGTGCCATCCCTCTCTCGCAGCCAGCCCGATGCCCATTCAACCGTGCTCATGACCCTTCTCTGCTTCTTCCTCTTTGTTTTTCTTTTTTTGGTTTTCGTCTTTTTTTTGTTTTTGTTTGCGGTGTTCGTGTGCCCGCGCAGGTGCTCATCATTGGTGATTCAGCCGTTGGCAAGTCGTCTCTCATTGCTCGCTACGTGGCCAAAAAGTTCGAGGCCAACTACCTCACTACCCTTGGCGGTGCGTTTGCCCTTGACTCGCGCCCTGGTCCTTGATGTCTCGTTGACCTAAACCATCATTCACGTGCAACGTCTTGGCTTTTCTGCTCAGTTGATTTTGCCTTGAAAACGCTGACGGCGGCCGACGGCCAACCCATCCGACTTCATCTCTGGGACATTGCTGGTGCGCCCTGATTTCTTGCTCCTTGGCCTGAGCCTGCATGCCCACTCCTGGTGCATTCCTGGTGTTCTGTATCCTCACAGTTAACTCGAAATTGACAGGCCAGGAGCGCTTTGGTCAGCTGTTGCGCGTGTACTACAAAAACGCCAATGCATGCATGGTCGTGTGCGACGTTACCCGCAAACAGACACTTGATGTGTGTTCCCGCCACTCTCCAATCTGCTACATTTGTCTGCTTTGCATGCCACCCCGCGACGCCCCCCTTCTGTTGCATGCGTTCTTACTGATTCTTGTTTCGGTCTGTAGAATGTGAGCCAATGGAAACGTGAGCTAGATGACAAAGTCACACATCCAGATGGCGGGCCCCTACCGGCCATCCTCCTCGTCAACAAGGTGGGTGCACAGATCAGTTGCCGTGAGCACAGGCTCGAGCAAAGCATGCCTGTTTAGATGCAAAAGTGTTTGCCCAAATCTCAACGGCTGCGATCGATTGATGGTACTTTTGCAGTGTGACATGAAGGAAGCGCGCAAGGTGTCTACAGAGGACATTGAGCGCGTCGCAAAAGAATACGGTTTGTCGCTGCGTTCAACTCAACCGCCTTTCTGATCTTCAGGCACAGGCGTGCTGTGACAAACTTCCAGGCACTCATCAAAACCAACCAAAACACGCCCTGGTTTGCTCGTGGACAGGGTTTTTGGCTTGGCGCGAAGTTTCAGCCAAGGCTGACACGGGGATCAATGCCGCCTTTGAGTACGTGTCAAAAGCGCGCAGCGGCGAAGGGCGAAGGCCTTGAATGAATCGACCGATGCTATACTATTGATTGCTTCAGCTCACACGCGTTATTCCTTTGCTAATTTGTCAGCTTGCTGGTTCAGGAAATCCTCCGCCGCACAGCTGCCGGTATTAGCCCATCACCACGCGCACTGGATGACAACATCAACATCAAGAGCAAAGCTCAAAGCTCGGACGACTCTTGCGCTTGCTAGGCATAACCGCTGCCACAGCGTTTCCCTGCTACCCCTGTGTATGGCTGTGATCATTTATGTGCGCGTCAAGTTTGTTGATATCGTCAGGTCCTGGCAGCGATCCCTTGGGTCGCCCCAATCCGGGTCTTGGCGAACATGTGCAGTGAGACGTGCTCTTGAGCACGGCCACCTTTTCCTGCCAGTCAGGGCCCGTTTTGTCGTGATCAACCGCTTAGGTTTTCTCCCCACGTTTCTTTCCTTGTTTTTTTTTTTTTTTACTTTTGTTTTCGGCGCGTGTTCGAGTGTCTGTGTGTTTCGTCACGAGCTCTTCCTTCCTCGTCCCGAGGCGTCACAGTGTGACAAAACAGCGTGTATGGGTCTCGTTTTGATCTTGGTGCAGAGTCTGGTTCTTCAGGCTCAAGCTCGAGCAACGCTCGTGTGCGCGCTTCAATTACAGGAATGCCAATTTATTCACATCTCAGGCACATATCGATGCAGACACAGAGGCGTTTGGTCTGGCAGTAGGCAAATCAAGTCGTTTTGAGATCTTGGGTTATTTGTTTGCGAGAAACAAGTGCTCACACAAGGCGAAAAGGAATGTCTGGCTCATCCGAGTCGTCGTCGTCGTCGTCGGCCAAAAATTCCACCAAATTGCTGGCAGAGCTAATACGTTCCACAACTTCAATGACCGGTGCTGGCCAGCCCTCACGCCGATGGGCCACTGCCCAAGCAATGAGAAGCCGACCAGGCAGATGCAAGCGTTCCTGCACATCGCCGACAAGCATGCAAGCATGTCAATGGATAGTCAAGCGCCAGACTGTTGCATCTCGCGTGGTGAGACGCAAGTCGTACCTCATGTCGCTGCAGGACACGAGCTGTATCGCAAGCGCCGTGCATTACGCGTGCCAACTCACGAGTTGTGAGGGGCGGCACGGTGGGCTGCGTGTGCAATACAGCCGTCGCAAGACACAATGTGGAAAAAGTCAATGCGATACCTAGCGTCAAAGAATACGAACAAGATACCGAGACTACGTACGGCTTCTCCCGTCTGTGGATCAGTCCAGGGCTTGAAGATGGGCAACTCAATCTGCTGAGCGCAATTGACCTACGCAAAGTTCAAGAGGCGCAGTCAGCCAGCGGACCAGCACTGCGCCAATGGGCACGCACCCATGGCGCAAGTTGAGAAAAGAAAGGAACCTAAAACCAGCAGACCTGAATCAAAACCCAAATGGTGGAGTAAAAGTAATGCTGGCCCACGCAAAGGTGTTGCTGCTCTTCGCGCAGCTCGGTGTGTATCACAACACCTTCCGGGTTACTAAAATCCAACACATTGGCAAGTAGAAAGACATGCGGCGGGGTCAGCGCTGTGTACATGTGTGCGACTGCGTTGATATGACGCGACGCCGCAACGTAGAACCATGTCGGCAATCGAGATCAGGGTAAAAGATGTCAAGATGAAAAGGCTCATGAACATTCCAAAACCGACAGGAAGACGGACGGACGGACGTACACGTAGCTGAGAACCAGTCGCATGGCATCGGGGTGAGAGGTCGTCGTGGCACTCTGCCATAGAAGGAAGGTGCCCGGTTCGCAGTTTTTGAGTTGGTTGTGAACATTGTACGTGTCGAGCTTCCACTGCGGTGCATTGATGCGTTGTAAAATGCAGCCCACCAAAGGCTAGGGTGGTGGCCCGAAGCACAAAGGTGAAAAAGAGAAAGACTGAGCCAGTTGCATCATTTCAAGCAAACTGCCACAAACTTGCCACGCTGTCCTACCTCGGTGCGAATGAAAATATCGGCGCCGTGGTCGACCAGTAAATCGATCTGATTGGCATCCCAAAATGCTGCAATGTGAAGCGGTGTCAACCCCGCCTGCACCGACCGTCCATCGGGACAATACGTTGAACATCAATGCGACAAGGTCATCAAGCAAAGTAAGCACAAGGCGAGGAGCAATGAAAAATATCTTCCGCTTCTCGCGCCTGATCACCGAGTTCGTACCGTGCTTTGAGTGTTGATGCCAGTAAAACCCGCGGCGAGCAGGGTACGAATAAGGACGGATGAGCCGTGCTGACACACAAAGTGCATGCATGTTTCGTTTTGCTGCAGTCCATGCATCGAACACACGCATGATTTGAGATACGACATGAACAAATCTGCAAAGGATTGCGTGACACAGCTCTTGGAGGACGCGCAGACGAACATTGTTAACGGCATTGACATCACTGCCGGCATCGAGGAGACGGATGACCATTTCCAAATTCTTTTGCTGAGCGGCACCATGCAACGCAATGGTGCCCAGCTATGGAAGGAGGTTTTCGGTAGCAACCAGCAACCAGTGAGCCCACAACTTGAAAAATGGATGTGTGTGTGTGTGTGTGTGTGTGTGTTGTGTGTGTGTGTGTGTGTGTGTGTGTGTGTGTGTGTGTGTGTGTGTGTGTGTGTGTGTGTGTGTGTGTGTGTGTGTGTGTGTTTGCGAAGGAGAGATAGAGGGAGAGAGAGGGAGTGAGAGAGGGAGTGAGAGAGGGAGAGAGGGAGAGAAACTCAGACCACGCGACAGAAGCAACGGGGCAAGACGCAGGCCACGCACAGAAGTTCGCGCATTCACATCCACCCCACGGCTCAAGAGGTAGTCGACCACCGCGTGCCGATTGCAATAGGCGGCACCATACAGCGGAAAGGCAGCCTAGTAGCGTGTGTCCAGATGAGGTGCCAACGAGAACCACCCGTGCCCACGCACAGAACCCTACGGCAAGACCTTACGCCAGTGTAGCGTCGCGAGGGGTCCATTCCGAGCTCTTCGACGAGGTAGCGTAGCACGGCCATGCTGCCGTTGGTGGCCGCCTGCATCATCACGCCGCCATGGGAACTCTAACAGCCAAACATCGATGCTCGAGTGAGGCACACACGTCTCACGGGCCGTCATTTGCAGAATATACAGGTGTAGAAACCGGAGGGGCGAGCGGGCCACACCGTCACGCTCCGTTCGATATCAGCGCCATGGTCCAGAAGGAAGCGCAAAGTAAAAACGTGGTCATACATCGCACACACATGGATGGGCCCAAAGCCTTCCTGTATCATTAAACATAAGTCAGTCAAAGTTGAAGCATTGAAGGAAGCGGAGGAATGAACTCAAGACGAGCATTGTGTCGTACTTTGTCGACTTTATTGACATCTCCACCAGCCTCGATAAGTTTACCAAGCACGTCCACGCGTCCGTAGCGGGCAGCGGTGTGCATGGCAGTTGAGCCAGACTAGGTGCACACACGTGTGCAATGTGAGGGTTGCTAAGAAAAAAAAAAATTGTTGAGGTAGGTTGTCTGCGACATGCACCCACTCACTCGGCCGGCTTTGTTGGGGTCTGCATTGTGTTGAAGCAGGGCAACGGTCATGTCCACGCTGGATCCTACCACACCTTGCAGTGGCAGATGCTGGTCCTGCGAAAGCCATCAACGAAGAGACAATAAACAAAACAGAAAAAAAAATCGGCAAAGCGAGTTCAGAAGTGCCCCCCCAAAAAATCCGGGGGTCATAGATACGAAGGTATATGCATGGCAGTGCGAGGAGACATACGTCGAAGAAACGATTAGGGTCGGCCCCAGCTTCTAACAAGAGGTTGAGCATGTCCGGGCCCCCGACAATGGCTGCACCCAGCACGCTGAGCTGCGGATGACCGCAAGTGCGCTATCACGCCACGCCCCACGAATGAGAAAGGATGGCGTGGTAGTGTCTACAAGTGAGGAAGGGGAGATGACAGTTCGTACATGGTATTCAATGTTGGCGCCCGCTTCGATCAGAAGCTTGGCTGTTTCGTAATGCGCATTCTCACACGCCATGTATAAAGCCTCTTGCTATCAAAACGCGATCAAGACAGCAAAAGCCGGGTAGGGGTGAATACCAAGTTGGGAGGGGGGCAGCAAACATGACGAGTTTAGTCATAAAAGCAGTTTGGAAATGTCCGTACCTCGAGGATGTGGTTCACATCGACCTTTGCAGTTTCAATGAGACATCTAATCAAATCTGAGTCTCGCACGACGTTGACGAGAATGGAGCATCCCTTTCAGCCATTGTCACCGGACCAAAATAGGGTGAGGGGGCGGGGGGGGGGCGGAGGGGGAAATCATAAACACAGAGCCTGAGCGGGGGGCGGGGGGAAGGGGGGAAGTCAAGGGGGGAAAAAGGTCTCAATGCAGGACCATCACTCACCATCTCATGCAATTCGTGGCACATCTTGGCACGGAGCGGAGGTACGTAGCGAAGAAGGATATTCCGGACGACGTCGCAATTGTGGTCTTCCAGAGCCCATTTGAGGCCCTGGAGTTGGCGCGTCATGGTGCCGCGCTGT
>NW_001865048.1:159994-169370 GCF_000002865.3 Monosiga brevicollis MX1
CAGAGAGAGAGANTGAGAGAGAGAGAGAGAGAGACAGAGGGAGAGAGAGAGAGAGACAGAGAGACAGAGACAGAGACAGAGACAGAGAGACAGAGACAGAGACAGAGACAGAGACAGAGACAGAGACAGAGACAGAGACAGAGACAGAGACAGAGACAGAGACAGAGACAGAGACAGAGACAGAGACAGAGACAGAGACAGAGACAGAGACAGAGACAGAGACAGAGACAGAGACAGAGCCAGAGACAGAGACAGAGACAGAGACAGAGACAGAGACAGAGACAGAGACAGAGACAGAGACAGAGACAGATGAGATGCAGACACACACGAAAGACATACACAGAGACAGAGAGAGAGGACAAAGACAAACAGAGAGTGACAGACACGAAAAAGATCAAGCCTCGAAAGGTCTTTTTTGCTCAGATGCGGTATGTTAGGTAGTCGAGTTGTGTTGCGGTGGTGCGTGGGTGGGTACAGGTGTGGTCATGACACGAGCCTGACTTGTGCACAGCTACCCTTGCTGGATATTTCTAATTTTGCCACATGCTCGGTTGTCTTCCTTCGGGCCTCTTCATGATAGACGAGTCTTGTGATCTTGTGAGAGGCGGGGTTGGACTTGAAGCCCATGGCTTGGTCGAGTTGAATTCTTGGTCACAAACTCTCTCACACGCTCCAGACGGAGCTGACAGATACACACAAAACTCAAGAGAAAAAAAAGAAAGAAAAAAAGGCCCACAAGAACAATGAGCGGCGCAAATACGCGACAACAACGAGGATAACCTTATTGGGTGTTCAGCAAGGCACGGCTTTAGACAGGGCATGCTAACGTTTCTCAAACCGAAATGGTGTTGAGGATCTAAAAAGTAAAGACTTCGTGGTGCATGCTAAAGTCGTACGCAAAAGCAATATCAGAGCACTCCTTGATCATGGGCTGCGGGCCACAGACCATCAACATCGTGTCGCGTCCTGATGGCAGTTTGCTCGCAATGGAGTCCAAGTCTGGTCGGCCCTTGCGCACGCACGAGTCCAGAAACTGTTTCTTTTCCGAACCCTCCACCTCATCTAAAACGATATCATTACAGCACCAAAAACGTTAGCGGACGTGCACCAACACATTCTCGCAACCGGTGCTGCAGATCTGGCAGCGCTTCTTACCAGTGGCACGGCCAAAAGAGCCAACGTCTCCGCGCGTGAAGTAAAGCTTGATATCAAACACCTCTGATTGGCGGGCTGCCATCATGATCATCTGCGCAAATGTCTGGCGCAAAGCTAAAAGCCGGAAAACATCAATGCACCGTTGTGTGAGCGGGAGCGCCCGAGTTACCGAAAAGACTTGTCATCGTCATTAACACAAAACACAAACGAGAACCATACCAGGCTGTCGCATGCACCAGACCAGGGTGACCTTGCGGATCTTGCCGAGACCTTCACCGCTGTTGTACAGCTCGCTGAGCTCGGACAGAATGGCGTAAATTGGCGTAATGCCAATGCCGCCAGCCACCAGAAGTAAATTCCTACAGTCAGTACCAGATGTGCATGCAGCCAGCCACCACCAGATCACGCAAAGACAAATGAGGGCGTGTCAAGACAGCCGCGTTGAACAGGCAGCAGATCAACACCTTGGCGCAAATACACGCCTTGATCCTGCAAAAAGAGGATCCCGGCCAAGACTTAACGTACGAGCACTGATCAAAGTATTCTGGGCGACCGTAGGGGCCATCAATGCGCAGAGTAATCATGTGCGGGTCCCGTTCCACGGCATGAGCCAAGCGTTCTGTCCACGTGTTCTTGCCCATGGCTTTGATATGAAACGTATGCTCGCTCGCCGATGGGTGGGAGCTGATGGTGAAAGGGTGCCTAACGGACACGTGCAAATGTGAGAAAAAAAGAGTCGAAGCCACGAATTGTGCGCGTGCATTTGAGCGTCGGGATGATTGCTTACCACTCCAGATGTGAGACATAGGGCACGCAAATCCAAGCATACTGGCCAGCTCGATGTTGAAAGCCGGGCTTGTTCCAGTGCAAAACCGTCTGTGATAGATACGAGCCCAGCACGCCAGTGTCCAAAGGGTGCGTCAACAGCTGGCCATCACGAGTCTGGATCTGGTCAGAGGCGGGCATAGAAACACGTACCACGCCAGCATCGATGTCATAGTAGGCGTTTTTGAGATCCACGGGGCCCGAGGCCGAGACAATACGCATGCAGCGGTCGTACAGCCACAAGACAAGACCACCGATGGTGTAGTACCTAAGAGTTTGCATCAATCACGACCCATGCAAAATTGAGGCCTCGAGAGCAGATGGGCTCGGACGATCAAGCAGACAAGATAGGAAAGCAGGTGCCCAACGGTATCTCCGTTGCTAGTCGCGGGCGCGCAACGTACCAAAAGGACCAAGCGTGAACTAGAGCAGCAATGTAAAAGAAGATACCAAAGTAGTGGGTAAAATAAAACAACTCATAGGAGGAGCGACGAGTCCACAGGGCCAATCCGACCATGATGGTCATCAGCAACCAGGCTGTCTCCACCATCACAATCGTAAAGTTGTCATAGTGGATCTACCAAGCAAGCATTGTTAAAATCAAATGCCCAAGAGTCAGGGTCCAAGGCAACTGGCAAGCATCCGCAGCGGTGCATGCAAAAGGTCAAACAGTCGTACGTTCTCGTGAGTAATCTTGAGGTCGTCAATGGTAAAAATGTTGTGCAACAGGGTGCTGTCGCGCAACCACTTGATCATCCAGAGAATCATGTGACTTGTCACCAAGGTCCAGACGATCACGCCAAGTGCGCGATGATACTTGATGGCACGCTCAAATGGAACGCCAAAAACATACTCCCAGACCGAATTGCGGGCCACGGGCATGATCAGGAAAGACATGAAAAGCGTTGTCATGTGTCCAAGGACACGAGCCCAGACTTGCAGCTCCGCGTTGGGGTCAGCCCTGCGACGTTAAACCACCGTTGCACCACCGTGCCGCACAGAACAATGGGTCAGAGAGGTGCCACAATGGCAGCGTGCCCAAAGAAGCCGGCAGCCCCGAAGAGGCATACACAACGGAAGGGGGTTACGAACGGAAAAGTACAGGAGTTGTCCTCGGTAAAGGTCTGGTTGGGACAGCAGACATTTGGCAAACCCGTAGACTCGCCAGATTCCTGTCGAGGCAGGCCGAATCATGAGGAGCTGCAATTATCGGAACAAAATTGACGACTGCTTGCCCAAAGGACTGTGCTGTCAAGCAAGCTTGTGACCGTACCACTGTGATGCGATCGTATCCCCAACGCCAAAAATAGAGCCAGTACCCAGCCAGACCGGCCACGGCAAGCAGGAGCAGAGTCTCCCCCACAGTTACGCCATAGGGCAGGTAGCTGCTCAGTGGAGCATACACCTGAGGACGGGGGCGGCGTAAGCACAAGAGTTCATGCAGTTCCCACGGCCTGCGCTTGCCCCAAATTGCTGCGCACCTTGTATCGTGTATGCATGGTGCGCTGGATGCGAGGGCTGAAATGGGTGATGACGCCCAGCACGACCACAAAAGTCAAAAACGCAAAGTACACGAGGGTGTCCTCGTACACCTGCACCATCGAATACGGCAAAATGACAGGCGGGGGTGAATGTTTTGATGAAAGAAAGGAGAAGGCAAGCGGCAGGCGGTCAAAGGGATTCAAAGGGGAGAAAGAGGGACTGACCTTGAAGTAGAATTGATTGTCAACCTCTGTCTCAATGACGGCGAAGGAGGAGGTGGCCATAAAATAGGAGTGGGCCGAATAGTTCCAAACGGCGCTGAAGGTGCCATCGGAAAATCCCCAAACAAGAAAGAGCAGGAAGAGCATGGCGATGGGCTTCCAGTTTTCCTTGAAGGAGGAGCGTGTCAGGGGCTGGCGGCTGGTCTTGGGCCGGAAGGTGGCCGGGCGATAGGTGAGATGGTACGTGGCCAGATAGGCGGTGACTGGTTGTCGGGCGCGGATTTGCGGAGACAGAAAGGAAAAAAAAGTAACGTCATGAGTTGGACAATCAGGCCGCGTGGCAAGCAAAACAAGCCGAGAAGCCGGCTCACCGAGTGTCAAGGGAGTAAAGGCCATGGCGATAAAACCGCCAATAAGAACAAGCAGGGCGTCGTTTTCTAGGACGTTTTGCTGATCGTCATCATAATTGTACACGGTGGCGGGTTTCAAAAGATAGATCCACGACAAAATGGTGATGATGGCACAGCAAACGGAGAGCAAGGCCATGATTGCGGCGATGGAGGTACGTTGCCAGCGATTTGCCTACACGCGCCCAGATGCAAAAGAACCAGACACGAGAGCTGAGTTAAGCAGACGCTTGGAGAACCGGCAGGATGAGGGACGAGCGGTGGAGGGGTAGGTGGTGGCTGATACGGCAGACCTTTTGGCTGACTTCGATGATGAGAGAACCGAGGGCAATGACGCCGAGGGGAGCGAGAAAGACGAGCATGTTGATGCCCAGCATGGGCGTGGCATCGAAGCAGCCCTGGTAGACGCGTGCCGCGGCACAGGCATCTTCCGAGCACAGGGCGGAAAAGGCACGACCCACCAAAGACAAGCCTATTCGGAGAACCACCAGCGATCCGGGAGGGGAGGGAGAACCATCAGCGATCCGAGAGGAGAAATATGGTGTTTGATGGTGAAGTTGCATTCAGGGTGCCCGGGCCGTCTGCTTGATGGGTGTGGGGGATGCTTTGGAGAGGTCAGAAGGG
This sequence comes from Monosiga brevicollis MX1, assembly GCF_000002865.3. Classification (NCBI taxonomy): domain Eukaryota; class Choanoflagellata; order Craspedida; family Salpingoecidae; genus Monosiga; species Monosiga brevicollis. The sequence goes on from NW_001865048.1 coordinate 164,709, forward strand.
GGAGGAGGGACGAACCAACACCACCACAGCCGCCGATGAAGAAGATGGTAGCTGCCAAGCTTTGCCACAAAAAGACGTTACGAGAGTAGCCCGTATGTGATCCCTGTTCCCGGCAAGCACACCAAAGAGGCCAGAAGGGCGCAGCAAGATCAACGAGGTTAAAAGGGGGCCTGCTACAGCCCAATACCAGGGATGAGCAAGAGCAAGGGACGCGAAAGCGGGATCAGGCACCTTGGGAAAGTGCTCGATGAGCGGGGCGCTCTCGGCATCGGTGTACGTTACGCCCGCCATATTGACCGACATGGAGGGCGTGGATGACGAGGGGCAATGCCGACTCGTTCACGCGATCTGGCTGGATCTTTCTGGAAAGCCAAAGCCAAGACACCAAGAGGTTGATGCGAATGAGCCCTTGGAATCAACGAGACAGGAACAGCACCGACACCCGCAGCAAGTCTGTGCAGCCGGGCGTTGACGAGGTCCTTGTTGGGAAGGGACACACGTGTTCCCTATTTTTTCAGAGGGGGGGCGGATAGGGGGCCTCCTGTGCCCCCACTCTGGCTTCATTACACCGAAAGGCGAGGCATGGAGCAAAACAATACCAGGCCAAAGCACGTCCCGTCCACCTGGCGCCACCCATACCTGCACAATGCCGCCGTCCAAATGCCCAACGCCGCCGAGAGGCGGAGAAGAAGAAGAAGAAGAAAATTCAAAAAAAAAATATTCGAAATGAGAGAGATGAGAGATGAGAGATGAGAGATGAGAGAGGGAGAAGACATGAGAGAGAGAGAAGAGATAAGAGGTGAGAGAGAAGAGAGAAGAGGTGAGAGATGTGAGCGAGAAGAGTTAGAGGTGAGTGAGAAGAGACGGAGACAGAGACAGAGACAGAGACAGAGACAGAGAGAAGAGAGTCATTGGTTGACGAAGAATTAGAGAGAGAGACACAGACACAGACAACAGACACAGACCGAGACGGAGAATCACAGACCGCGTGACACACACACACACACACACAAAGAGGAGTGGTGAATGACACAGAACGGGTAACGACCATGTCCTCCAAAAAAACACCAAGTCTTTTTTTTCTACAAAGTCATCATGACATGACATGACTCTTTGTAAATCTCTCTAAATCTCTCTCATTCCGTCTCTCACTCCGTCTCTCACTCTCACGCCCTCGCTTTCTGTTCCTCAGACCATACAATGATGCGAAAAGTGATTTAGGTATGGGATTCACATGCCTCGCCGACACGGGCACGAGGCAAATCAACCAACGTCAAATACACCGGCAACAGCGGCAGGAACGAAGGTTCATCAACTCAACAACTCTGCACAACCATGCAGCAGAGTTTTTGGGCTCAGCCCAAGAGGAGTTTGGCCTGCTTCTCGGGCGGGCCTTGATTGGTTGTTTCGCTATCGCCCAGCAGCCCTGGTGGGATGGCCATGGCCGCATCCAAGGCCGAACTGCCGGCAAACGTGTTGTCCCCATCAGTGGAAGAACCGTTGGAATTTTCTTGCGAATCGAGGTCCGGCCCGCGCTCCGAGTCCTCGTTGTGCGTGTGGTGGTTGAGACCTGCAAGCTCAGACGGACCCTCTTGACTATCATGGCTGTCCTGGCTATCGTGGCCGGTAGGGTTGGAGTCGACGCTATCGTGGCTGCTGTCACTGCCCGACTGGTCAAGGCCTTCACCAGCATCCCCGCCAGCCGAGGCATGACCATTGCCCTCGTTGTTTTCAGCGTCAAAATCCAGATCCGTGTCCATACGCGCCAACGAGTCCAGATCAGAGGTCAAGACTTGTGCGGCCATAATCCGCACACCCCCGGCATTGATTTCATTGTCCACGTTATCCGCTTCTCCATGGTCGGGGAGCATGCTGCTCGGATACGGTTCACCTTCGTTCACCTGTTGCGAGCTCGAGCGATTGGTGGGCCGTGCCTCAAACTCGGCCCGTTGAGGCAGATGATCCCGATTCAAGCACGTGTCAACGCGCAACAGCTACCCACCAAAGCCATGAGTGAGTGGAGTGACGAGGAAGACCACAGCCAGTCCAATAGGCACAAGCGCGCGCTCAACACGGGAGTCAAGGCAACGCTGCATACATGTCAGCTCGAGTCGGTCACGGCGTAGGGAAGAAGCACAAACCTGCTCGATGTGGCGCACCGCAGCCTCGGGATTATGCAGCGTGGGTGCGGCATTGAGAATGATTTCAGTCAGCCGCTGGCACGTAAAGGGCAAGCTAAATGTTTATAGAGCACAATCACACACACATACAAAAAAAAAAAAAAAGGTAGCAAATTGTGAGGGAGGGGAGGCTTTGCCGCAAACAACCCGGAGCAGCAAAGCCCGGTGGCGATGCGCGTACCGTTCAAAATGGTCGAGCAGGACAAATGCGCCAGCAAGCAAAGACGAAGCGCTCGTGTGGCTAAAATCAGCTCTGTGCTGCGCTGCGAGCCGGCGCGCGGTGCGCGGCGCAATCTTACTGCGCACGTCGTGCTTGGCGAGGCGCGCGACAAAGGTATCATGGGCTGGCCCTTCCGTGGCTTCCGGACGGGTGGGCTTGGGTGGAATATGAATGACATGGGGCGGGGCAGCACGCGCATGGCCAAGAACAGCGTCCACGTAGCGCAGACAGCAGGCCTTGATTGCCACCTTGATGGTGTCCCAGGCTTCGTTGGCACAGCCAGTTTGCGCAATCTGGCGAAGCAAGGCCTCCTGTTCATGGCTCACCGTCGGCACCGGCTCGCCCATGTTGCTGGTAATGACGCTGCGGCCCAGTCACGGGGGCCTTATCAAACAGCACCGTTTCATGCACGCTTCCACTACCACGTTCCACCGTGAGATCGACCCTTCGACACCGCTTTCCTCCCCCGCGCTCTCCAGCAAGCCCTGCGATCACCGGCCGCACTCTTGTCGTCGCGTTGCTCTGCGCTGCGCAGTGTCGGGGTCGCCGGCCCAACGGTAAGATATTGTCCTCAACAGTTGTTGACAACAGGAAGGCTGACGCTTTTTTGGGTATACCAATGCAGCATATTTTTGTCTGCCAAACAATTCAAAAGCCGTCGCAAGCAGTGACGCTGACGTGGCTCACCACGAACCTTCCAGCAAGAATGTACCTTAATATGTTGTTCAGCGGGATAGTTCGGTCACCTCCTTGAAAGTAACATATGTATTCCCTTTTTGTAACAACATATTGCTCTTGGGATTGAGGCAGGTGCGATTAATTGGCAGTCAGTATTTCGGGTCGTGCTCGGCCATTCTGTGTGAAGTACGTTTCAAATCAAGCACAGCAGAAGCGCTAAATTTTTGTGGATCAAACGAGGGTGCTCTTGTGTTCATACGCTTCCTGTGGATGCCGTAGCAGCCCAAAGACCAGAAAATTAGTTATTCTGAAATAAATCCCATTTCTTTTCCTTACAAAACTAACTTAGTTTTGATTCTCTAGGGCTACATGGCTCCGATTGGTATGTCAAATGGCAGCGCCATAAGACGAGTCAGCGAAGCAATGAGACAACTTGGTGGGTAGAGGCAGATGGACAAGACAAGTTCTGATTGATCAATGGTCATTCAAGGTTTATTTCGATTGACAAACGCCCGGGACGATTTTTTTTCCAAACACTTAGTAAGCAAGCTGTTTCCTTATTGGGTGGACTTAGACGATTTTCTCTTCTTGGGATGTGGTTGCCACTGCGCCACTCGTGCAAGGTGTGTTCGACGTGGAGACCGAGTTTGGACGATTGATGGGGAAGGGCTACGGTCCGCAGCGGCGCTTGAGGCTTCTCGTGTTCGCGCCTCGGTACTTGCATGTGATGTCTCTGATGCCGCCGTAGACGGCGTGGTGCACGGTGGACTTGTCACCTGAATGCAATGATGAAGACGAGGAATACAGATGAGAGTAGAGCCAACGAAGATGGAAGTACAAATGAGAATGAAGCGCACGATTCTCTCAGATACTCGTCGTGATCGCACGGAGCTACGCAGAGACCGGGAAGACGTACCAAGTGGCTGACATCGCCTCCAAAAGGCACACGGCTCAAGAGCTCCTGTTTTTTGCGCTGCCTTGCCGCCGTGCGACTCAAGGGGCTTTGACGCTTGGTGTTCTGCGCGTGGTGCGTTTCCGTGGGACCGAGCAAAAGACCGCTGCTTAGATTGGTAGTCAAGTCGGGATTGGGCGTCTTTGCTATGGCATCAGCATCTGGACAGTTGAAGGCGTTGGTGTTGGTTTGCAGCAAGGTCACGCGGGCATCGGTGGATGACGCGATTGAAGCGGCAATGTCTGAGGGAGGGACGACTGAAGCAGAGGCGACTGGAACAGGGTTGACTGAGGCAGGTGCAGTGGAGGTAAAAGTGGCGAGGGCAAGGTTGGAGGTTGTCCCAGCGGCCGGCGGTTCCGGCACGGCCACAGCAGTCTGGGTGGTACTGGCTGAGAGGGCGGCAAAAAAATTATTGGCAGAGTCTTCTCCTGCCTCGAGCTCTTCACGCGCCAAAGGCTGCACCAGGGTCTGCGCAGCCGAATCAGCTCCTTCGCCGCCGTTGGGCGAGTGTTCCTGATGGGGAGGATCGATAGGGCAAAAGGGCGCAAACTCATCATAGTCGTCAACGCTATCGTCGACATCGCTATCGTCGTCAACGCTATCGTCGACATCGCTATCGTCGTCATCGCTAT
>NW_001865048.1:172036-185459 GCF_000002865.3 Monosiga brevicollis MX1
GCGTAGTGCATGTCCGAGCACGAAGACGCGGGAGCTGACCTTGGGGGGATGCGTTATTGCATCACGATGCTTCATAGAGCGATGCCTTTTGGCGCAGACGCGATTAAAGGACCAGTGGCCGCAGTCGCAGCAAACAGCGCTGGGAAAAAAGGTGGTCAAATTTTCGTTGGCATGTACAGGATGGCTTTCAATGTAGTGCGCCATCAGCGGATCGCCCTTGCGCATTGAGCACACACATCCTGGCGCAGGACAGTCAATCCAGTTCAGAGAAGGAAAGCACTCGGAAGGGCGGCGGAGATCGGGTGGAGTGGAATGGTGCGTTTGAACATGGCGTTGCTCATTGGAATCCGAGACAAGCATGTTGCAGATTGCACAAGACACCGGAGAAGGAGTCGCCATAATGGCTGCACGCAAAGAAAAGAAAGGCAAGGTGAGATGGTTCACGCATCAATAAATGGCAGCGCATGCGAGGAATGAGGAAGGGTGGGGACTCACCGTTGAGGAGAAGGAAAATGCAACGGAAATTGTAACGGAAGAACGAATCTCAACGGTCAAACCATAAGGGATGACACTTGGTACGTGACCGAAGTTGTCTCGATGAACAGGTGAAAAAGTGTCTCCGTTCCAGCAAGCTTCTGCTGACAAATCATTTCCCAGAAGAACAAAAGACGTGCGTGCTTTATAAGGTACACGTGCTTTTAAGATGGGGGAGCAAAGAAGAGAAGAGGAGAAGGGGCGGGAAAATCAGAGAAAAGTCGACAAAACGCCCCTCCCACACACACACACACACAAAGAACATCCCACTGAACTTGACTGACTGACTGCGGCTGCGCGTTATTTTTCTCGTCGCGTCGATCGATTGGAATAAGGTGCGTTCCTCGGTGCGCGTTGCTCGTCGGGGGCCCGTCGTGTGTTGACGTTGTTATGCCGACCTTTGCTGCCGTTGGTGGGACGATGGCGCTCACCTGACGGCTGCTTGTGTCGGTTTGGGCAGGCACGATGCGGTCGATTTATGTGCTGGCCGCCTTGGCCGCGCTGGCTCTTGTCCTGCTGCCTGGTAAGCTGCATCACCCCACAGCCCCTCTCTCCCACTCTCTAGCTCTAGTTATGGCTCAAAGCTTGCACCCGTCATCCTCACCTCACCTCACCTCATCCCGCCGTCTGTTTCCTAGGTGTGGCAATCAAGGGCGCTGCTGCCGATGTAACGGATATCGAGATTGAGGAAATTCCTGATGTTTCGACCGAGGCCTCTGCTGCCGCGGGGGGCGCTGACGGTGATGCCGCGGCTCGTGCCGAGCGTGCCATCACCCTTGATGGCATGAGCGCAGATGAGAGCAAGATCTTGGCTGACAAGGCTGACAAGTTTGAGTTCCAGGCTGAGGTCAGCCGCATGATGAAGCTCATCATCCACTCGCTCTACAAGAACAAGGACATCTTCCTTCGTGAGATCATCTCCAACGCATCAGATGCTCTGGACAAAATCCGCCTCCTCTCCCTCACCGACAAGTCGGTCTTGGGCGATCTGGAGGACCTTCACATCAAGATTCATGTGGACAAGGAGAACAAGGTGCTGCACATTACGGACACGGGTATCGGTATGACCCGCGAGGACCTCACCAAGAACCTCGGTACCATCGCCAAGTCGGGCACCAGCGAGTTTCTGGCCAAGGTTGCCGAGGGCGGTGATACGGGTAACCTCATTGGCCAGTTTGGTGTCGGCTTTTACTCGGCCTTCCTCGTCGCCGATACCGTTGTCGTCACCTCCAAGCACAACGACGACAAGCAGCACATCTGGACCTCGGACGCTTCCTCCTTTAGCATTGTTGAGGACCCCCGTGAAGACGAGCAACTTGGCCGTGGTACTCGCATCTCCCTCTACCTCAAGGACGAGGCTGCCGAGTTCCTGGAGGAGAACACCGTTCGCGACCTGATCAAGAAGTACTCTGAGTTTATCAACTTTGACATCTACCTGTACACCTCCAAGACCGTGGAGGTTGACCCCGCTGAGCTGGAGGCTGAGGCCGAGGAGGCCGAGGCTGAGCTTGAGGATGACGAAGCCGACTCAGAGGATGATATTGTCGAGGAAGAGGATGAGGAGGTGGATGATGAAGAGGTACGTTTGTGCAGTTTTTGACCCGAACTTGGACATGAATGCCCGCTCGAAGTTCGCACACACAGACACATACAATCGTTTTTGTTTTTTTTTCTGTTTTTGTTTTTTCCCCTCCCCACCGACTGTCTCTCGTTGCTCTTCTTTCTATATCTTGACGCAAACAGCACTCACTTACGTCGTCTCGCTGCCCCCTAGAACGTCGCCGTCGAGACGACCAAGACTGTCTGGGACTGGGAGATCATCAACGCCAACAAGCCCATCTGGACACGCAACAGCAAGGATATTGAGGAGGAAGAGTACAACAACTTTTACAAGGCTTTCTCCAAGGATGGCAAGGACCCGCTGGGTCACATTCACTTTACTGCCGAGGGTGAGGTTACCTTCCGCTCCATCCTTTACATCCCTTCGGCCGCTCCCCCGGGCTTCTACCAGGACTACGGCAAGGGCAAGGGCAGCATCAAAATGTACGTGCGCCGTGTCTTCATTACCGACGAGTTTGAGGACATGATGCCCAAGTACCTGAACTTCCTGCGCGGTGTCGTTGACTCGGATGACCTGCCGCTCAACGTGTCCCGTGAGACCCTGCAACAGCACAAGCTGCTCAAGGTCATTCGCAAGAAGCTTGTGCGCAAGGCCCTGGAGATGTTCAAGAAGCTGGATGACGAGACGTATGCCAAGTTTTGGGCTGAGTTTGGTACCTCCATCAAGCTCGGTTTGATTGAGGATTACGCCAACCGCACTCGCCTCGCCAAGCTGCTGCGCTTTGAGAGCAGCCATGACGCCGAGAAGCAGACGAGCCTGGAGGACTACATTGAGCGCATGAAGAAGGGCCAGGACAAGATCTTCTTCATTGCCGCCGGCTCTCGTCAGGAGGCCGAGACGTCGCCCTTTGTTGAGCGCCTGCTCAAGCGCGGCTATGAGGTCCTCTACTTCACCCAGCCCATTGACGAGTACGCCATTCAGAACCTGCCCGACTTTGAGGAGAAGAAGTTCCAGAACGTTGCCAAGGAGGGTCTTGAGCTCGACGGTGACTCCGAGACCGCCAAGGCTCGTAAGGAGGAGCTTGACGAGCAGTTTGCACCCTTGACCAAGTTCTTGGGTGAGGCTCTGAAGGAGGACATTGAGAAGGCCGTTGTTTCGGATCGTCTCTCCGAGTCGCCCTGCGCCCTGGTGGCTAGTCAGTTTGGCATGTCTGGTAACATGGAACGCATCATGCGTGCCCAGGCTTACTCCAAGGGTGATGAGGCCAGCAACTTTTACATGTCTCAGAAGAAGACGCTCGAGATCAACCCCCGTCATCCGTTGATCAAGAACCTGCTGGAGCGTGCTGCGCTTGAGGAAAACAAGGAGGAGGGTGAGACAGTTGATAGCACACTCATGAACACGGCCCAGGTGCTGCTGGATACGGCGCGCCTGCGCTCTGGCTACATGCTCCCTGATTCGGTCGCATTTGCTGAGCGCATCGAGCGTATGCTGCGCGCCAACACCGGCGTCGATCTGGATGCCAAGGTGGAGGAGGAGCCAGAGCTGCCCGTTGAGGAGGCGGAGAGCGACGAGGCTGAGGTCGAGGAGGACGATGAGGAGGAGGTTGACATTGAGGGCGATGTCGAGGGCGAGACGCACGACGAGCTCTAAGCGTTGACCAACCACATACTACAGACTTTTTTTTGTTTTTCTAACACGATGTAAAAAAATTGATCACGGAAATCAATGGATCCCCAGTGTGTGTAAAAAATGCCGCTCCTTCAGACAACGTGAGGTATCTGCCCTCAAACCATCCATTCACTGACACGTTCATGTGGAAGCTGTTCGATTTTTTGGCTTTTAAATTTCGTTTGGCAAAAAGAAAACAAGAACGGCCAGGCATTCAAATCGAGCGAGCGCGCGAAAATGCCGTCTCCCTTCCCGTCTTCAGGGGTAGTCATTCGGACTGATGCAGTGTCTGTACATGAGGTTTCAATCACAAACGTCTTGGCGCTTGTGACCTTAATCTTCGTCGTAGTTGCCCTGCTTGGGAGGCTTGGGGCCACCGGCACGCTTGGCCATGATGATCTGATCCACACGGAGGACGGTACACGCTGCCTGGGTGGCATAGGTAATGCCCCAGCGCTTGGTGTGATAAAGGTCGAGAATGTTGGCCGCAACCACGTCCTTAATGTCCTCGCTGGAATCAGTGTCATTGTCAAAGCCAGCGTTCTTGTTGCCACCCTGGTGAGCGGCATACAACTTGGACACGAGCTCCTTGGGCTTGACGCCGGCGTTCTCTGCCAGAGTCTGAGGCACGACCTCCAACGCCTCTGCAAAGGCCTTGATGGCATACTGTTCCAGACCTGATTGAAGCACACCACGCACACACGAGCAGGCACAGGCACATGGTAAGCCAAAACAAAGTCCGTGGGAATCAAAGTCACTGCATCAACGTGGTTGGATGTTGGGCGGGCGTTCACGGGCGTGCTTCTGCAAGTCGTACCAGCGCAAGTATCACCAAAAGAGGACAGCTGCAGGGCCAACTCGATTTCGGCCGCACCCGCACCGGGCACAAAGCGGCCGTCCTGTGTGAGGGCCTTGTAGTTGTTGACTCCGTCATCGATGGCACGTTCGACATCATCCATGATGTTGGCGGTAGCACCGCGAATCACAATCGTGGAGACGGCGCTCTGCACGTCGTCTTGACGGAAAATCGTTACGGTAGTATCACCAATCTCCTTGAGCTCGACGTGATCGCAATGACCAATCTCCGAAGGAGCGGGGGGCGAGAAGCGAGGCAAGGCGGTGGTGCGCGTGGCGCGGCAAAGACGTTTGAGCTCAAACTTGGAGTTGGTCTTGACCACCATGATATCCATGCGGTTGCAAAAGTGGAGCGCCATGTCTCCGATCTTGCCACCTGATGAACCACGCAGTGAAACAAAACAGCATTGGTCAAAATGAGCAGGGGGAGGAAAAAAGTGTAGCAAAGGAAACCAGGCAGGAGTGACACAAAGGAACAAATGATTTCGGTTTTTTGGTTTGTTTTTTTTATAAAGTGGGGGCACGTACTGGTGACGATGACGTCAACGCCGGCATCCTTGATGCCCTTGATGTTCTGCTCCAGGAGTTGTTCCTCGTTGATTGAGTACTGCTTCAGCTCATCAGCCGAGTTAATCAGGACTGTACCCTTCGTCTCGGTAAAGCCGTAGTCAACATCTGCCGTGTACACGGCCATGCGCGCGTTCTCGGCAGAGGAGACGACACCTGCCGCGCCACGAGTGAAGACCATGCCGCGAAGGACAGTGGAGCTCGTCACACCGCTGCCAAGGATTTTGCAAACGCGAACGTTGTCAACGTTGAAAGGCAAGCGTGTTGCCTCCTTGGGCAGAATGCGCAGGCAGGCTTCAGCCACCAGCTTGGCAATGAACTGTTCCAGACCGGCCTGCTTGCTGCCAATGCACGTTTCCAAGGCCTGGGCCACCGTCTGTTGGTTACACAAAACAACAACGTGAACATGATGTAGCACACCAAGGGTTGTCTGAAACCATACTGCAACTCCCTTGAGAAAAGGAGGGGCAGAGAGAGGGCGAGAGAAAAAGAGAGAGGAAGGGGAAGGGGAAAAAAACGAAAAGACTGACCTCGACATCGCGAGGATCCTCGACAGTGTGACAAACAAGAGTCTCGAGGATCTCTTGAGCCTTTTCGCAGGCCATCTCAAAACCAGCAATGACATCTGCCACAGCCACGCCCTGATGTGCAAACGGATCCATGATTGCACATGGGGGTCATCTGGATGAGAAGACGAACGAGCTTTTGTCTGATGTGTATTTCCAAGTTTGCGAGATGTGTGCGTGGCACGTACCATGCGCAAGAGGTGTTCGGCCTTTTCAAGCATCTTGCCAGCCAGGATAATGACAAAGTTGGTGCCATCGCCAGCCTCGTGCTCTTGTTGGCCCGAGGCGTCAATGACCATCTTGGCAGCTGGGTGCTCGACCTGTCACATGCACCACCAGAACGATGAGCGGGTTGGAAGAAACCCCAACTGGAGAACCAAGCCGAGGGCATCACAGCACAACAGAGCAGAACGAAGTCACATGGCAGCCTACATCGAGCTTTTGGATGATAGTGGCGGCATCGTTGGTCACAAAAAGCTTGTCAAGGTGATCCACAATCATCTTGTTCATGCCTGAGGCATGACACAGCGCACAAGCCCGGGTCGAGTAAGAGCAAGCTAATGCCTTGAAGCGCGGAATGCTGCATGAAACAAAAAGGTAAAAGAAAAACCGCCAGCTACGGTTTGTGGCACTTGGAGCATACCATTGGGGCCAAAGGAGGAACGGATAATGTTGGCAATCTCCTTGCACGCATTAATGTTACGATACACGGCTTCTTCGAGACCAGAGTAGTGCTGCAGTGACAGGGGCAAACGAGCCAAGCATGAGCCAGATGCATCCATGCGCCGTATGCATCCATGAGGAGATAATCCTTGTCCATCACAACCACGGAAACGGAAAGAAGAGGCCAAAACAGTTTAAAAAAAAAGAAGATTGCGGCAGAAGAAAAAAAAAAGTGTTGACCAGGACTCGACTGCGGGGTCGAGCAGGAAGGTTGGAGACGGCGCAACTTCGACGAGCACGACCAACTTCTTTAGGATTAAGGACGGAATGAAGCCGGTGTTTGCTAGAGGCAATTTGCGTACCTTGGCACCATCCTTCATCATGGTCTGAAGGCCGACCTTGGGGATGTGCATCGCCATGGTGGCGGTGTGTGGGTGGGAGCGCGGCTGAGCTGCTCTGTTGCGTTTGTCGGATGGGTGTGTTCCTGGTCTCTACTAGGGTCTACAAGCCAAAACTACCACCATGGAACAAGGAAACAGTGAGGACAGCCCCGGTTGCCAATCAAACGGGTTGACAGCCGCGCACACAACGTCGGCCAGTCGCTCTCAAGACCACAACGTGCTTTCGGGGTCAAAGTGGGAGAAAAAGTAAGCACCCGACCCCACACCCTTCTCGAGCCGGCCGTCGTCTTCAAAAGCGAGTCGCAGCAGACATCAAAGCACACAGTCCAACAACTCGAGCATCAACCGCACACACACACACACACACGCTGCCGGCGAACGCGTCAACGGTGACGAGCCAGAGACAGGGCGAGATACGCAGAGAGACAGACAGCGAGTGGAAGCAATCCAGAGACAGAGAGCGGCGAGAGACGAACACAAAGGGAGACATGCAGGTAAAAGCAGAGATAGAGCAGAGACGATGACAGCGACAAGAGACACAAGCCAACCACAGAGAAACCAGAGAGATCAAAAGTATTTTTTTTTTCTTGCTATCCAACCTGTTGCTGACCACCAAAAAAACTGCAAGAGAGAAAGAGAGAGAGAGACTTTTTGTTGTTCCGTTGTATAGTGCAGTGGACGCTGCTGCATAAACGTGGGTGTCAAGGTGGCTGGGCAAGTGTGATGGTGTGGTACACTTTGGCCAAAGTTGGCGGCTACCAGGTGTGAGACCACTTGGCAGAGGCGGGTTGCTGAGGCCCGAATTATACAAATTGATTTGACAGGTATAAATAAGGTTCATTCAATAGCCAAAGTCGATCTCAGATTCATCTGACATTGACAATTTGTCAGAGGATTCGAGCCCTGAAGAGAGGAGCGCTGGGTGTCGAGGGACTATCCAAACGCGTTGGCGTGCGTCTCGTAGGGCTCGAGCAGGCTGCGGCACGCGGTTGAGGTCAAGCCGACGTGGGCGTTTCATTCAGCCCACCACTCGCGCCGGGAGCCCGTATGTGCGGCCCGAGTGTCGAGTAGCGCGCCCCAGAGACCGAGCCAGTGCAGCTCTGAATGGCAGAGCTCCAAAAAGGCCACAATCTTGTCGAGCGTCGCCTGAGCCCCTTTTACCCCGCTGGTCATAAAGTGCTCATGGTGCAGCGTGCGCAGCTGTTCGAGTCCTGCAGTTCCAGCTCATGGTATTGAAGTCAAGCAGCAACCCTCGGGCCCCGTTTCTAGCGCAAGCAAGGTCCAAATTGTTTTGCAGCACAAAACTGGTAGGCTGCCCAGGGACGACGTGGCACGGCCAGGAAACTTGCTCGCCCCGACCCAAACATTTGCTGCAGAGATCGCGCCATGATGCCGTAGCGCGGCGACTTTTCCACCAGCACAACAGCAGCAGGCAAATCCTCCCTTCTCACACATGCGAACGTCCAAAAACAATGCACACACACGAATGTCAGCATTGAAATTTTTGACATGTGAATTTTTTTTTGGGAGGGAAGGAGGGGGCAGGCAAGAAGATGTGTCGTTCGTCAATTGAAGGGATGGTGTGTTCAAGAAGAGGGGCGGTCGTGCAGGGAGCGCCGGTATGGGGCTGGTGGTTGGTGTGCGGGGTTGCGTTGATGGCGCTGCCGGTTGCCATGCCGAACCCAAGCGACGCAACCATCGTCATCGATGAGCTTGGCAACGTGCACATCAATGGTAGCCTGCAACGCCCTATCTTCCTCAATGGGGTGGACGTGCTCGAGGAGCTGGCTGGCCTCCGCGATGCTGTAACCCTGCTTCATGATCAGATCATGACCACAACGACCACAACGGCCACACCAACATCCACCACCACCCCCAGACCAATTGTGTTTTCAGGCAGCGTATCCTGCAACCTGAGCACCGTGCCTGCGGGCGTCATGCGTGTAGAAGGCACCGTAGATTTGGACGGCTGTGCAGCACTCGTGGCCGAGGATCTATTTGTCTTTCAGAATTTGGCTTTCATCGGCGGTTCTCTGCGAATTCGGGTATGCAGATACCACCCTCAATTGTCGATTGTCGCCATTCTGCATCCGGTCCCCTTCACCCCACCCACCATCTCCCCGTCGGAAACAGAATAACCAATGGCTGACCAACATTGCGGCCCTGGCAAAATTGAGCGCCATCGGCACTGACCTCATAGTTGAGGTTCGTCACGGATGCTGCGGAGCACCAGGTCAGACGAGGGCGCCACAACAAAGCTTCACATGACAATCCTGCCTATCGGTGCTGCAGGGCAATCAGCTACTCGCCAACCTCGATGGATTTGAGGGAATGGCCACAATAGGACGAGATATTTCCCTTCAAGTCTGTATTAGCCACTCTATGTGCAGAGACCGCACGTCTCTCGCCCCCCTTTCTCCTTTCCCTCGCGAAGAAGAATGACATCGCAATCTTCTATGGCTGCCTGCCCCCGCTCTGACTCTGATACTTAGAACAACTCAGCCTTGACCAGTTTGCATGGCCTCGATACCCTGTCATCGATTGCGCGAACGTTCACAGTCAAGGTCAGCTTGACTTGATGCCCCAGCCTCTATGTGCAGCCAATCGTCTCATTCTCTCTCCTCCCTTGTTCATTTCACCGTGGCTGTTGTTGTAAACACCTCGATTCACAAGCTATCCCCTGCATCTTCAGCTCCAAACTCATGATGCATGCTATTTGATCTTCCTTCGTTTGATGCATTTGCTAGAAAAACTCGGCTCTTCAACGCTTGGACTCCTTGTCCAACCTCACCTTTCTCGCCAAAGACCTAATCATTAAGGTTGGATTTAGCACAAGCACCATGTTCCCCATTGTCGCTTTGCTTTCGGCCCAAATTTTTCTCACATTATGTATGACCTGCACGGAATCTTTTTTGGGCACGTACTATCAGGCAAATCACAACCTCTCGCAAATCGCTGGCTTCGACAAGCTCACGGAAATCGGAGGCCACATGGATATCTCGGTCCGATTGCCCTTGGACACCGCCTTCCTGTCGGATCTTACTATACTCACACCAATATCCGCGACATGGCAATAGGGACATTCAGCTCTGACCGCTATTCTAGGCTTTGACAGCCTTGTTGTTGTGAGCAAGGGTCTCAGCATCACCGTCAGTCTCCTCTGTTGCCATCCAACATAGCATTCCCTCTTGGCCTGCATATTCAGTTGTGATACAGCAAGTAGGCAGGTGGGATGGTATAGTTGAAACGCTATGCTCACGTTTATGCAAATCCTTGACAGTACAATCCCCAACTGCAGAACGTATCTGGCTGGACCTCACTTAATCTCGTCGGATCCTTTCTTGACATTCAGGTGCTTAGGGTGCCGTCTTGCCTTTTTCACAGATAGTTTGCATGTTCTGCCACTTGCATTTGGCTTGCCCTGTGCTCACAGATTCTTGCCATTCGCTTGCAGTGGAACGCCATGTTAACTCAACTGGATGGTTTTGGCAGTTTGACAAGAGTCGACGGCAGATTCTTGCTTAGCGTAGGCTCGCCATCATGCATGCGACCGGGCATGGTGCTTGTTCTTCACTCGTCACCACACCTTCTCACGTTTTACGCATGTGGGTCTGGTCGTCAGTCGAATCAAGCACTGCCCAACTTGAATGGTTTGCAAAACTTGGGCGCTGTGAAATCCGCATTCACCATCAGCGTACGTCACGCTTTATCAAACTACACTCTAAACTGTCATGATAAAATGTCTCTCAGAAGCTACTCTCAAGCTTGTCTCACTCAATCGTTCTGATACAGGACCTCGGGTTGACAAATCTTGATGCCCTCGAGGCCCTCACGTTTTGTCAGAGTCTAAAACTTGAGGTATACGTGCCGTTGCAAGCACTCTCGTGTGTTTAGTCTTTTCTTGATAAGCTCACAACTCTAAGTTACGTCTGCGGACCTGGTTGCTTTTCATAGCATAATTTGGCTTTAGTCGACCTAAAGGGCCTCTTCAATCTCAGCCGTGTAGATGTGAACCTGGAGATTTCGGTGTGTTGCCTCATGCAGTTTCCACGGCCGTTTTCACCGCAAACTCTCAAATGAAAAAGTTGAGATGTTCATCTTAGCTTTATGGTTCGATTTAGCTCAACTCTGCGCTAAGCAGCATTGAGGGACTTGAAAATCTAACTCAAGCTCCCAGTACCATCCTAATAGATGTAAGTTCCTGCAACTTTTTTTGCTTCCATTTGTTGCACGGGGCTTGACATCGACGCCTTTTTTTTTTTTTTCTTTTTTTTTTCTTTTTTTTTTTTTTATTGGGTGGGGGTGTATCTGCAAACGATCAATCCCTGCACTCGACGATCAGAGGAATCCTTTGGTACCCAACTTGAACCCCTTGCAGTACCTCGCATCACCAGTGGACCAGATTACTATTGTGGTAAGCCAATCTCGCCCGTGTTCAAGTGTCTGTGCTCTCACCGATCAGAATGAGTTCAAACACTGTCTCACCACGCACCCCTGGACCCAGGGCAATGATATGCTAACACATATCGGAGCCTTCTCTCGATTGATCCAAGTGTCGCGCTTTATCCGAATTGAGGTCAGGTTGCTGCACACATGCGCACTAGCCTGGATAACCTTGGCCGTGTTGTCACTATGAACAGCGTTCTTCATCAACCCACAACCCGCCGCATCGTTTTGAACAGAATAATGATATGCTCAAAGATCTGAATGCCTTTGAAAGCCTAACAAGCATTGGCTCCTACCTCTCTATTCTCGTAAGTCAACTAATTCTGCTTCGTGTGCTGGTACAGTAGTATGCTGACTTGCCGCTTTTATCTAGAAAAATGGAGCACTTGCAAGCCTTGAGAGTTTGTCAAACCTCACAGTTGTATCGACATACGCCCGCGTTTGCGACAATCAAAACCTCAACACGACGTACATCGCTAGCGTACTGGCAGGGCTTGGCTCCACACTATCTTCGCAGCAATGCCTGGCTCAAGCGTGTCAGGACTGCAATTAACGTGTAAAATATGTGACGATCGAAATCAACGTCTTTGATGCGTTGTTTTCCTCCGTGTGATTGTGTCAGGCAAGAACAGGATTGGAGCGCGGAAAAGCGCATGGCAATGGAAAGCCCTTGAAGTCAAACTACTGTATGCAAGTGTCAAAATCGTGCCCTCTCATCGCTTTCACACTCATCATATCATCCACTATAAATCTTCGCTTGAGCATTCCCCATTGGTGATACAACTTCACTCACTGACCAACACACACGCACGCGCACACACACACCTATTGGGGCGGGTACCCCTCCATTGAGAACGCCGTGTGCAACCCCCGCGTGTTTCATGCACTTGGTGGTGTCTTGTGTAATAAGCTGGTGACGACCGTTCGACTCTTTTTGCCGTGGCCCCTGTGGTTGGACAGTATTTGCACTTTCCCTATCCTTGGAATTGAGCAACACGACGGCTATTCTCACGGTGTACCTGATTTGGTCATTGTGAATGCTTACGACCGCAGCTGGTGCAATTAACCGCAACACGAGCTATTTTCTCACTCCCTGTCAGAGTCGAATTCGTGCTTCTCCAGACGCCATGGAGCCTGACACGCCCTCCCGACGAACGTTTCTCGAATCCCATTCAAAACGCTCCCCCGACAAACAAGTGCCCGCTCTGCAGCAGCCAGACACCTCAGCCGTGACTGACCCGCGAGCACCTGCTGACCTGCCGTCCCATCAAGCGTCACAACGCCATTCGCGACGAGAACAAATAACTTACGTGTTTGAATCTCAGAGCTGTAAGCAAAGCTAGGCCGCCTGCTCAGGTACGCCACCCTCTCCCATGTCTGGGTGGAAAAGTCTGGCTACAACGCCAACGGTCAGAGCTGCCGCATCGACCTGCACTGCCGCAACCCTTTTCCCGGCGGTGCTCTGGGCCCAGCTCTGCCCGACCTGGGCATTGACGTGACTGTGCGCACAGCCCAACCCCCGACCACCTCGCAAGCCTGCATCAAGGTGGGCGCTGCCCTTCGCCGAGCCAAAAAGGAGAAGCGCGACTACTACACCGGTTTCAATCATGGAAAAACTCTGATCGTCCCTGCGGCGATGACGACAACCGGTGGGTTCGCCTCCTCCTTTGTGGATCTGCTTGGTCAGCTCGCCCGCTGCGCCGAGGCCCGTGGTGTGTACCAGCCGGGGCTGGACGAGGCCTTTGTTCCTCGGTGGAAGGGTCGCTTTGCGGCGCTGGTCCATCAGATGAACGCTGACCACATCCAGCGCCACTTTGGCGGTGTCTGCCTGCGCTCGTCGTAGGTAGGCACCGTCCCGGGGGTCCCTCTGTGGGGATCCCTGTGTGCACCCGTCACTCCCTAGGTGGTTCTCGTTGTGTCTGTTGATGGCTTGACTTGTATTTTTGTTTTAATTTTGCTTTAATTTTTGCTGTATTTTGTGGTATTTTTGCTGAATTTTTGTAAAGTCCTTTGTATGATGCCTTTGTCTTCTGTGGTCGGTTGTTTTCTCAATCCGACGTTGTGTCTCGTTGGATGTGAGCGTGCCGTGGTGTTCATTGTGTTTGTGCTGTGATGGCTTGTAGTTGTGATGTGTGACTGCCTTTTTATGTGTCTTGTGT
>NW_001865048.1:186320-188332 GCF_000002865.3 Monosiga brevicollis MX1
ACTCAGGGACGTGATTGCAAACCTGTATCAACCGTCTTGGGATTTGGGCAAGTTCTTTGAGGTGGTGACTGCTAACCTGCACAAACTCACGCCTGCTGGTGCCCGCGCCGAACCTAAACAGGGTGCCTTTGCTGTTGAGCATGGTGGAGGGCGCGGGCACGGGCATGGCCGTGGACGTGGTCGCGGACGCGGTCGTGGACGTGGTCGTGGACGTGGTCGCCATGGTATACACCACGGGCCCCACCCAAAGAGTGATCGCGTCAATGCCAACTGTGAATTTTGTCGCATCTATGGCCACGATGCATCTCAGTGCCGCAAGAAGCGCGCGCACGAGAAGCACAATGGCAAGCAGTTTGCGGCCCCCGTCATGACCGCGACCTTGTCTCTTCCACCCCCCTCCCATTTGCCTGCTGCACCTGCTGCTCCTCCTTCCCATTTGCCCGCTGCTCCTGCTGTGAATTATTCGCCCGCACAAACACATTATCGTCACCACGAGTTGTTCTTGACTTGTTTGTCAGCCACCAACCTGGCCACCAGCAATCGTGCATTGGTGGACAGTGGTGCCACTGCTCATTTTTTTGTTGATCGTGATTTATTTCGTGATCTTGCTCCAAGCTCTGAGACCATTGTGACTGCTAACGGCGTAACGGCTGCTGAGGCCGTCGGCGCCGTGTCTTTGCTCGTGACTGATGTTGATGGTGTCTTGCGCCCCATTGTTCTTGATCGTTGCTTTTATGTGCCTTCTTTTTCCCACAACATTGTCTCGCTTTCTGCTCTTGTTGATGCTGGTTTTGTCGTGTCCTTGTCTGACTCGTCTACATTTTTGTTGAGTGATGCTGATGTCACTTGGTCTGCACCACGTGATGCGGCTAGTGGTGGCTTGTTTTTCTTTTCTTTTCTCCCAGCTCACCACCTGCACCACCAGCACCACCACCAGCAACAACAGCATGCCCATGTTGTGTCTGCTTCGCAGATGCATCGTCTTCTTGGCCACCCGCCGCGCGAGGTTTTGCGCTCCATGCTGCAGCAAGTTGAAGACACCTCGGACGTCAAGGCCATCCTCAACTGCAACGATTGCAACCTCTTCAAAGCTAAGCGCCTTGCTCTGGCTGGCTTTGATCGCGATCGCACGCCCCGCATGCCTGGTGAACTGGTCGCTTCTGACATGTTTGGCCCGCTTCGCTCCCCTAGTATCAAAGGAGCGAGGTACATCATTGCCTATCGAGATGTGGCGACGGGCTTTCTCTGGCTCGACCCTGTCTGTCGCAAGGACGATCTGGCTGAGAGCTTTGCTCGCCTGATTCGCGACTCGCCCATCCCCATTCGCATTGATGACGCCGACATGCAGAAGCGCACCATCATCCAGAGCGACAATGACGGGCCCTACCACTCCTTGGCCTTTCGCGAACAGCTGCGCCACTTCAACTGTGTATGGCGTCACTCGCCACCATACACTCCCGAAATGAACGGCGCCATCGAAACCGTCTTCCGCGAACTTCGAGATACCATGGCCCTGCTCCTTCATGACTCGGGCCGTGACCCGTCCTTTTGGGCCCTTGCTGCCAAGCACGCCGAGTACCTCATCAACATCCGCCCCAAGGAGCACCTCAATGGCTATTGTGCCTATGAGCTCCTCACCGGCATCAAGCCCCACGACATCCGCGACTTGCACCCCTTTGGCGCCGACGCTTTTGCCTTTGACCCGCTGCGCCGTGGTGGCAAGCTCGGTCCCAAGGCCCGCCACGGTATTTATGTGGGCTTTTCGCCGACTTCACTCTCTCACAAGGTCTACTGCCCTGACACCAACACTATCATCGAGACCATCCACGTCAAAGTTGTTCCCCGTGCTCGAGGTGAAGGGGAGAATGCAACTGTACCACCTCAACACGACCAATTTGACGACCTTGACCACGACGAACCCACTACTTCTGCTGCTGATTTTGCTGATTTTGCTGACTCTGCTGACTCCACTACCTCCACTACTACCACCACTACCATTATTGTTACCGATG
>NW_001865048.1:191215-194484 GCF_000002865.3 Monosiga brevicollis MX1
TTCTATCATGCCGAAAAGTACAAGCGCGAAGAATCACGCACAAGGAAACAAAAATCATGAAAAACGACTAAGTATAACCAGAGATACGGCCATTTTAACCACTAGACACATAAAAAGGCAGTCACACATCACAACTACAAGCCATCACAGCACAAACATAAAAAACACCACGGCACGCTCACATACAACAAGAGACAGCGTCGGGTTGAAAAGGCAACCGACCACAGAAAGAAAAGTCATCATACAAAGGACTTTACAAAAATTCAGCAAAAATACCACACAAATACAGTAAAAATCAAAGTAAAATTAAAACAAAAATACAAGTCAAGCCATCAAAAGATCACAACGAGAACCACCTAGGGAGCAACAGGTGCACACAGGGATCCCCACAGAGGGACCCCCGAGACGGTGCCTACCTACGACGAGCGCAGGCAGACACCGCCAAAGTGGCGCTGGATGTGGTCAGCGTTCATCTGATGGACCAGCGCCGCAAAGCGACCTTTCCACCGAGGAACAAAGGCCTCATCCAGCCCCGGCTGGTACACACCACGGGCCTCGGCGCAGCGGGCGAGCTGACCAAGCAGATCCACAACAAGAGGGGCTCAGACGCATGCAGGGCTTGGTTGACACATAGAGGCCAAAACTTTCGATTATCGTGGATTAAATGCAGACTGAAGGCGATCAAATGAAAGGCAAAACGCGTGGTAGTTTATACTTTGAGGTCAAGTGCGCTTGTTCACGGCAGCCATTTGATACATGCGAGTGTTCGCTATGACAGCATCTGTATTTCCGAGGACAGGATGCTGGGCTTGTGTGGGTAGTGTGAAGACTTCATCTGTGTGTGCTCGCCAAACCAATACCGACGCAGCCTGGGTCGACGCGATGTGAGTGGATGCAGTCGTGTGGCAATCGGCAGGCGAATCAATAGCAATGTAACTGACACTGGCGTTGATGTCATCATGCATGGGAACGGGCGGCACATCCTCGCATGATGCTCGTGGCGAGGCTGGGACTACCACTGGAATTTTAGGTTCGGCAGGAACCTTTGCCGGTGTCAGTTCATAGGCCCAGGAGCTGTCATCTACAGATCCACAAGGGACATGGCGTTTTGAATCAACTTGCACGAAAGCAGGGAGAAACCACGGGTAGATGTGATTCATCAGCAACGGACGGATGCGAACGGACCAGGCTGAAGTGAGACTGGGGGCTTTGGCTCGGGGCGTGAGGTGGCAGGGGGAAGAAGAAAGGTGTGAGGCGATGATGCCCCATGAGGAGCAGGGGCAGTCTTTCTAGTCGCTTTGTGAGTGCTTCTTGCTAGATCCTTGGATGATGCGGCACCGATAGGTAGAATCGGAGGTTTTGAGTTGAGGCTTGATGTAGGCAGGGCAGTGTTGGATGTTTCTAGCAGATGCCGTATTCTTGTATTTGCAGCAGCCAGCTGCCTTTTGGTTGAAGTCAACTATAGAAGGAACAATGTGGGTGAGGATGGGGTCCGAGTCCAACTCGAGGCGCTCTACAAAAACAACCAAACAAGAGTGCACCGTAACTTTGCAAAAGCACAAATGACTAAGGTGAATCCCACCTCTTCTTTGACGCGGGAGTATTCCGAGCGCATAGTTTCGATGTGGGAAGCCACCGTGCTTTGCAGATCGACACTGGGCCATTGTGCCTTGAGATCTTCAACTGTACAGACAAATCGTGCATGAGCATGAAAATGCACGCGAGAAGCAGCTCTTGCCATCGTTTAGGGCCTGCCTTCAACAGCATTATTGAATTATGCGTTCGCCAAGGTCACACCTTGCTCTTGCATCTGGTCCTTCTCTTGCTGAGCATCGCGCAGCTGGGCTTCCAGCTCTTTGGTGCGCTCATCATGCCGTCGTAAAGAGTCGAGGAAGCTGTCTTGCTGATGCTCCAGCGCTGCACCCATGGCACGCTTAAAGCTTCGAAACAGTCACATGCGCAGGTACATGAGTAAAACGCAGGCAGGTACGTCGGGCAGAGGGAACGATGAACACTTATTGAGCCTTTTGGGGCACAACAAGTCAGCAGACGAACAGGATAAGCAGGCTCAGCTGGCACTCGAGAAGATGGCGATGTCGCGCATAAACATTCTGTAGGGCTCAAATAGAAAGCAAAAGCGTGGTGATGGGGTGAGAGGCGCGGTAGAATTTGAGCGATCTAGTTCAACGGGAGTGTTTATACCTGTGCGTGATGATCAGGTATGTTGGGCGGAACGTAGCGAAGTAAATCATCGGCTTGATCTTGGCACGATGACTGCAGTAGCATTTCAACAACGTCATACTGTGGACGGGCATTTAGTTTGGTTGGAAAAGGAGATGACGATGGGGTGAGCGCTCGTGCATGAGGCATGTGCTGGTGAGGGCAAGCAGGAATAGTGCTTGCAGTTGAGCTTGATGATTGAGGGGTGGTAAGCCTGTTACGCGTGGAATTCTCCCAGTTTGGTGAGTGCACACACCTGGAAGGAGCGCAAAATCTGCTCATGGCGGTCTACCAAGCCCAGCAATTCAACGGGGTGGTTGCCCAGGGTGGGGATGTTTGGTGCTTGATTCATCACCTCAAGACTAGGAGGCCCCAGCACTGGGGCATTGGTTGTGCGTTCTGGAACCAGCCGCGGGGCCGAGACAAGGCGCGTGCTGCTGTTGCCATGATGCTGTGTGCGTCGAAACCGCGGGAGTGCATATTTTCGATAGGCGCCATTTGGATCGTCTGGGTCTGGCTCACCGTGAGCCGTGCCACACACGGCACAAATAACCTCGGCACCATCATCGAGCGGCGGTAAGTTGCTCATGGCAGGTGGTGTGGTATGTCAGTCACTCGCTTTTTGCCTTGAAACATTGACACTGCCGGTGTACGCAACCTGATTCTTTGAAGGTTCTTGTTCACACTCGTCAAAGACCTCAAAGGCAGCCTTTTACCCTGTTGCCCCCGACGCTAGCAAGCTTGAGCTCCTGCAACTGGCGCTGCCATGCGCCCCCCTAAAAAAAAAAAAAAACAGAGAGAGGGAGGGAGAGAGATTGACGTCGTTAAGGTCTTTTCTTTTTCTCCTCTTGAATGTCAGATAAAATGAACAGAGAGAGAGAGAGAGAGATGAATTGGTTTGTCTGAGAAAGAGAAAGGAAAAGCACAACTACCACATGTAACAACAACAGGGAACAAAAGGAACAAAAGGAACAAGAGAGAGAGAGAGAGAGAGAGAGAGAGAGAGAGAGAGAGAGAGAGAGAGAGAGAGAGAGAGAGAGAGAGAGAGA
>NW_001865048.1:199032-201906 GCF_000002865.3 Monosiga brevicollis MX1
AATGCATATGCATTCACGCTTTGGGCTTTTGGGGGTGGTGGCTCGCCGCAGGTTCTTTTTCTTCTATGTGTGGGGTAAACTGCTGCTCTGCATTCTTGTTGCAGCCTTGTCGGTCACTCATTTGGCCAAGGTATGGTTCACCCTCAGACTTGCTCGCGTACACTTGCCGGACTGAAGGGACCCATAGCTGACTGATTACGAATTCTTTTTTCTGCAGTGCGATGATGCGTTCTCGTGCAGCCCCGGATCCTTCCTGGTGATTGTGATCTGTGGCCTTTTCAGCTTGAGCCTGTCGGCGTTAGCTCTGATGCATCTGGCCTTGGTGTTCCAAGAAATGACTACCAACGAGGACCTACGGTCACGGTTCTCGCGCAACCCATTTAGCCACGGCAGCGTCTGGGCGAACATCGCCTTTGTGCTGTGCGGGCCCCGACTACCGAGTCGTGTCATGGGCCCACAGGCCTTGGAAGAAGGCAATCCTGTTAGCTGGCAATATAAATTTTTGCCACCACCTGAACGTGCCATTGAGACTACTCAGCCCCCGTCGGGTAGGGACGAAGTGCTGTCAACGACGGCCGTCAGTGTCAAGGAACACGCAGAAGACGGGGTGGTAGCACCCCACGCGCACGTTGCGGACAGCAACACTCTTCACAGTAATGAACAAGATGAAGAGAATGATGCAGCAACAACTCTAACTGATCGGAGCAAGGGAAGCACAGGGCAAGAGGAATCAATCCAGGTGACAGTAGATGGAGGTTTAGACGATGAAGAGGACGACGAGAGCCAGGAAGCCACGCCGCTCTTCACGCGAGGCTCAGCCTCATTATGATTGGCGCTTGGCCTTTTTCGTTTCTAAGCGTACGTGTCCAATGACGTTAATTGAATGCTGGCAAGTCTATGTGCCCCAAAACATCGCGCGACTGCACTCAAATGACCAAACGTTCAGGCACATACTGCTCTCAGAGGATACTTCATTCACTTGTTGCATTTCGCTCCAAATCTGTTCGTCTTCGTTCACGTTGGCATTCGGATCACCCAGCACGGCGCCGTTGGTCAAAGCCACAACGCTTTGCTGTTGCTTCAAGTAAAACTTGCTGACAAGGCGTCGCGACTCAATCTCAAACAAGCGAACGTTGCTGCACAATCCGTCGGTGAGAAAGGAGCAGGGCCACCAAGCGCGGGCCACAGCACAGGTAACTGGAACCAGAGGCTGCGAAACGTACCGATCGAGGCTGGCCGAGACGACAAGATCAAGGGAGGCGTGGCAGCAAATGCTTCGAATGGCTCCGGCATGTCCTTTGAATGTACCCTTGCGCTGGCCTGTGGCAGATGACATGAAATGTCAAACGGGCGAGGTAGGACAGGTTATGCACACCGAGCGCTCATCCTACCTGTTGGGATGTCTACCAAAGTCATGTTGCCCATCACGTCGCCTACGACAGCATAACTATTCTCGCCAAAGTGCCATATCATTCATCCTCCCCAGCAGTGTACGGATGATGTTGACTGTCAAACTATGTGTCGGCGTAACGATGTCAGCCCTTTCCAACCGCGCTTACCGCCCGTCAGGAGATACGTCCACGGCGCTGAGGGCAGCGTCGTTGAATTGGACGCTAAGCATGGTAGCAGCAAAAGGCAAGTGCCAATGAGCACGCAAGAGGTGAATCAACACGAGTATGACATGCAAGTTAGCCATGGTCATGGGTGCCATGCGTTGTGAGCTCGATTTTTCGAACGAACCTATACAGAGGGCGAGCCTTTTCACTGGTATCGTACAGGCGCACCTACGCGTCGGGTATCCACTGGATGAGGATCCAATCGAATGAAAACGGCAGGAGAATCACCCAAGCCTCGACTCACGTGGCGGTGGGCAGAGACGGTGATCAGTTGAGTCGCGTTTACCCAGCGAATGCCCCGGATGTCAATGGGAACCTGCAGGTTGAACTTGTCGTTCTTCACCTACAAGGCAAGAGCGCAAAGATTGTCAGGGGCGCAAGCAGGTGATACTCGATGTAGCGCTGTGATTGCAGTGCCGCGCCTACATTTTTGGCGCGCCACTTGGGCTGCTTAATGTCATCCAGATCCCATACACGCAAATCTGCTTTCTACAAGGAGCATGCACGCCAGAGGAAACGGCCATGGTTACGTGGGCAACTTCAACGGGCAACAAGTAGGTGCCACATACCTCACCGCCCACCGCCAATAGGGATGGCTTCTCACGCGAGAG
This sequence comes from Monosiga brevicollis MX1, assembly GCF_000002865.3. Classification (NCBI taxonomy): domain Eukaryota; class Choanoflagellata; order Craspedida; family Salpingoecidae; genus Monosiga; species Monosiga brevicollis. The sequence continues at coordinate 201,260 of NW_001865048.1, forward strand.
GCGCAGGCAGTTGACGTGTGTATGCGCAGTAAAATCCTCCTGCGTGATGCAAAGATGGAAAAAGTCATCAAGGAACGGCCGAGGGAGAAGCTGCATTCAGGCGCGGGGCAAGCGGAGGTGTGCTTGGACAAACCTGTTCAAGACCATCATGATTGTACACCTTAACCTGACCTTTTTGCAGCGCCACGGCTACATAGCTAAGCCAGCGATGGTATTTCAATTAGACAGGTCTTGAGCTGTGAGAAACCCTAGGTCCAGCAGGGGCTAACCTCTCATTCACGTCAAGGTCCACCAAGCCCTCGAGGTCTGTCAAGAAAATGGACATTTGAGAGGGGTTGCAATCTTCATAGACCTCAACGTGTCCATCGGCTGTTCCGCAAAACAACTACAAAAACGGGCATCCGATATGAGGTCACCGCCGTTGAATCGCGCCGAGCTCGCAACCCGCCGCACCTGGTCTTGCCACACGGTCATGGCGACGATGCGCTTTTCCCGATCCTGTGTACGAGCTTTGGCCACAACATCCTTTTTCGGTGGAGCCAAGGCCTTCAAGAGTCCCGTCGCGTCGGCAGCGAGAAGGCGCACTTGCTGCTCCGACGCCTCGCTAACCTGTGCCGCCGCCGCCATTTCTGAAGGTTGGTAAGTAG
>NW_001865048.1:202129-256344 GCF_000002865.3 Monosiga brevicollis MX1
GAGAGAGAGAGAGAGAGAAAGAGAGAGAGAGAGAGAGAGAGAGAGAGAGAGAGAGAGAGAGAGAGAGAGAGAGAGAGAGAGAGAGAGAGAGAGAGAGAGAGAGAGAGAGAGAGAGAGAGAGAGAGAGAGAGAGAGAGAGAGAGAGAGAGAGAGAGAGAGAGAGAGAGAGAGAGAGAGAGAGAGAGAGAGAGAGAGAGAGAGAGAGAGAGAGAGAGCTTGCTTCCTTCTGGGCTCTTTACAACGGCTCTTTACAACATGGCTCCAAATGGCTTTGTGGTTCGAGTCAAAAACTTAATGATGCGGTCAATTTAGATATGCTGTCAAACATAGCACCGTGTTTTAGTATGGCAGGAATTTCAAAACAGATGCCATGGCAGGAGGCGAGAAAGGGCTACGAAACACTAAAAAGTATTGTGCAGCCAGAAATTAGTCCCCGACACACAAAAGGGCGATAGTCTGATGCTTGATGCGACTAACATTCCGTGGAGGGAGGAGTGCCACTTAGGCGCACATTCGGGTCCAGGGCATCCTTGGTTTGTCGAATGTACACGCGCAATTGCTCCAAGACATAGTTGTCTTGGAGGCCGCCAAAGCGGAGCACACACTCGCCGCTGGCATCCTGTGCTAGCTCATAGCAGCGGCCTGCAGGGGTGTTGGGGCCCTTGCGCACGGTCACGCCTGCCAATGGGATGTAGCGCTTGAGCTCGAAGCGGCGGTCCCATTTGGAGCGGAGGAGGACGAGCAATAAATCGTTGAACAGCACCAGGCTGACTTGGCGTTTGATGTTGCTCTTGGCCTTGGAGCGGCTCAACTCGGCGACCTCTGTCTCAAGAACAAAGGCGCGCTCCTCCGTAACCAGCCTTTCGGGCAGACGGTTGGTAATGCGCGACTCGTAGCGCTCGGTGATGGCCGTGTGGTCGATGCAGCATTGAAACTCCTCCTCGGCAATGCGCTTATAAATACCCTCCAGAATGCCGCGGGGAATGTCCTCACCATCGTCAATGCCACGGTTGTTGCGGATAAACTCTTCTTTGGTCATGCGTCGCGGGTTGCTTGGGTTGTGGAGGTCGGTTTGCAGCATCAAAATTGAAAAGGAGAGAACGAGCACGGTGTCTTCATGATTGAAACTATGCTCGTTCTGGGCGTAGTAGCGTGTGGCAAAGGCCATCAGAACACGCTCAATCTTTTGTGCTTCCCCTATGAGATGACGACAATGAAGGGAGCAAGAATAGATCAGGGATCAGAGGGCAATCCCAAGCTGCAGGTAGCCGGGGAGGGGGCCAGGACTTGAACAGAGCAACTGGGCACTCACCGGGAATTCGAAAGCTAAGGAGAAAGAGGCGGAGGGCGCTGTCGACGGTCACATTCTGAAAGTCAAAGGTGGCGGCGTAAGCCTTGAGCAGCTCACGCGTTCGCTCTTCTGGCAAACCAAACAAGTCTCCGATGGCTGCCCGGCTGATCCCGGGCTCCTCGCACACAAACTTGACAATGCCTGGCGGTGGGTCAAGAGCAAGGGCGCGGGGTGAGACACAGGCAGGTGGGCTGGGCTCAGTGGATTGGCGGCGCTGTCAAAGGGAGAGTGGAGGTACTTACTGGTAGGATCATTGCTCACGAGGCCGGCAGCGACCAAGTCATCCAAGGCCTTGTGGGGTTTGCGGTTGAAGCGGTAGATGGCGATGCGCGCGGCGCGCAGCGGATCGGCAGCGGTGGGTATCGAGGTCAAGGCAAAGGAGGCTGTGCTTTGGCGCTGTAGAACAAGCGGGGAAGCCGGTGGGGAGCGGGAAGCACCGCTTGCGCTGTCTGGCTTGGTCGAGGGTGCGTTGGCCTTGACTGAGGCCTCCGTCAAGGTATCGCCACGGCTGCGGGGCGCATCATTTTCAGTGTCCACAAGGTCGTCGCTAGCTGCGACAGGTGACGCAGTCCGGGGTGACTCTGGTTGCGCGGGCAAGTGATGCTGAGCGGTGGCGTCAGCCTCAGGAGCGGTGGGTGTCAGGGCTGGGGGGGCGGCGGCTTCCTCGTCTTCTTCATCCTCGCCCGGTCGCTCGGTCACGGTGTGGGCGCGTAGCAAGGGCGAATGACGACCTTCGCGAACGGTATCGATACGCACGAGGGTAGGATTAAAGCGCTGGTTGGGTGTTTGGCTGCTGCCAGGTTTGGGAAGCGTGATCAGACTATTAACAGAGGGCATGAGGCGCTGATTTTGGCTGGTGTGGCGTAGGGTGCCGCCGGAGGGGCCGCAGTAGGCATTGCTGGCTGATCGCAAGCCCAGGGAGGTGGACGGGACGCGATTCTGGCGCGCAAGGCTGGCGCGGGTGCGCGAGACGCTGAGTCCACGCGTGTTGGCCGTAATGGTACCACGGCGTGAACTGACGCTGCGGGCACGGGCACGTTGCAGCTGTTGCTGCCGCACTTGCTCAAAGTGCTTGCGCAGCCGATGGCTGTGCCAGGCTCGTTGGATAACCATGGCAGCGCGATCGCGCACCCGAGCATCATACTCCACGGCAGGGTCCACTCGATCTGCACTGGTGCTGGAGTCTGGGTGGACGGCAGGGTGGGCGGCGGCAGCAGCGGCGTCTTCTTCTTCAAAACCAAAGACCTCCTCAGCAAAGCCAAAGCGGGGCACGGCATCTTCGTAAGGAATGTTGTGAGCTGTCAAAAGACGTTCCAGGCTGGCAATGTATTCGCGCTGCAGAAAGGCCGAGTCTTCCATGTGCTGCAGCTCGGATTCCAGACGGGCCAAAGAGTGGCTCAGTTCGCTGCTTCGCAGTTGGAGACAGCGGGAAAGGGCGAGGAGCTCATCACGAGACTTGGCTTCGAGCGCTTCTGGATCAGTTTTTTCAAAATCCTCTTCGTCACTACTCTCAAGGGGCGTCTTGGTGGCTGCCAAACCCTTGACAATGGCTTGGTGCAAGGCGTTACGCCAACGGTCTGCTGCTTCCGGCTGTTCACAGTACATGTAGTAGAGGCGCGAGTCGGTTTTGAGGCCAAAGCCGGTCTGAGGTCGAGTCTTTTCTTCGGGCCAAATGCCAACGGGGCATTGGCTCTCAAGCAAGACCTGGGAGCGAGCAGAGATGCTAAAGGTGCCCTTGGGCTTGGTGGCCTGATAGTTTTCATCGGGAAAGTAGGCGACCTGTCCATTTTGGAAGAGAACGAAGAAGCGGTGTTTCCAGCTGGCGCGATGCTTGCCCATCTTGGTCATCCAGCCAATGTGGATGGGCACGGCTCCGGGCGCAACCGCCACATGGCCGGAGGAAAACGACATGCTCGCCTAGTGGGTATCACCCGATCCACGGTCCTCAATCGTGATGCAAGCCACCAGAGGTTCCGAGCACGCACGAGAGGGGTAAGGGCGTCCGCGCCGACAAGGGAGAGGGAGGCAGATCGAGACACTGTCACTGTGCGGTCTGAACCCAATCTCCAACGCCCACCCAGCCGCGAGAAGAAGAAGACCCTTTTTCTCCTCGCAACCAGCCGCCACACCTCTGGGAAGGGGCTGTTCTCCCTTCCCCCGAAGCAGTTGCCAGCAGTCGCAGCAAGCACAACGACGTGTAGGTCGCGACCGATCACAGTCCCCGAGACGCTGAGTCGGCACCACACAACGGCACAAAGGGAAAATGGCTTACAACAAGGAAATAAACATGAATCTGATAGTTGTTGCCGTTTACAAAGGAGATGTAGTGTAACTTTGCGTAGCGACTTTTGGAGCTTTTGTTGCACTGCTTTGGGTTACTCCCTCCTTCATCCAGCTAGGCAATGACACTTGGTACCACCGCACGATGCTGACTGGTTTCGCCTTCTGCTTCTAAAAGGCCTCCACACACACACACACACACACACACACACGCACGCACGCGTGAGAGAGAGAAGAGAAGAGAGAGAGAAAAACACACACACACACTCACACAGTTTCGTTTGAACTCTTCTGTGTGTGTATGTGAGTGTGTGTGTGTGTGTGTGTGTGCGGCTGACGAGCTGTTGTTGGGTTTCGGGCTGCCGGGGCTGGCTGCATTGCATCGTGGGCTGGTTCGGTACCCTGCACGGAGCACGAGACCGTGCTAGCGAGTGGGTCTTGCTTTTGCTTGCTACCTGGCTGTTGGTGTGGGTGCGTTTGGCTTGATCTCGATCAGTAGGTTGCTCTTTGATTGGATGGATGATCAAGTCTTTGATTGATCCAACCAGAACTGTTTGGCGCGTGCGAGCGGCGCAAGAGTGTTGTGGTCGTGCCCGTCTCGACCGTTGTCAGTCAGAGCAGCTTTTGAGCCGGGTCCTTGCATTCGCAACACGAGTGAAGCGCCTCGCTTGGTTGCTTTGAAAGGCAGTTGTTATTGTGCCAGCTGCAAGCGGAGCCGCCAGCGACCCTTTGTTGGTGCTGGCCACCACCCCTTTGAACGCTTGCTTGCCCCGAGTTGCAAGCGCAGTGCTGACACTCGTTGCCCAACCGTCACAACGAGCGGGCCTCTAGCTGGGAGAGGCATCGGTTTTTGTCCGTCTAGCCCTCTGTGTCGTCCCACCAGGACCAGCACGTCAAGTCAGAGCGAGGGGCCGGAAGCCAGCTGACAGCAACATGCGGGGCTCGGACCAGCGTGCCACGCACCCAGGTCGCAACCTCGTGGCGGGGGGCCTCGCGGGCTGCTTTGCCAAGTCGTTGGTCGCGCCGCTGGATCGTATGAAAATTTTGTACCAGGGTAACCATGGCATCATCCGTGGCAAAACCATCCCCTCGGCCATTGTGCGAGTTTATCAGGAAGAGGGTCTCCTCGCATTTTGGCGCGGCAACAAGCCCCAGATGGCCCGCATCTTCCCATACGCCGGCGTCCAGTTCCTTACCTTTGAGCGTGCCAAACGCTTTTATCGCCAGCAATTTGGGGACCGCCACTTTGTCTCCTTCATGGCCGGCTCCACCGCCGGCATTACCGCAGTCACCGTGACCTACCCCATCGACTTTCTCCGCACACGCATGGCCTGGACAGTGGGTCACCCTGTCACTGTCCTTGAGCTGGTCCGGGAGATCCACCGCACCGAGGGCAAGGCCGCATTCTATCGAGGCATCGTTCCAACTTACGTGGGCATGCTGTTCTATGCTGGAGTCAGCTTTGGTATCTACGATTTCATCAAGCACTCGATGCTTGCCGTGCCGCAGTTTCAATCAACGTCCGGCCCAGAGCATCTCAACACGCTGGCCAACCTCATTTGCGGTGGTACGGCTGGCCTGATTAGCCAAACCATTGCCTACCCTTTTGACGTTGTTCGCCGTCGCATGCAAATCGAGCAGCGCCAAGCGGGCCAGAACTACCAGTTCCACGGCGTCTTCCAATCCATGCGCCTCCTGTACTCTCAGGGTGGCCTTCGCATGCTCTTTCGTGGCATCAGCCTCAACTACATCCGTGAGTTCCCCCAAGTTGGACTGGCTTTTGTTGCTTACGAAAAGCTCAAAATCTGGCTCGAGGTCTACAAAGACAGTGACGAGGAGGTCGCCGTGGCCAGCCTCAGATAGCAGCAACAAGCCACCCTGAACTGGTTGCTCCCAGCCACTTGGGGTTGTCTTGCCTAGGTCTGGTGTGGATGTCCAAGTATATCGCTTTCTGAATATTTGGCCCACAAGCATTGCCTCGCGTTCCTCTACCCCCTAAAACGCTTCCCGCGTCTTGTACCTTTTTTTTCATCGCGTGTCGTCTTCTGTATCATGTTCAGTGACCGAATCGATACCCCATCCCTTAGTTTGCCTCTTGCAACTCTTTTTCTTCTGCCAGTTGTCTAATGTGCCTTTTTTTTTTTTGAATTCAATTTTATATTTGTGTCAGTTTTGATTTTGTTTTGGGCGGCACAGCTCAAATCATGCCTCCTTCAATCATCGCCAGAAAGGAGGGCTCGGTCGGCTCGGTGACAGAGCGAGCCAACAAGTTGATCCTTCCCCACCTCTATACCACTATCACCACATTGCGCCAGGCCGAGCACACAAGAAGGGGACCTTTGACATCCGCTCTCTGCGTTCGTGGGCAAGTTCACGACAAGTCCAACCACACGAAAGATCCGCCCGCTGCGCACTCCCCGCCGTGAGCTTTAACCCCAACGGCACACCAGCACAAAAACATCAAAAAAAAAAGAAAACAACAACAACAACAACGGACTTGGCAAACCAGCAAGCTGAAAATTTCTGCTGCCAACAAACGTACAAAGAACAAAAAAACAAAAACATCAAGTACAGACATGGATCGAGGCACGTTCGGCCCAAAAGACAAAACACGTGATGAGGGGAAGAAGGAAAAGCGCAAAAAGAGCAGAAGATCCACGGCCAGCGCAAGCACTGGTATCACGCTCATCTCAAAGATGTGCCAACGCTATAAAAAGAAAAAAAAAAAATGGCAATCAAGCTCCGTACAACTGCTTCAAGCGGTTTACGACATGGTGCCAAAAACAGGGTTGTGACGGCAAATGCTGGGACCACGCTCGTCGTACTCGGCCTTTGTATGGCAAACTGAGTAAAACTCGGGCTGCGGGACACAAAGCGGCATCATGAGCATGCCGATTACACTCGTGCAAGAACAAGATTCAAGGCAGGTACGAAGCAGACACGAGCGGCGGGAGTGGGGGCGGTAAAACGGCGTCACTTTGACGTACCGTGGAGGCAAGCATGGAGCCACCGAACCAAACAGCATAGCGCTGCATGTTGTGGGTGATGACCTTGACGTCGATGGGTTGGGGCTTGAGGCGACCCTGGCTGAGCTCTTCGCTCTTGTGCAAGCGGAGATCGACCACCTTCTTAACATCGCGCTGCAGACGGCGGCCAAAGTCCTTAAACATGGTCGAGCCACCCGAAAGGACAATGTTCTTGTAGAGACCACGGCGAACATCAATGGGGCAGCCCTGCACCACCTCGTCCACCAAAGTGGAGATGGAAGTCTGGAATTCAGGGTTGGAGAACTCTGGGTGGAAGAAAATCTCGGGACCCAGGAAGCGCTCGTAGCCAACATCAACGGAAAAGTCCTGCTTGGTCACCTTGTTCGTGCCAGTGTATGTCTTGAACCACTTGGCAGGATCCTCATCGTACTTGTTGAACTCCTTGACAATATCGGGGCACGTGTACGAGTAACGCTCCTTGATGGCTTGGGCAGTCGCCAGCGACTGCTCCGGAGGAATGCCTGCATATCCATACAACAAAGGAGAGAGGCGATTGCGTCATGATGAGATGAGACCTGGAAGAGCGCCAGTTAAGAGAGAATTTCAAACTTCAAAGCTTCGGGCCGACTGGAGCGGGCGCGTGTGCTTACCCAGCTCGCGCTCACGCAGCAGCTGCTGAACAAAATAGGTGATGTCGCGGCCGGCAATGGGGATGTGCTTGATGCAGCTACCAATGACATAGCCTTCGGCCTGCACGACACAACCAGAACAAGGTGTGTAAGTAAGAACGACCAGAATTTGTGCTGCTTTCAAAACCAAACGAGAGACCTGGGAAGATTGTGATCAGGAACATAAAAGGATTTGCTGCATTGGCGGGGATTGACGTACCACGGGGATAACGTGGGTCACACCATCGCCCGAGTCAATGACGGTTCCGGTGAGCGTGCGCTCGCCGACTTGGCGCGAGGTCCATGAGGCTGCCAGGGCCAGTACGGCCTGCACGGCGATGTAAAGGCCGGGGACGTTGAACGACTCGAACATGATCTCAGCCGTGTACTCGCGGTTCTCTGGAGTATTGAGCGGGGGCTCGGTCAGCAAAAAGTAGTGGTCTTCGGGCTCTGCTCGCAGGTACTTGAAGATGACTTGCTCCATAAACTTTTCCTGCAATGCACCACGTATTGTCAGTCCATTTGATTGCAGAGTGCAGCAGCCCACGCCTCAGTGTGCAGCGTTGAACCAAGGGTCACCATCGGCGCATGATGGCACAAATCCATGGCCTCGGGAACATACCATCAGATCCCAATCCTCGACAATGCCGTGGCGAACGGGATACTTGACCGAGTAGCCAGAGGCCGAACTAGCCTCATCGCCAATGTGGAAGTCTGTTTGGCAACGAACGGTGAGCGGTTTGTGGACAAGGATGGGACTGCCGGCACGACTTGAGATGAGCGTGTCAACTGACCCAGATCCTCGATGCCCGTGGGCGGTGCCTTTTCGCGCACCGCAATGGCTATACATTAAAAGGGTTGATGACAGGATCGAGTGTGCAGGACGATTGAGTGGTGGCAAGAGGTGGCTGGACAGCAAAAACGCAAAGTAGACTTTGGGACACGACATGACGGAACGCACTGGAGGGCATAATGTAGGAGGGCTGGTCGTTGCCGGCAAAGCCGAGCTTGGTGTAGCCCGTGCCGACATCGACAACGCAAGCAGGCATGCGGTTGGCCATGGCGTCGGTGCAGAGGGAGGTAGGGATTCAGGAAAAAAAGGGGTCAGGTGCTGAATCACAACAATAGCTCGAGACACGAAAGGCTGGCTGCCTGTGCTCCAGTCAACAAAAAAAGGTGGGCTCGGCACGGAAGGATCCGCAGGCAACCCAGGGTCAGTTGTCTACAGGGTGAAGCGAGTGAGACACAAGGGTAAGCACGCGGCAGAAGCATAGGGATGATTGCGCCAGATCGCAAAGCCCCGACAGGCACGACCATTGGTCAGTGCTGGATGCCAGCTGGAAGACAACTGGCTCAGTGTGCGCGCCACCCCTTTGCTCCTGTGGTCAAGACGCACGGCAGCCAAGGTCCCTCCCTGTTCAGCACTGTTCTCTGCCTCACCCTCCCGATGGCACCAATGCATTGAACTCGAAACCCGCTCCCGCGGGTGGCGCGCGCGCGCACACTCGCTCGCTCGCTCGCTCGGGGCGAAGGTTCGTTCGTCGTTCCACTGACCGGTCGGTGCTGAGAAAGAGGGAAGGGAAGTGTGTGTGATGAGTTGACGTTGTTGGCGGCTTGGCGAATGTCATCTAGGTGTGGGGCCGCCAAGCTGGCTTCGGCTTTGTGATTTATGACAATAAGTGGAGCAGCATTTATGTCGCATCAAACGATACAAATTCTCATCTAGCTTGCAAGCGATGCTAAAATAACAAGGTATTCCTTATCTTTGATTGGATGGGTGGGAGGATGTTTGGCGATAGGCCGCACCAGATCACAGAGAGAGCGAGAGAGAGAGAGAAGAGAGAGAGAGAGAGAGAGAGAGAGAGAGAGAGAGAGAGAGAGAGAGAGAGAGATTGGTTCGAAGAAAAGAGAGAGAGAGAGAGAGAGAGGGAGAGAGAAGGACGAGCAGTTACAATCTCGTCTGCTCGTGTGTTGGTCTGTGAGAGAGCGAGCGAGCGAGCGAGTGAGAGAGAGAGGTCCTTCTGCCTCTGGGGAGGGCAGCGGGGTGATTGCCATGGTGTTGCGGCCAGCAAACCAGCCGCGGCTGGTGCGGCTGGTGGTTGCATGCTGGGCAGCGGCATGCTGGTGGTCGTTCTTTGCGAGCGGTCTTGACTATAACACCCCCATCTCTCCCAGTATCCAGCAACTCTATCCCGATGCGCTGGCATCCAACACGGCGGTGCGCCTTCGCCATGCCGACGTCAACTCGGAATCCTACATTGTCATTTTCAGTGGCGAGACTCGGCGACCTCGCCTGACGGCGGCCACCGTCAATCGAACCTATTATGTCAGCCAGTCGACCTGGATTTTCTCCGAGTCGGCCGCGGTTTGGCACGAATGCGTGGCTGTGGGTGACAGCATCCCTCACGGTCGCGAGTACTATGGCGCCTCATTTATGCAGCTGGGCGGCAGCGACGGCCTGATTGTGCATGGTGGGAGCCTCCAGTCCGGCATTGTCAATGATGCATGGCGCCTCGAGCTGGTGGGCCGCGATACCTTCGGCTGGCCCCAGTGCGCCTGGCAATCTCTCAGATCCACCGGCATAGGCGCCCCCATGCTGGCCGCCCACCGCATGGTCACCAGCGGTAGCAATCTCATTGTCTTTGGGGGTTGCAACTCTATCCAAAACCTCTCCACGGACACCACTTGCAGGGAAAAGTCCAACGTCACCTACCTTGGTCGTTACGACCACAGTGCTGCCTCCATCGAGTGGTCCATCTTTCCCGTCACCTCCACCGTTGGTCCCTCCCCACGCTCCCTCATTACAATGGTCGCCCTCAACGCCTCGTGCTTCTCCGTCATTGGAGGCTATCGCCCTGGCAGTCACTTTGAAGATCGCAAGAACACCAATGGCTACATCTCCGAGACCTGGACAGGCTGTGTCGCCGATTTGGAGGGCCCCAGTCCCAGTCTGAGCTGGCGGCAAGCGGCCGCTCGCCCACCGCGTGTTTATGGCATCGGAAGCGGTCTTCTGCGTGGCACCGAAATTGTCCTCGTTGCCTTGCCCTTTGCTTCCACCAACCGTATGCGCGTCTGGCTCTATGACTACGTCGAGGATGAAGAATTTCACCTCGTCGCCGAAAACCCTCTCGATTTGGGTGGCCCCACCGTCAACACGTACGTGGCAGCTCCGCAAATCTTTGTGCCGTTTACGGCGCCTGCACCCGCTCACCTGTCGTTCTCAATCTGCCTTTGGTTGGATGCAGGCTGGGTAGCCCGGCCATATCGCTATCCCTCGTCCCCGCCGACGGCGGCTATCCCGTGGTTGTGGGTCTCATCTACGACGATGGCAGTGGTGATTTTGCTCCAATGTGGACGTTTGACATTGTTCGCAACGACACGCGGCCTGGCGTAATTGACTGGAATCACAACGTGGGTACTCCGCCTCCTCACATCTCGTGGGTGCAAATTCAGCCAAGCCCCAATCGATGTCGCACGAAACACCATCATCTTGTCGGCTGCTGTTCTTCATTTTGTATCATGCCCACCCCGCTCTTCCATAGATGGTCCGCTTGACGCCCGGTGCACGCATGTTTGCCTCGGTGACCCCCATGGCTCAGGAAGGAACGCACGCCAATACAGCCTTGTTTGTGGGCGGCACATCCAGTGGCCGCGACGAACTCGTGTGGCAGCTCAATCTTTCCGTCATCGCTAATGCTGCCGTCATCGAAGATAATGCCACTTACACCTTCAACGAGACAGACTTTAACATTGATTCCCCGTGGCGAGCCTACCTCTCGCCAGGCATCCCGTCCTTGTCTCAGCATGCCGCCGTGCAAGTTAGCTACAGAGATAGCCCCTCCGTCGTCATTACGGGCGGCTACTTTAACGATATTTTCACGGGCTCTGGTCGTATCAACAACAAAACCTACTGGTTTGAACGGTAAGCTATGTTTGATGGTTGGATGTACCCTGGTCACCCCATGTCCATATGCTCATATGCTCGACATGTCTGCTACCCGGCCTTCACATCAACAGCGCCGAAACACCACAAGTATTTAAAGTTGTTGCCGACTGTCCTGCGGTCGTGGGCCACAGCATGTCGGCCTCAGCCGGTACGCAGCCAGTCGCGACCCACGCTCATGCTGGTCCAAGCTCATCTCATGCTCTCCGGGTGGTTCCCATCGTACTAACAGACATGCGGGATGCCTACATCTTTGGCGGGTTTGACTCGGAGGACAATCCGACCAACGACGTTTATCAGATGGAAACTGACCCGTGGCGGTGGCGGCAAATGTCAACCCAAGGCACGCCGCCCCCTCGACGAGGCTATCACTCAGCCACCATCTTGTTCAATAGTAAGGCCCAGGTGTGGGAACTGATCATTTTTGGGGGTACACCTTCCTTCATCCGCCTCAACGAGACCATGTCCGACCTCTTTGCGCTCAACCTCGAAACCTTTACTTGGCGCAAAATCGAGGCCTCAACCCCGCCAGGTAGGTCTGGCGTGCATATCTGATGCGGGAAAAAAAAAAAAAAAAAAAAAAAAAAAAAAAAAACGTTACGCTCTGCTGAGCCAAAGGCGCTTAAAAACTGCTCGAGTGGGTCAAAGGTTGGTGGTTCGGGGTGGTTGCACTTACCATCTCTTTTCCATTTCTCGCGGCTGATCATGTGCCATATAGGCTGGCGTGCCACACCGTGGAGCCGGGCGTTTTCGTGCACCGTGCGCCCGCAAAGATCGCTAAACGAGCACTCAATCAAAATGTTGATTGCCGGTGGGCGCAACGAGAATCAAGTGTTGAGCGACTTGCTAGAGTATGATCACAGTGAAGAGCACTGGGAACGTCTGTTCCGCACCAGCCCGTATCACCCTACCTCGGATTATGGACTCTCTGCACAGGCTTGCAGCATGGTTAATGGGTCCTTGGTTATCATCGGTGGTGCCACCATGTGGACCCTGTCCAAACTGGTGATCCAGCTCGATCCGTACTGCAATGCCGGTTTCCAAGCCGCCGAGGGTGACTTTGGGTCTAGCTCTTGTTTAGCCTGCCCGCAAGGCAAATACCGCAGTGGCACAGATGATGCCCTCTGCACCACCTGTCCAGTGGGTATCACGACAGAATCCACGGGCTCCACCTCCTCGTACCAGTGCAATGTCTGCGAAGAAGGGTGCGTGTGCCCAATCAAGGCAGATCCGTGGACTGCGGTGCCCTTCTTCATCTCTCCTTGTTTGCGTCTATGCCAGGCCGGCATTCCTTTTCTTGAAGCTCATGCTGTATATTGGTTGTGCTGTGGTGTATCAATAGGCGGTGCGCTGGAGCACACAGCTTGTGTACTGTCATCAACTTTTCCGTTGCCGTGTGTGACTGCGGCTTTGGTCGAAGCGGCGACCAATGCAGCGAGGCATGGGGCTATTACCTCTTGGGGTCGATGCTGGCCTTTCTTCTCATCGTGGGCACTGGCCTGCTTGTGCGCAACCGCATGCGCCGCGTGCGCAAAAATCTTCTCATCAATCAAGGCCTCTTGGCCGAGGCCCGGGCCGAGAAGGAGGAGCTTGAGGCTGTCTGGGAGATTGAGCGCAACGATCTCAAGTGGGAACGAAACCTGGACGAAGGTGGATTTGGCAACGTATATCTTGCCACTTGGCTCAGTCAGGACAAGTCAGTCGTAACCCGCGCCTATCTGAGCTTTGCTCCGGGCCGAGAGCGCGCAGCTGAGCGCACCCCGCCTGTGATGGCATCTCTGACTGTTGTTCTCTGATCCGAACAAGTCGTGCACTGTGTGTCTATTGACGACCTGGGCATATCGGTCGTGGTTGATGCTGATGCACCATCTTTGTGCTTGATCTGCAGACGTGTGGCCGTCAAGTGCTTGAAAAACACGACGCAAGTCTTGGATGCTGTTGCCGTGCAAGAGTTTGCTCGGGAGATCCGTACACTACGACTCATGCGTCATCGGTCAGTTGATCGTCCTCGTTCCCCTGATGAGCCGCTAATTTGATTTCTGTCTAATCTGGGCGTGGGGCTGTGCTGGTACAGCAACATTGTCTTCTTCTATGGTGCTTGCAACGAGTCACCTTGCTTACTGGTCATGGAGTTTGTGGAGCGCGGGTCACTGGCGGATATCATCAAGCTTCAAGGTGCAAATATGCCCTGGGAACGTCGCCTCAACTTTATGTCTGATGCAGCGAGTGGAATGCAATATCTTCACCTCAACCACAAGCTGCACATGGACCTGAAGTCAGGCAACTGCCTGGTATCTTCATCCTGGACGCTCAAGTTGACCGACTTTGCCACGACGACGGCCGTTGCACAATCAGCCGAAGAGGCCTCGACTGATCGCACCATCACGAGCTTGTGCTGGTGTGCTCCTGAGCTCTTTGCCTATTCTGATGCTGCCAGTCCTGCATGCGATGTGTACAGCTACGGTATCCTGTGCTGGGAGATCTTGCAAGCCAGCACTCCACCATACATGGATTTGGACAAGCCGTGGAAGATTCGTGACTTTGTGCAAGGCGGTGGACGGCCCTCGCTGGACGAGGTGCCGGCCGAGTGGCACGACTTTGTTCAAATGTGCTGGAGTGGCATCTCAAAGCAGCGTCCCAACTTTGACGCTGTCTTGGCCCACCTGTACCAACTTGAGAAAACCGCGCCGGGGGAGCATCAAACTCGAGTTTAGAAGTCGTGCTCAATACCATGCGTGCTACCTCGGTTGGTGTGCGAATCGAGACTATGAGTGAGTGAGTGAGTGAGTGGATGGGTGGGTGAGTGAGCAAATGAATGTATACTCTTCTTATTTCATGAATACATTGTGTGAGCGTGTCGCTGTTGCTCGAGGGCGGAGGATATGAAGTCCATACCATTTTAGTTTTTTTTTTTTTTTTTCCTTTTGTATCCTTTTTTGAAATCAAAATTTACATCGGATGTTCAACGAGTGACCGTTGTCAGACAAATTTGAATACCGTTTTTGACCGTTTGCGCACCACTCACGGTCAAACCTCTCGCCGCAAACAGAGAGCCCTCGGTTCCCAAAGGGCAGCGGCAGAAGCGACCGGAATTCAGAGGCAGAGAACCTCAGGGAGGGAGTGGAACTGGTGTGGTTGCATGGTGAGCTCAGCGTACTGCTGTTGCACGGCACTTGCATTCAGGATTGACGGTCGCCCCAAGCATGAGTGTCCAACCGTCATTGGCAGGCGGCTGAGTTACCTGCTGCGCCGGTTCAGCGACCTGCTCTCTTGGCACGTCCTGCCGCTTGTTGGTTCCCTTGGGGGCCCCGTTTGCTCTTGATTGAGCTGAAATACGGAATGGCGCACCTCCAGGGGTTGTTGGCGGCGTTGCGCGACAAAACCACGGGCACGACCAGCAGCAATGGGCCCGTGCCCCGACCGCATAGCGCTCACGACGGCAAACGGGACCATCAAACGGACGAGGATGAAGATGAGGTGCCCCGACGTTCTGAGTGCTGCCTTGCCAGCTCGACTTTTGTGCTTTGCCTTTGTTGGACTGCTTTGACGAATGCAGAGCTCACTTATTTGTCTTTGCATTCGTGACAGGACTTGTCTTTGTTGTTAGATGCACTGGATGAGGACGACGAGTGCGAAGAATTAGGTCGTGGGTCGCTTCCTGCCAGGCCAGCACCAGCTGAGCCACAAGCAAAGCGGGCTGCACCCGAAGCACCCATCACCCCACGTCCTGTCTTGCCGCGACAAGGCCCCTTTACCACGCCCCAAGCGCTTCAGCCGCCGGTACCACACCGTAACACGCCCGTGCATACCCCGCGCGCAAGCTCCACTGCCAGCCCCATGCCGGCGGCTGCAACCGTTTCAGGCTCTCGCTCTATTCATCGCGTAGTAGCAGTGCCTGACACGATTGCTCAAGTACCCGTCTCCGCCTCGACCCCGCGTCGCATTCCCGGCCCCCTCGGACTATTACCGCCTCTGGTATAGCTTGCCTTGAAGTCCGGGACAGCCTCCGCCCTGTTCATGATTTCCTGGCCACCCATCTGATCCATAATCTTGGCTTGGTTTGATTTCGTCGCAGAATCCGGACACTTTGCGCAACCGTAAATTTTCCGACTTGCTGAGCCAGTATGGCATTGTACGTCATTGTGCCATCCCTCTCCGTAGCTGCCTCAGTTTGCCACTCAATCAGCACGTACTTTGCTCGTGGCTGCTGTGACTGGGCAGGATGTATCTGAAACGACCCCCCGAAACGGACACAGGCCCGAGGTCGAAGTTCGGCCGTCATCCTTGCCTGCCTGGCAATACATGGAACAACAGGCACTCGGCAAAGGTCCGCACTTTTCCATTTTTGTTTGATTCTGTCCAGCCGCCAAATTCCCCCAAAGAGGCAACACTGAGAGATGAATTGTGATATTTGCGCCTTGACCGAGTCGTGGTGTGATCATGTCGCGGTTTTGCCCACTGCAGCCTGGGCCCGAGCCCTCAACACCAACCTTGTCAGGCTCAACGAAAGCCTGGATCGAGGCAAAATTGGATTTGTGGTGGCACGCATTCTTTCAGTGGATCGATCCGACCACGGCTGCAGCCTTCGCCTCCACGATGACCACGGTACACTTTTGTGTTCCACCTGCCCTAGTTTTTGTTTCCCTCTGGCTCGTTTTTCCCTTTTTCTTGTCTTGCAATGTGTTTAGCATTGTCTTCAGATCTCGATGTTCATCTGGATGCTCACATTCATAGGGCAAATGCTCGCGTCACTGCATCCCAAGCTGCTCAACGCAGAGTATGGCGATGCCATAGCAGATGGCGCCGTACTGGTGCTTCGTGATGTGACTCTGTATCGACCGCGCAAGACGGTGGCTTGCCTCAACATTACGCAGCGTAATCTGGTCACCATTTTCTGGCAGGGCGACGATGACAAACTGCACGTGGTATGGCTGGTCTGGCAGTTCATATTTGATTTCGTTTGCTCTGATCCCCCCTAAGCGAATGAGCTGATGAGCAATCTTTTGTTTGTTTGTTGTGGCATGGGCGCAGGTGGAAGTGAACCTGACTGGACCGGGGCCCTTGCGACGCCAGTCAGAGCCAATACAGCGGCGGCAGCCACCAGTTGTATCGTCACAGGCGCCGCTTCTGCCCAGGGAGCCACCAACATCTACGGGGGCGCCAGTGCATCGTTCGCCGACGTCGACGGCAACGCCGCCCAATGCGGTACCGCCCACCGCAACGCCTGTCGCTGCCTCGGCCGAATTTTTGCAGATGAGCCAGAGTCTGGACATGGATGAGAGTGAACTTCAGGACTTTTTAGACGCGATGGATGATTGAGTCAGGAACGTCGTTTCCCCTTCCTGCTTGGAAGTCTTCGTCTTTGGGACGATGGGAGCTCGTATGATCGGCTCAAGACACGTTTGAGGGGGGGCGAGGTTGCCCTGCAGACGAACCCTGTGGTTTGGTTCTTGTAGGTGATGGCCACTATGCTTCAATTATTAATCATATCTCCGGTACTGCATTGGCAGAGGTGTATCATGCTTCTTATAATGGTCCTCTGGTACGGCCTGCCACAAGTAAAATAAAGCCACGCCCACGACCACCTATGCGCCAGCCAATATTGTGGAATGAAAGAAAAACAAGATTGAGTGCCGCCATTCTCGTCACAAATGTGCATGCCGTCACGGCCAATGGTGCCTTCGAGGGGGAGGATTAACGAGCCCGCGTACCTGCGAGAGTCCATGGAAGAGTCGAAAGGCATCGTTTTCATCATCAAGGCCCAGGTAGAAACAGACGCCGGCCACCATCAAAGCCAAGAAGCCACGAATAACCTTTGGACGGTTGTACACAGGCAGCCCGCTGCCCAAGAGCATGTTCAGCATGGGTAGAGCCAGAAAGAAGACGACAACATAAGCCGTGTACTGGGTCTGGAACATCCAGTAGGCGTCCTTGATCTGGGCGATCCAGACAAGAGCGAAAGCCAGGTAACGAAGAAAGTTATCGCGGGCCTCGCTGCGGTTCCCCATGAGAAAAATGCACAGGTGAAGTCCGTAGGTGATGGTCAGGACGTTGGTCAGGCGGTGCCAGTCGCGGGGTGTCAAGAACATGGGCACCTCCAGGGCATCTGTCATGTTGTACATGGTCGAGGCCAGAAACTGAAAGGCACCGATAAAAAACTCAAAGTGCCGACCACGTCGGCTCACCACATCCAGGCTCGGCAGCAAAGCCAGGTCAGTGATGGTCTCAACAATAAACCGTATCACGTGCGCAGCCGTGAAGATCTCGGCCAGCGACTCCATGATGATCCTGGTCCTGACCACAGAAACGAACGAGGTGATCCGTTTTAAAAAAAAAAAAAAAAGGAGAGAGAGAAAAAAGCAAAAAGATGAATTTTTTGAGGAAAAAATTAAAATCTGATGATTTTTTACTTTACAGTTGATGAGGTTTTATTTTGAGGAGCGAGAAGTTTCACTGCTTTCGACGTTGTGGACGTTATCATCATTCTTCTGACCGTTTTGAGCCGTTTTTTTTTTCTTTCTCTATTGCTCTCTCCTCTCTCACTCACTCACACACACACACACTCTCTCTCTCTGTCTCGCGTGAACAGTGAGGCGGGGTCGCTTGGGCTTGGGCTCGGGCAGCTCTCTCGTGTTGTCGAGGAGGAGGAGCACGGCTCACGATTTAGACTGGGGGGGTGAACGATAATTGCTTCTCGGTGGCCTTTGTGCGTGAGCGACCGTACCATGGCGGGGTCCAGCCTGGTGACGGCTGAGCTCAAGCAGCATCTGCAGGAGTTTGAAAAGGCTTTGCAATGTGCCATCTGGTTCGTCAAAATGATGGCCCGTGGACCACTCTTTCTGCCTGCCTGCTAGCCAGGCGGTTCGCCCGTGACTGGCATGTTGCTCATTGGCATCAAAATTCATTGTTTAGTCTCGGGCTATTAGAGGATCCCTTGCGTACGGGCTGTCACCATGAATTCTGCCGGTTCGTTGATCCTGGCACCCGCTTGCTACCTTGGCCAATCTCAACATGCTTGCTCTCTGTGTAAAAGACTGCTCATGGATTGTTCTTTGCCATGGATATAGCGGCTGTTTACACAGCATGCTAGCCAGCAGTCGATCCACACCGTGCCCGCTGTGTAAAACCCCTGTCACGAAGCGGTATGCCCTGATCATCAGTTGCCTGCTTCTTAGCTTTTGTGTGCTCAAGTCAGCGTTGGCACGCGGCAACCGTTGCATCACTTAGGTCCCTGAACGAATGCCCATCGCTGTCGCAAGTGATTCAGCAGAGCAAACATGTGATTGTTGCTCTGAATCACGATCTCAAGCAACAAGGCCTTGACGGTCCGTCTTTTGCCGCCCCAGCTGCCCTCCTTTTGTGCTTGTGTCTCATCTGATTGGTGGCCGAGCTTAATTTTTTAATTTGTTCCTCGGGGTGATGGCAGATGAGATGGCCGACGTTTTTCCCGCCTCACAACTTCCGGGCATGCAAAGCCAGGATTCACCCTTGGCCGCGAATCAAAACACGCCCATCGCTCTGCATGTAAGCTTGGCTAAATCGTATACACCAACAGCAGTTTTATCAGTCGCCTCATTTGCATGCCGTCACGCCTTTGCTGCCTAGACGACATCCTCGGCTCAGGTGACACGGCCTAGTATCCCGGTCGCAGATCGCAATAACACCAAAACCGCCAAGCGTCTACACGTTTTTGCAGACACCGTCGAGCCTGTGCCCGAACAAGCGCCGCCCGCCAAAAATCAGAAGACAGGTGCTGCGTTACCGTCAGCGTCGCGTGGACACGGCCCCGCGGCTGCAAATCCGCATCTGCATCCGTATTGTTCACATCCTTGCCTTCTTGTGCATCGTGTGATGTTGCCATTGACAGCTTCACGTGCGTCGCGACAAGCCTCGACCGCCCGCACCGGAAAGTCACGATCGAGGGGTAATGCAGCCGCTGATCCAGCTGGAACAATGGCGACAAAGGCGCTTGCTACAACCAGTGCTCGTCAAACTAAAGCCCGTCAGCAGCGACGCAAGAAGTGCGTGTTCCTTTTCCATCGCCGGCGTCACACATCGCCAGGCTCATCCATGAGGTTTGATTCTGTTTTAGACGTGACACGGCACAGCTGTCGGAGGAAGAACAGATTGCGCTTGCCATTGAGCTCTCTCGCAAAAGCGCTCGGTACGTTGCACCGCAAGGGCGTGATCAACTTGGGTGGGCCTCGAAGGACCTCTTGCTGCGCACACATCCACACACCCTGCTTATCTTTGCACTCAACATGCTCGATCGGTGCAGCGCGGAGCGCATTCATCGTCGTGACTCAAGTCCCGAGGCGAGCGATGTAGAGATGGAGGAGGATGTAACTTGCGGTCGTGCAGTGCCGCAGAGTGCGCAACACAACGCACAGTCGTGGTCGCCCAAGACTGTTCGACCCAGTCCAGAGACCGCAGCAGCACAGACATCCCAAGACCCTCTTATCAAGACGTCCCCAAAAGTCACACCATCAAAGAACAAGGACGCTGAAACCGAAGACGAAGATGATGACGAGTGGGCGGGGGTGCGCCCATCTCGTCATCAAACCGGCGCCCAAGCCGGGCGACTGGGGCAGGAGATTGCCAATCTTGAAGTGCGCCTGGCCGACTCGGATTCGGATTCAGACTTTGATTTACCCTCAATAAATCTCGAAATCAACACTAGTCAGGCTCCGCCCGCCAACGCAAACCTTCCTTTGCCTTTGGTGACGGCGAATACCGTCGCCAAGCCACCGTCGCAACCAACTTTGACATCCCCAGCACGTGGCCCCGTGTCTGATAAGGGACCAATAGCAGACGTACTGGTCTCGAAAGACTCATCCAGGTCAAGCACGGCTTCCCCCTTACCCAAGGCGTCCGCTTCGGGCTCAGACGACGAGAGCGTGCGCAGCCGCCCTCGAGGGTATGTCCATCCTACTGAGTTTTGCATCGTTCAACGTCTTGTGATGTGAAAGCTTACTCATTGTGCTTGTTCGGGAAATCACGCGTTTCTACCGCAGGCGAGCATCACTTCTGGCCCGCAACGGAAGTGAGGCTCTGTTGTCACCGCGTGGGACACCACCCACCATCAGTGATTCGAGGCCGAGGACGCATTCATCCAGCATTGAGCTGGCCCGCGCCTCACCCACGCCCTCTTTGGCACCCACGCCGCACGAGACAACTCTTGCCTCCGAGCCCATGTCGTTCGGATCATTCACCGCGGCCCAGCGGATCCCATCCACCATCGACATGTCAGCGTCACAAAGCGGTACTTTGATGCTGTTTCCCGATCCGCCTGCACCTCGAAAGCAAGCAACCCTGGCCACGCCTGCCGCTGCTTCTCCATCGGCGTCGTCTCGAGTTGCGCCTCCCGCTGCTCCCCCGCAACCAGAACCAGCTGCGGTGCAAAAGCCCACACAACCCGAAACGATGGAAAGCTGGCACGAGTCATCCACCCCACCCGAACCCATCCTTCCACGTCCTGCGCAGCGTCGCGAAGCACCGATGCTGGATCAAATCTCTGCAACCATGGACGAGAGTCAGGCTTTAGAGCCACCCAGCACTGCAGGTCAATCTTGTTTTCTCCCACCTTGCTCATCCTAGACACCCGTCTGTTTTCGTAAATGCCCGACCGCGCAGACTTATACACGACTCACCAAATCTCGTGACACCTGCACGCGTGGCTGGCAGGCGCCGTCATGCCAGCTGCTGAGGAAGAAGCCGCCGAGCCACTGTTTCTGAGCGGCATCGTGCTTTTAGCATCTGGTAGTGGCACCGGGCAAAG
Source organism: Monosiga brevicollis MX1 (assembly GCF_000002865.3). Classification (NCBI taxonomy): domain Eukaryota; class Choanoflagellata; order Craspedida; family Salpingoecidae; genus Monosiga; species Monosiga brevicollis. The sequence continues at coordinate 223,137 of NW_001865048.1, forward strand.
CAACGGGCTGGACATTGAGAGTCTTCTGACTCGTGCACGAGCATGCGGCGCGCAAGTGGTTGGTTTGCGGCCGCTCGACCGCTCGACCGCTGACGTGCTTGCCGTGCACACCCGATTGTATTCTTGCAACTAAGCGCCTCATGTGTGACCGCCTTCCGTCTTTTGCTTTGGGGAATACCGGGGCAGTGCCATGAATTTGCGCCGAGTGTCACGCACGTGATTGGGCCGGCGAAGGAGGATGGCGTCGCGGCGCAGTACACCATGAAACTCATGCTAGGCCTGTTGCATCAAAAGGTGGGCTTTTACACTTGGCTGATGGCGTATTTTTGTGTGTATGACTCTGCCTCACGTCCGTCTGAAATCAGTGGTTGGTGAGCTGGGGCTGGCTGGACCGTTCTCTCGCTTCGGGCACTCGAGCAGACGAGGCGACATATGAGCTGCGACGAATGATGGCCGAGGTGGAGCGGGACGGTATTCCGGCAGCGGCACGACTGGACCCCACCCACCAAGCTGGGCGCCTCTTTCGAGGCATTTGCTTTGCATTGAGTGACAAGGCGGTCGGGGAGGTGGGCGAAACCTGGCGGGACGAGGTCTTGGCCGTCATCCGTGCTACCGGAGCGACCCTCAAGTCGGAACGCGAGGTCCTCGACATTGCTCGCCGTCAAGCTCCCGCAGACCGCGACTGCTTTGTGATTGGCAGCGAGAGTCAGTTGCTTCGCGATGTATCCATGCACTTGTGCTACATGTGTGGTTCTTGACCGGTTCACATTCTCACCCTGGCCCCACTCACATTGCGCTGGACAATGCATGTGCATCTTGACAGGCACCTACAAGATGCACCGGACAGATCCTCTTTGGGCGGAGGCAGCCCAACTGGACTGCTTGGTGGAGCTTTATTGGATCACCGACTCAATAGCTCATTTGGAGCTGCAGGCTGTTGAAGAATACTTGTTGAATGATGAAATTTTTGAGGCAGACACGCAGGGAACCGAAGCGCCCATCTGAGAGGCACTTGAGTCTCATGCTGGTCTTGGCTTTGCAACAGCTTCCGAGAAGCATGCCACCCACTGTCCGGGTGCTTGTTCCAATAATATCTTCAAGTGGTCGTCACCTTTGTCAATCAAATTTGATACCCTCGGCATCTGACGCTTCCATTCTTTGCGCACGTACACACTGGAACAACACTCATCAATTTCCACAAGTCCCTATCATCATGCCTTGTGGTTCAGAATATGCATGCTTTCAGCCAAGACATCTAGCAGGGTGAGCTGTTCATCAGCGCCGTCAATCAAGCGCTTATCGGCCTATTGCACCACGAGACACCATGAGCCCAAACGATCGTGGAGATAAGAGTGAAACATGGTGGGACCGAGGCGAGAAGCGCGCCGCGCAGCATTGATCAACCAAAACACACCACTGCCATTTTGTGAAGGATTTTGGCCTTTTTGCTTTCGTCCATCTCCATCTCCATGAGGGTTTCATGTAGCTGCGTTTTGTTGTCCAGAGGAATGAGCCAGCACCAGCGGGTGCCAAAGAATAGAATTATGGCAGGCTTGTCAGCAGTTTTTTTGAATAAAACGGCATGCCGACCTGATGCAGCAACTGCGACCCTGAGAAGCCCGATAATATGGCATCGTCCACGGATGCTTGGAGGGCTTCAAAGGAGTTTTCGTTGCAGCGCGAGAGGAGTTCATTGATGGTGCTCTGAGGGACGAGGCCAGAGACGTCTTCGACGTGCGACGTCTCGATACCCAAGTCACCGCGCAGACTATTTAGAGGTTGATTGGAAGATCAAGTAAGCGCGTGGCGAGAGCATGAGCAGTCACCGCAAGAGGCAAAAAGGGGGAAGCAACAAGCGTACCGATGACAACTCTGCAAAAAGGTGATGGCTTGACGCATGTCTCCACCGCTGACTTTGACGATGGTTTGGAGCACCTTTTGAGGAGTGATAAAGCGGTCAGAGAAAAATTCACGGGGGCTCAAATGTCTGGCAAGCGAGTGATGATGCCAAGCACGGCTTTGAATGTGGCAAGGAGAAGAGAGACAAAGCGAAGGGCATCACCTCGTCTGCACATTTAACGTTCTCAGCGTCACGGATGTGTTGCAAGCGTGCCAGGACGGTAGCGTCTGACAACGGTTTGAAGCGAAACTTGGCGCAACGCGAGGCAAGCGGCTCGATAATGCTGGAATCGATGAGCGCAATCAAAGGGCGAGATGAGTCAACGCGTACCGCGTGGGCTCCAAAATAGCTCGGGTGATGTGCCACGCTTTGCACGGCGCAGCAAGCAGGAATGGCGGTTGATAGGCACACACCGAGACACGTAGTTGCAGACCATACAAAACCGGGTCACGTTGCTGTGTTGTTCAATGGTTCGGCTAATTGCACGGATTTAGGCCAAACATGACTCTGTGAACAAGTTGCTCAGCACGAACGGCATTGTGTGACTTGGCCAGCGGTGGAGTGCCAGACACACCGGAGCGCCGACTGAGCTGCCTCTGTCATGGCGTCTGCCTCGTCCAGGAGGATGATTTTGAACGCTGCATGAGCACGTGCACAAGGGAAACAAACAAAGACACAATGTGAGAGACCGGCAAATGCAAGTTGAATCATTCTCAGCAGCCATGCGGGCGAGGCGCACGTGGGCAGGGGTAGCCACCAGACACTCGAGTGTTGGCGGTCATGACTGCAAAGTTTTTGATCTACAGCAAATTGAGCCAAAGAGCCCGTTGGGTGAGGCCCTATCCCTGTGTTAAGTGCAAGACTTGGGTACGGGTCGTGGGCACCAGGCAGCTGAAAATGCTTTCCCACCTTTTCTCGAACAACGCCAATACCACGCTCATCAGACGCGTTGAGCTCCAAGACACGTTCCTTCATGAGTTGTGGCCTATGCAATGGGTGCAAAGAGCGAGTGGCGTTAAATGAGGGTGGGCCATGGTTGGTTAACACCTCGCTACGGGTCATCGCATGTTGCTTACCCAAAGAATTCGCGGGCCACGGCCAAGATCGTGGAGGTCTTGCCTGTCCCAGGGGGACCATAGAACAGGGTGTGGGGCATCTGCGAATGCATCGACTCGCGATGAACTCTTGTGGACGGACGGGGAGTTTGGCATGGCAAGGTAAATCCAGCATGACTCACGTCTCCTCCAGCCACACACTTTTGCAACATGGCCACGACTTCACTCTGGTGCGCCACATCATGCGTGGTCTTTGGGCGACTATGTTCCATCCACGGCACACCGCGTCGGCGTCAATTTGCGGCGAGTCCAACCACAGAAGGTGAGCCGTTTGTAGAAACACACATGAAAAAAGATAAAATAAAAGCCATTTGATCTCCCCCGGGTCAAGTGACGAGGGCCAGCAGCGGTGAACCGGCACGCACTATTTCTCAACCCAAGGCTTCTCCACCGGCGCCTTGGTGGCCGATCGCTTGTTGACCTGAAAAAAAGAAGCCATTGCGCCTGCGAAGGAAAGATCCTTTTGCGCGTGAGCCGGTTGTCTCATCAACCTTTTCCATCACCTCTCTACCACAACAACAACGACGACAACAACGAAGACCCTTCCCACCACAAACACCACGACCAGTACCACCACCACGTCCCGGTCCCACCGCCACCACGACGTACCTTCCAGTGTGTGTGTGTGTGTGTAACGGCTAGTTGGAAACTACCAAGCAAAGTGCCACATAAGTCACATGTTGAGATGAAGTGTTGTTATATTCACACTTCCGTTCACGAGTGCTCTGTTTTTCTCTTTTTTCGTCTCTCTATCTCTCTCAGTTTTCTCTCTCTCTCGGCTCTCAGCTCTCTGTTTCTGTCTCTCTTTGAGGTCGTTGAGGTCGTTGAGTGTCGTTTGCTCGGTGTAGTGACGGCGGCCGAGGTATCGGTGTTGTTGTTGGCGACCGTTTTGGCGGGAGGGAAGTAGGGTAACGGGCGGAAGGAGCGCGGCGTTGCCAGCTCGAAAGGATGGCGGGCCTGCAAACTTGGGTGTCGGACGAGCTCCACAACTTGCTGGGCTACTCGGACCGGACGGTGGCGGATTTTATTATTGCCTCGGCTCAGCGAGCCAAGTCAAGCAATGCCCTGTTGAGCGACCTTACCGCCACCGGCACGCTTTCCAGTGATGCGTACGTCGACCATCGATCTGTGCCTGTGCCTGTGCCGGTGTCTGTGCCTGTGTCTGTGCCTGTGCCTGTGTCTGTGCCTGTGTCTGTGCCTGTGTCTGTGCCGGTGCCTGTGCCGGTGCCTGTGCCGGTGCCTGTGCCGGTGCCTGTGCCGGTGCCTGTGCCGGTGCCTGTGCCGGTGCCTGTGCCTGTGCCTGTGCTCGTGCCGGTGCTGGTGCTGGTACTGGTGCCTTTCATTTCATCTCATCAACGTCTGCCTGCTTGCTGGGACCACAGCAAGACCAAGGCGTTTGTGGACCAGTTGTATGATCGCGTGCCCCGCAAATCGAGTGCCGCGGTATGCACATGCGATTCCAACAGGCGCTTGCTCACCGCTGCATCCCACCCCGTATCTAATTGGCATCTCTTTTATCATTCCTCTGTCTCCCGTGTCATGTGTAAACGACCCGGTACAGGCCACGGCTCGAAATCGCCAGCGGGAGCAGGAGGCCCGCGACATGGCCAAGCGCAATGCCAGCTACTCGCTGCTTGAGGAAGAAGACCTTGACCCCGTCCCGACCAAAGTATCTTGATGCCCATTAAACTTTTTTTTTTGTTCTGTAGTATAGTCGTCTCAATGGCCTGTCACAAAAATGTACCAAGGAACTTGCTTGATTCGAGGCTCACGTCAAATCAATCGTCTTTTGGTGCCTCGAATCTAGCTGAAGAAGAAAGAGGAGCGGCGCAAGCACACACGCCAACGCACAATGAAGTTGGATCAAGATGACGACAGTGGTAGCACGTCTCGTCGCAATCGCAAGTCGGCTGCGGCCAGTCAGGATGACGGCGAAGACGAACTGGCCAAAGCCGGTACGTCGCCACGGCCCTGGCATATTAGACCATCACGGTGGTTTTCATTTCAAAACTGAGCCCTAATCATGAGTGTGGCCTTTGTTTGTACTTGTGTCAGAGGCCGAACGGTTGCAGGACTTGGAGGAACGCGATGCCTTTGCGGCGCGTCTGCGGCAGCGCGACAAGGACAGCACCCGTAACGTCGCCCCCACCGGCTCCAAGAAACGCATGGAAGAAGCCAAGGCACGACTGGAGCAGGCCGAACAGGATCGCAAGGCTTTGGTCCCTCAGCTCCGTGAAAGGGCACGACAAAAATACCTGGGAGAGCGCAAAGTCAAGAAAATGGATGAACTGGAAGCAGAAATTCGCGACGAAGAGACACTGTTTCGCGGTGAACTGACCAAGGCTGAACGGCGCAATCTGGAGCAAAAGAAGAAAGCCCTGGATCTGGCCCGCCAGCACGAACAACTCGAGCGCAAGCTCAAGGTCGACGCTTATGAGATGCCCGAACAGTACGTGAACGACCGAGATCAAACCTGGGACAAGGACAAACAAATGTCCGTTCTGAACCGACGCTACGAGGAAGTGCCCGCCGATGAGTACGCCGGTAACGTCGAGCAAAAATTGTGGGAGGAGGATTTGCTCAACATGGCCCACATCAAGACTGGTAAGTGCGTTCAAGGCGTCGCCGCGCCGGGCCGATGGTTTGGTTTGTCTCCGTCCTCGCCCACTTGACTCAGTCCCTCCCGCTCACAAGCGCGTTTGCGTGCATCATACCGCCATAGGCGCCAAAGATGCAGCCAAGTATCATCAGCAAGATGATTACGATCTGGTGATTGACGAAGAAATCAACGAAATGTTTGTCAAGGGCCACCAGCTTGGCGGCACCATGTCTGAGGAAGATGCGGTATGCGCAGCGTCGTTGCGAGCCCAGCGGGTGTAGGAGCCCCGAGGCTGTAGGAAGTGGCAGAGGTTTCAAGTTGATTTTGCCTGACTCATTGGGCTTATTCCACCTTGTTCTCGCGTCTGCAGGTACCCCAAGAGAGCGAGGCGGAAAAGGCCCGCAAATCCATCCAAGAGGTGCGCCGCAGCCTCCCAGTGTTTGCCTATCGGGAAGCCTTCCTCAAGGCAGTCGAGGAGTACCAGATTATCATCATCGTTGGTGAGACGGGTTCTGGCAAGACCACCCAGCTGCCCCAATACCTGGTTGAAGCCGGTTATACCAAAGGTGCGCAACGGCGTGCAGGCCAAGCGTGTCATGGCTGGATGGAACACTTGTCCCCTCCCCCCCTTTTTTTTCCTTTTTTCTCAAGGCTGACCACATCTATCGTTGCCCGAGTAGACAAAAAGCGTATTGGGTGCACACAACCCCGACGCGTGGCCGCCATGTCTGTGGCCGCTCGCGTGGCTCAGGAAATGGATGTCAAGCTGGGTATGGAGGTGGGCTACAGTATTCGCTTCGAGGACTGCACCTCGGAGCGGACTGCGCTAAAGTACATGACCGACGGCATGCTGCTACGCGAGTTTTTGGGTGAGCCTGACCTGGCCTCCTACTCGGTAATGATGATTGACGAGGCGCACGAGCGCACCCTCCACACCGACATCCTCTTTGGTCTCGTCAAGGACATTGCTCGCTTTCGCTCAGACCTCAAGCTGCTCATCTCCAGGTACAGTGCTTCGCCCAAGGTGCTTTGGTACCAGCCACCAGTCGACATTGCTTCACATCCGCCCATGCGACTGGTCTGCCATGCGATAGTGCAACGATGGACGCCGAAAAGTTTTCAGCATACTTTGATGATGCACCCGTCTTCAAAATTCCTGGCCGGCGCTTTCCGGTGGACATTTTCTACTCCAAGGCGCCCGAAGCAGATTATCTCGGTGCTGCTGTCGTCTCAGTGCTTCAGGTGAGCCCAAAGCCGCACACAGCCACTACTCTGTCGCTGCAACCCTTGTGCCGTACTCATGGGCTTGTATGCGCTAAACGGGCTCTGTCGATTGGTGGCTCATGATGGTTGGCCTGCCTGTGCATTGCGATCTGTGCAGGTGCATTTGACTCAACCGCCGGGTGACATCCTTGTCTTCTTTACCGGACAAGAAGAGATTGAGGCTGCCAAGGTATCACCAGCTGGCTTTATTTGATGTTTGCAGCTCACCAGAAACATGCAGAGGCCTTGCTCACCTGCCGGATGGTTGGGGCTGGCTGGCTGGCTCTTGTTAGGAGGCTTTGGATGAGAAGGCTCGACGCCTTGGGTCCAAGATCGCCGAGCTCATCGTCCTTCCCATCTATGCCAACTTGCCTTCTGGTGGGTGGCACGGCACTTGTTGCAGCTACTGAGATGCACGCGGGGTGCATGGTTCTGACATGGTCTCACGTATGGTGGCCCGTGCATGATGTTTGCCCTTGCCGACCTTGCGTTAGACATGCAAGCCAAAATTTTTGAGCCGACGCCGCCTGGGGCGCGCAAGGTGGTTTTGGCGACCAACATTGCCGAGACGTCGCTCACGATTGACAACATTGTCTACGTCATTGATCCGGGCTTCTCAAAACAAAAGTCGTACAACCCTCGCACTGGCATGGAATCATTGATTGTGACGCCTTGCTCCCAGGCTTCAGCCAACCAGCGTAGCGGTGCGTGCTCATGTTCTGGCTTGTCGCGTTGCGGAGGCTAGCAGTGTTTTTTTTTTGGTCGCCATCTGGACGTTGCTCAAAAGCGAGCGACAGCTGGTTATTAATGTCCTGTGTCTCGCGCTGCATGGGTGGGAGGCAGGTCGCGCTGGGCGCGTGGCGGCGGGCAAGTGCTTTCGTCTGTACACCGCCTTGGCCTTTCAACAGGAGATGGAACCCAATACGATTCCCGAGATTCAGCGCACCCATCTTGGAAACGTGGTGTTGTTGTTGAAAAGCCTGGGCATCAACGATCTGATTCATTTTGATTTCATGGACCCCCCGCCAGCGGAGACGCTCATCCGTGCCTTGGAGCAGCTGTATGCCCTCGGGGCGCTCAACGACAAGGGCGAGCTCACCAAGCTGGGCCGGAGGATGGCCGAATTCCCCGTGGATCCCATGATGGCCAAGATGCTCATTGCCTCGGAGAAGTACGGTGTGGTGGAAGAGATTCTTTCCATCACAGCCATGCTCAACACGGGCGGCTCGCTCTTTTATCGACCCAAGGATAAGGTAGGTCAAGCCGAGGCGTAAAAACCTGACCGACATGACAGCTGACGCTTAGCTGACCACGCCCTCTTCCATCACCATGCATCACGTGCACGTGCTAATCTGTCTGCTTGCCGGCCATTGCTAGGGGGTGCATGCAGACAATGCGCGGATCAACTTCCACCGGCCTGGTGGCGATCATCTGACATTGCTCAATGTGTGGACTCAATGGGAAGAAACCAACTACAGCATGCAGTGGTGTTTTGAAAACTATATCCAACATCGATCAATGCGCCGGGCGCGAGATGTGCGCGATCAGCTGGCGGGCCTGGTGGAGCGCGTGGAGATTGAGCTGTCATCCAATCCCAGTGACTCGATTGGCATTCGCAAGGCCATTACTGCAGGCTACTTTTACCATACGGCCCGCCTCGGGAAGGGAGGCAACTACAAAACGGTGAAGCACCAACAGTCGGTGAACATTCATCCCCAGAGCAGTTTGTTCGAAAAGAACCCACGGTGGGTTTTGTACCACGAGTTGGTGTACACGACCAAAGAGTATCTGCGCAACGTGATTGAGATTGAGAACACGTGGTTGGTCGAGGTCGCGCCGCACTACTACAAGCCCAAGGACATTGAGGATACAGCCAGCAAGAAGATGCCAAAGTCCAAGGGCTTGGCCTCGGATGCCAAAGCATAGAAGATGATGACTGGTTATGAGCCCATGTGGGCTTTAAATTGAAGATGGATGCCACCACAAGTGCACAGGCTCGGCCCAACTTGCACTTGACCACCAGCAACCCCTCACTTCTCCCCTCCTTCTCAGGACCAGGTTGGATGGGGGTGGGGTGGTAAGACTCATCAATATGGGTGCATTTGGGGCCTAGTGAAGCTGATCAAAGTTTAAGTTGCCGTACTCGCAGTCAACGCCTGAGACACCAATCGCAGGAGGCACGCCGATGGGCAAGTGAGGGCGGCAGAAGTAAGAGGAGCACAGGTCATGATGCCGCACAGCGCAGAGGGCGAGATGGGGTGTTGGGCAAACCTTGAGGGCAAAGACGACTTTTGACGTGCTGGACGAGATGTTCGTCGCTGTGATGATCGACGCCTCGCCAGGGGTCGATGATGAAATATTGGACAGGAAGGTAGAGTACGAAGAAAATAATAAGGGTCAGCGCACTGCGAACCAATTCCAGATACCAGCCAGCTCCGGCTCCATCTTCATTCATCCGTTCGCCACCTCCATGTGCGGCAGCCGCTGCTGCGCCTTGTGATGCAGCTTGTTCAGTTGAAGAACGCCTGCCAGACCACGATCAAATCAGACGTGGCGGTGGCGGTGGCAGTGGGCCAAAAGTGGGATGTGCGTGAGCCGAGGTCAACATCCAGCACAAACGCACCGAGCCAAGCCTACCGAGACGCATCGTCACTCATATGACCAGCTTCATCCGTTGCCGTTGCAACCCGCCGCCGCTGCCGGACGTATCCCGCCGCCGCACCCCTGGCCTCCTCCCCCACAGACCGACTGGAAGGCCGCGGCGCGCGCTCACTCATCACGATGGCGGCCTGAGACGAAGACGAAGAAGAAGCAGTTGAGAAGAAAGAGAAGAAAGGTTTGAAGAACTTGCTTGGATAGATAAAGAATATGAAGACGTGTATAGAGTTAACGACGCAAAATATCATTTTGTTGATCTAATTAAGCTAAAAGCTTGTGGAAAGATGAAGTGAAACATCCAACAAACGTCGTTGGACTCCAAAAAAATGTAGAAAAAAACTCAGAAGATGTCAATGCTGAGAGTTTTAATTTTCTTCTCCTTGAGAGAGAGAGAGAGAGCGTGACGGACGGCCACTGAGCGACGCTGGGCGAGCGGATAGAAGCACAGCGTGGTTGTGGCTTGGGCGTCGGATTTGATGGCACCCCCGTGTTCTCGGGCATAGGCTGGTGTAGAGCGAACAGGGTCCGCGAGTCGACTTTGTCAGTGTGCGGCTAGCCATGCTGCCAATTCGGTCTGGGTTCGGCGTTGTGCGGCGCATGGCGTGCCTGAGCCGGGGTCTATCGCCCAGCGCGCCATGGCTGTCACCAAGCCGGGTACCAGCTCAGGTATCGGTGCGCTGGGCCTCGCGATGGGCAGCTGGCACCAAGCGTCGTTCGCTGTGGCGGCTCCCAGGTCTCGTTCTGCGCGTCGGACTGATGACTTTTGGTATGTGGTCAACGTCTCCGGCCAGGTAGAGCCGCGTCAGCTGATTTGCATGGGTGCTGAGACCTTTCGCAGCCTCATAGAGACGGTCATATTTTTGGGTCTCGTAGGTGCGTTTCATCTTCTCAATGCTTTGTACATGTCCATTTACGAGGCGGACGCCATTGAGGAGGTGAGAGCTGACAGGACGAACATTCACAGAAGTGGCTTGATGTGGCCGAGTTTGACGGCCATGCGTGACGCAGCTTGGCGTTTATTGGTCTTCTGATCTCATGTGCGATGGGTCACTGCCTTGTGTCTCTGATGCCACGTGTAGCGGTTACTGTTTGAGGAGCGCGAGCGGCAAATTCTATGGGTTGACGACCTGGATTCGGACGAGGTGAGTCCCTTTCTTGCCCTTGGCACTGTGCACACATGGGGCCCAATGGGAGCTTAAGGACCCGCGGCGCTAGTTTGGCGTTGCTACTGCTGCCCTGTCATAGCATGACCACGCGCGAGAAAGCCTTGCACCATCTCACTCGACTGCATCTTTGCCTGCACCTTTGCGCACCAGGCGTACGGGAAGCGAGAGGCCCTCGTGCTGCTCAGCGAGAAGCTGCGCAACAACCCACAGCTTGTGGAGCGACTGGGCATGGACATTACTCTTCTGCCTCTGCACTACGACCGTGTCAACTTCCGGCACCAAGTGGGCTTGACCGAGGAGCAAGCTGCCAGATCCATCATTCCCTCCTGGACCAATAGTTTCCTGCTTCACGGTCCTCTGGGCGAGTATGTTCCCCCCGCCTCCTCTCGCCGCCCTTCTTTTGGGCCAGATGCATCTTGAACTCTTTGCTTGCTGACGCGTGTGCTGTGTGTATGGTTTGTGGATCTGCAGTGCGCAGGGCACGGTACGCTGCCAACTATCGGATGGTCGTTGGATCCCCATGGAGCTGCATGTCCGCTTTTGCGACATGAACCGAACACCAGACTTGCTGATGAAGGGCCTCGAACCGCACGGCATTGCCTATGTGCAGCTCTTTGAGCCTGGCGAATAAGCTACTTCCTGTCCTTGGCCAGCCCACTGCAGCAGCAATGACTTACCGCTTCGAGGTTTTTTAGCATTTGAATTGACATGTGAATTTTTTTTCACACAAACACATCAGCAAATGTCAGATTTTCGAGTTGGGCCGACTTTCTGTTGCAAAAGTACGAGTTTATGCTTTGTCATCACGTCATGTAGCGTAATAAACAGTGAGGTTATCGCTGTATACGGATGAGTTTATGCATGAGATGTGGCATGCATGCATGGAGCCGAAAGACACATACCGACCGGCAAAGTTGGCCTCGGGCGTTCCGCCGGGCGCCACCCGACTGATGGATTGCAAGGACACGGCTAGCAGGCAAAGGCAGCAAGGCACGAGACCATTTCCATTCATTTTGTCGCTGTGCACTTCTCCCCGTGCAGTGCGACCGTTTACTTGACGCATACGTGTTGGGCGTCTGCCTGCTTGAGCAGAACTCATTCACCGAGGGCGGGGCCATTAAGGCCAGATCGCTCTTGTGTTGAACCATGGTTGCATTGGCTACCTTGACCCTGCTGGGCCTCAACTTTAGCTCGTATGTCTTGGATCCCCTCGGGCCGCAAGCGACACGTCTTGCCTTTCAGGCATGGCATCAGCTGCGCACCGATGGGGTGGTGGACGAGTACGACGTTCAAGAAATTGCCGTCCGAGGCAACGAGACCACCACCACGGTGACATTCTGGGCAGAGTCGACTGCTGTTGCCGACCGCATCAGCGTCGCCGTGGACGAGGGCCTCTGCTTTACATTTGAGCGACAGCTGGCCTGCAGCTTTGGGATTGGACTGGAACCTACTGATGAGCCGTTGGATCCGACCAGTACCAGCAGCGTTGATGTGCTGCGCACCAGCACTGCCACGCTGGTGCACTCTTCAACTGGCACACCAGTGACCACGACGACGAGTCCTGAGGCGACCCCGTCGGCGCAAGGGTTTTGGAATCAGCTGCAAAGTGGGGCTACCTTTGCCAACCCCATATTTGTGGTCATCTTCATTCTGCTATGTCTCTTGACGCTTGGCCTGCTCTCGTATTTGTGCTGCTCGGAGCGCTTTCGAAGCAATAAGCGGCGTGTTCAACAAGAGGAGATGCAGCGAGCCCTCGAAGAGCTGGCTCGTTTGGATGCCTTTGGACAACCGGGACAGCCCTCGCCATCGGCCCATGCCCACGACTAGGGCACCACCCTATTTGCCAGCACGTGCTCTGGCCAAGCAGCTTTTGCAGACCGACCGGACTAATTGAATCTAGTGAGCCCCGAACTCCCGCTCAATCTTCCTATTCTATCCAATGGATACAGGCTGCACTCAGAACACACGACCAGTCTTTCCGATACGTCGGGGCAGTCACTCATACGAGCAGACGCACAGCATGAAAAAACCTGAGGGGAGCTTGTCGAGTGAGAGCTTGTCGAGTGAGAGCTTGTCGAGTGAGAGCTTGCCCGGTGAGAGCTTGTCGAGTGAGAGCTTGCTGAAGGAGCTCGCCGAATGAGAGCTTATTCGGTGAACACACACACACACACACACACACACACACACACACACACACACACACACACACACACACACACACACACACACACACACACACACACACACACACACACACACACACACACACACACACACACACACACACACACACACACACACACACACACACACACACACACACACACACACACACACACACAACTTTTTTTCTCTTTTTCTTGTTTTTTTTGTGTTTGTTTTTCGCATTTTTTTTTCTTTTTTTGCTGAACCGCAGGTCATGTCGACGTTGGCGCGCAAGCGGTTGTTGCGGGATCTGAAGAAGATCAAACTTGACAATACCGATGGCATCATCGCTCACCCGCACAGCAATAACTTGATGCGCTGGACGGCCACCATTTTCGGGTACGTCGGACACACGGGTGAACGTCAGCGATGCGCTTCCGAATGAAAGTGCTTGTTGTCACGCGCCGCTCCTGTGACGCAAATCCATCTCTCTCCACCTGCTTGCTTGACCCTGGTGGTGCGCTGACACACACTCATGCACTCGTGTTTGTTGTCGACTCGATAGACCGCCAGACTCGGTTTTTGCCAACGGGGTTTTTCGGTTACAGCTCGATTTTCCAGAAGATTACCCGACACGAGCGCCCAAGGTCGTTTTTGTCACCGACGTCTTTCATCCCAACGGTTTGTCTTGACCCAAGCAAGCGAAGCGAGTCAAGCTTCCTAGTCCAAAAGACGTTTCCTCCCCACAGACGTTTCCTCACCACTTTTCTCCCCGTTCAATCGAGCAGTATATGTCAACGGCGAGATTTGCTTGGACATTCTCCAGAAACAATGGAGCTCAGCCTACAATGTCGGCACCATCCTGACTTCGATTCAGTCGCTACTCGATGAGCCCAACCCAGATAGCCCCGCCAACAACGAAGCTGCCAAGTGGGTGACACCTTTGCATGCGACGTGGAATGTGCTGCTCGCCACCTTGGCGCGTGTGGGTGGCGAGCCGTCTCTTTGCCCTGTCATCTTGATGCTCGCTCACACGCCCATTGCGCCCTCCTTCTTTAGGCTGTTTGTGGACGATAAGATGGAATACGAGCGTCGAGTTCTGAAATGTGTTGAAGCCAGCTGGATTGACGGCGGTGAGCTCACATGCCTTTTGATTGTCGCTCTCACCACCAGCCGTGGAGCGAAAGAGAAGCAAGGAAAGAAAGAACAGTCAAGATGCATGAGCAACACATTGGCGACACCCACTGCCCCTCACCCCTCTCACCGCCCACCTGGTACCGCAGGCATGTCTGCCCTCAAGCGGGCCAAGATCGATGCCGCCTCCAGCCCAGCATCGACTTCAACATCGGCATGACACTGCAGATCACGAACGCAGTGAACGTTTTCATGTTTTGACAAGGGCTGAGCCCTGTTCGCGTTGAATTGACTCTCTCTGACTTAAAGTGTGACGCCATCTCCACTTTTCTTTCTTCAAGCTAACACTGTCATCTGGTAGCGGGACAAAAGCCTCAACACAAGCACAACAAGACATAAAGTCCACATGCCCATATAACCCCCGCCAGCTCCGCCCTCTTCTTCCCCTTCCTTCTCTGTCTCTGTCTCTGTCTCTGTCTCTGTCTCTGTCTCTCTCTCTCTCTCTCTCTCTCTCTCTCTCTCTCTCTCTCATATTCTTTCTCTCCATCCGGATCGGGGGGTCTCTGCGTTGACGTCGTGTTGTCCCGCAGGCTCTTTTCCTTGTGTGTGTGTGTGTGTGTGTGTGTCCCGTCGCTGCCTGGTCTACCACCGGCGGTTGACTCAAGTCGTTGCGCTGCGGGCTGATGCGCCTGCTTCTTGTTTCCAGACTCGTGGCTGCCATCCATATCAAGCTGACGGACTGACCGACTGGCTTGATCGGAGCCCGTCGCCAGCCGCCCCGCCTCGCTTTGCAGCAGAGCCTCCTCGGCTTGGGTCCTGAGCGCGCCTCCCCGATTGCAGTCCCCATGCTCGGCATTCGCCTGGCTTCTTCCAAGACAAAGCCTTGTTGTGATTCCTGCTGTGATCGTCTCATCGACGCCAGGCCCGACGCACGCCAACTCGTGGGCTGACCTTTGCCTCGGAGCGTCGACGCCCTCGACACTCCCAAGACCGCCGCCCTCCTCCTTGCTCCGTCGCGATGAGCGCGACCAAGAAGAACGACATTTTTGTGGCACTGGATGACTATGCCTCCCAACACAAGGGTGAACTCTCCTTTAGCAAGGGCGACAACTTTAAGATTCTCAAAAACGCCGCGCCTGATGATGGGTACGCCCCCTCTTGCCTTGCCCCGCTCCCTTTTTGACGCATCTTGCCATGATCGCCGCGCATCCGCCATGCGCCATGGCCTCCTCTGCCAACTTTTTTTTTTTTTTTCGCATTGTCCCATTCCCTTCCTTGGATGCCTCGTGCATATGGATCCAACCAACTCACACAACCACTTTTCTCTTGTGTGCTGTGGCCGCTTGTTGTCTCGACTCGTCACGTCACACTAGATGGTGGAATGCACAGAATCTGAACACGAAGAAAAAGGGCTGGATCCCCTGCTCGCTGGTAGCCCTTGACGGTTTGTTCCACGCAGGTCTATCCTCCCCTGCTCTGCCTTGATCCCTTCCCATACGCTTCCCTGACTCGCTCTGCATCCACCGCATCACCTAACCCCACAGGCTCCCTGGAGTTGTTCGATTGGTGTCATGGTGCCATTTCACGCAACGGCGCCGATTACCTGCTTAAACAACACGGTATTGATGGCATGTACCTTGTGCGCGAGTCTCAGAGCCAACCCGGACAGTACACGCTGGATGTTTGGAAAGAGGGCAAGTCTGTTCACTATCGCATTACCAAAGGCGATGAAGGCTACTTTTTTCGCCAAGGTTGGTCTGCGCCTGCCCGTCGGCAAATTGCTGCCCATCAACGATGACCCCTTTGAACCTGCCCCATGGTACCCCATCATCTCACCCGGCCGTCCTGACCATGTTGCAGGCGTTTGCTTTCCCACCATTCCCGAGTTGATTCAACATCACCAGACCCGCTCCGATGGCCTCTGCTCAAGCCTCGATCACATCGCCCCCAAGGCCCATGCCAAGACGATCGTCATTGGCATGGACATGGAAAAGAAATGGGAGCTCAAGCGCTCTGAAGTCATTCTCGGGGATCGGCTTGGTGGTGGCAACTATGGTGAAGTATTCAAAGGCATCTACAACAACAAAACCGTGGCCATCAAGACCATCAAGGAGGAGTCGATGGAAACGGTCGAGTTTATGAAGGAGGCCCACGTCATGAAAAAGCTGCAGCACCCCAACCTCGTCAAACTCATCGGTGTTTGCAGCACCGAGCTGCCCATGTACATTGTACAAGAGTTTGTCCCTTACGGCGACCTTCTCTCGTATCTCCGCCTCCCCCAATCCCGCATACAGCTGGACCATGTCTCCATGCTCTACATTGCTCAACAGATCGCCGATGGCATGTCCGCCCTCGAAGCCCAAAATACCATCCATCGCGATTTGGCTGCCCGCAACTGTCTCGTCGGTGAGAACCTGTCCGTTAAAGTTGCCGACTTTGGCATGGGCCGAGTCGTGGATGACCTGTACACGGCTCGCACTGGCACCAAGATGCCGATCAAGTGGACGGCCCCCGAGGCCCTCTGCTACGATGCCTTTTCCGTCAAGTCGGATGTCTGGTCCTTTGGCATCACTCTATGGGAAATTGCCACGTTTGGTGATGTGCCTTACCCCGGCCTTGAAGCCCGTGACGTTATCAACCAGCTCGAGGGTGGGTATCGCATGCCTGAACCTCAGGACTGCCCGGCCGGTCTCTATGAAATCATGACCCAATGCTGGGCCCTTGAGTCACGCGAGCGCCCCAGCTTTTTCGACCTTCAACATCAGCTC
Organism: Monosiga brevicollis MX1; assembly: GCF_000002865.3. Lineage (NCBI taxonomy): Eukaryota > Choanoflagellata > Craspedida > Salpingoecidae > Monosiga > Monosiga brevicollis. The sequence continues at coordinate 239,885 of NW_001865048.1, forward strand.
GATGATCTTCACAAAAACACAAAGGGTGAGTACTTGGTTGGCCGCGACTTGTCTGCGCATGAGACGGTGACGCAGGCATCCCTGGCGTTTGCTTCCGCCCTGCACCAATCTGTATTGTGCTTGGATTTGCGCCCTTGGCTTCTTCAAGGCCATGAGCCTCTACCCAACAGCTTTCCCAGTCTCTTGTCTTTGCCATGACATGACATGACCGTCTCCTTGCACCTTGTCACTCATGTCAAATCTCTCTTTTGCAGGCGAGGCATCTGGATCTAAGCTCGAGCGAACCAAGTCTCAAATGGGCACCTCGTGGCGCAAGGGGTTTGAGGGAGACAAGAGTGTCGACAAAGATTTGATTGCTCAACTCATTGATCTTACCCGCGAGATCTTCAGCGTGAGCCAGGTAGGCTTTTGCAATATAGAGCGCACGTGCAAATGCTGCACGTGTTTCTCACCTGCCTTGAAACAATGAAAAAAAAATCGTTCCTGGTCAAGAGGCTTGGCTTTGTTGCTCACCTCAGTTTGACCCGTGTGTTCTTTGATAGCAATTGTTCCGCTACGGTACAGACGACACGTATGGCGAAATGGTGGAGAGTGTCAGCGCCAGCGTCAAGGCATTGTTGCAGGTTGCAAAGAATGTCAAAGCACTCGACAAGGTCACCTTGAAGAAACTCTCGGTTTCAGCCGCCGCGTTAGCCAAAGCTAAAACAAGCGAAAAGGCCAAGCCTTGTGCCGAGTCTATTCGCGATCTGGCCCGAGAACTCAACAAGGCCTCGCGTCTTCTTTAGCTTTGACCTGTTTCGACCGCTCGTAGGATTTCTTTTTTTTTTTTCTTTTTTGTCATCTTGTTCTATGACATTGTGTTCTTTCGATCGTGGCCTCTCGTCATCAAGTGACTGTGGCTAATCTCACGCCTAGAGTCTTAGTGATTCGCGTCCTCCCTGAATACAGTTTGTTCCACCTGTCTTGCCTGAGCTTGTTCCGCTCTTTCTTGGCTTGGCCTCCGTTTTCGGCCACCAGCGAAAGAACTCCCACGCGCCCAAGAATCGTCTCCATTTGCATTCGCTGCGATCGGCGGGCAAGCGCTTGCCAGTCCCTTGTTTGTGGGCTTCTTCGTGTTCTTAACATGTAAGGACATGTTCCTGACCTGTGCCTGCGAGTGTGTGCACGCGTGTTTTATCATTAAACCATTTGCCAGGATACTTGTACTTTGTTGTGGTCCATTGCTCACGTGTATGGTCATGCTTCGCACTTGGGGAAGTGCAGCTCCAAAAGTTTTGGTTTGAGTTTGATTTTGTTACCTTCTGTGACGTTCCCTCACGTTTCTTTTTCCCCCTGAAATCGCGCCATGTCTGCTTGTTGCAAACTACTGGTGCTACCCGGTCCGTCTGGCCCTCGGCGTTGGCCAGTCCATGATTCTCCTCTTTTGACCCAATTGAGCCGGGCAAATCTGAGAAGAAGCACGTTGTTTGGGAATGGGGCGTCGATGTTCTACTCGCACATGCGAGCGACAAATGGTTCAAAATTGGGCTCACGACCCAAGTACTGTTTGACCATAGTCTTGCCGTCGACAGTCGCTCCTGAAGTACATGAAGCATTGGCGCCGTCAGAATGTGATGCGTGATCATCTCGAGGTCAAGGTTGGACTCCAACGTGACATACCGGGGGCCAAAATATGGCGACGGATCTCAGCGCCCTGCTCGGGAACCAACAGGGAACCGCCAGCTCGCTCCTATAATGGAATCCCAAGTTGAGAGCAGTGAAAAGTGATAGGCAGTGGACCACATCGGAAGGCAGGAAAAAACCGCCGTGTTTCAATGGGCACCTTGAAAGTCTGAAGCAGATCCGTAGCCACGGCCTCAGACCACGCATAGCTGTAGTAACTATTTTTGTGCGTGTGCCAAAGACATAAGAGCAGTGGCGGGGGACTTGAGACACAAAGAAGCGCTCCAGCAGAGACATACCCAGCGTCATAGCCCATGACGGGATGATACCAAGCGGTCCAAGGGTTGGCGTCAGGCTCAGCAGGCAACAGAGCATACTTCAACCGCAATTCATTGTATACTTGCAAGGGGTCTGCAAAGTCACTTTGAGTGTGCACAGACGCGGGCTGGTCAGATTCTCTGCGACATGATGACACAGGGTAGAATCGCATGCGCACAAACGTATGAATGGCACGAGCTGCATACTTCATGTGAACACGAAGATCGGCCATGGCCATGTAGAGGTACCGCAGTTCGCCCCAAGCCTTGTTGTGGAATCGTGAGGCAATCAAGCGCTCTACAGCATCATCTGGCAAGGGGCTAGACCATGCCAGAGTTCCATTCAAATGGCGCCCAACAAGGTTGGAGTAAGACGAGGCCCTTGCACATGAAGAAAAGCACGGCGTCGCGCCCTTACGCCAATGTTTTAAAGTGGCACGAAAGCTTGCGGAGAACTGAGGCATCCCAGGTCCAGTTTTCAAACATCATCGATGGCACCTGTGTCCAGTCGCGTCAAGATAGTCGTGGGTGTAGCTGAGGGAAAGCTCGCGGAACTCTGGGATTTTTTTTAAAAAACAAAACAAAAAAACATGGCGATTGCAATCAAGTCTGTCACCCAACCAGCACAGACTTTTGCTCGTACCTCAAGGTAGTCGTACTCTACGCCTGCTGGGTAGGGTACGATGGACCAGGCCCAAGCGAAACGCGCATACTTGCTCGAAGTACAAACGCCGTGACACACATGGCCAAATTCGTGAAAGAATGTTGTCACTTGTGAATGACGCAAGAGCGCGGGTTGGTCCGCCGTGTTGCGGGGAAAGTTGGCAATCATGGCCACAATGGGCGTCTGTTGTTGTCCATCCCGCACGCAGCTGGGGCGGATAGGCATGACGCACTGATGTCCATATTTACCCGGCCGTGAATGCATGTCCAAGAAAAAATGACCTGCTCCAGTCATCGCCAAAAACAACGCGTGACAACCAGAAGCGTGAGCAGTCGGATCAGCGAATAGCTGGTGTGCAACGTAATGTGCGTGCTTCATGTGCACGGGGTCAACTCGGTCAAAAAAAAAAAAAAGAGTCGCTGCACCACACACCGAGCAGCTCATCCGTGGAGTCGTCATGGACGGCAAAACAACGCACTTCTGGGTGCCAGCACTCGTCCCGGCTCAACTACAGCCATGAATTTTGAGACGCATGGTTACTTGTCAGCCGACACAGGGGCAGAAACCTTGCTGCAGACAACGAAACACTTGCCTCGTGAAACCGCAGATGCAAAAGGGAAGCGTACACCTCCATCACGGTATCAATGACCCGATCCAAGGTAAAATACTCACACATGAGATCTTCATCGATTTGAAATTGTTCATTGCGCTGCAGCAGGCCCCGAGATCACGTTGAAATGAATCGGCCTCTGAGGCGCGAATGGAATAGAAAGGGACAGTTCACCAGGCAGCAGACTGACCTGCAGCTTTTGAAAGTAGGCCAGATCCCAGGCTTCGAGAGTTGTGGCCTGTGGCTCTTGCGTACGCTTAAAGGCCAGAAGCCCTTCTTTTTGCTGAACGGCCTGCGGGAAGAAGCAGCAATTGACAGCCAGCAAGAGTGAGACCGACAGCAAACACGGTCAGAATGGTTCAGGGTCGAGAAATGGTGCTATTCAACACGAGTAGTTGGCCGTACCGCAGGTAAGAGACGATTGGCAATGCCTTGCAGAAAATCGAGGGCCGCATCGGCATTCTCGCACATACGACCGTCAATCATGACGTCAGCATGATGTTTTTTACCTGGAAAGGTTGTGCAGAGGACGGCATGAGCGCAGGGCCAATGATGAGGGCAGAGGAGGCAATGTACGAGGCAGGGCGCATGGTAGAATCCAGCCAGACTGCATGGTAGACATTGCTACGTGCCAAGAAGCTGGGCCATTTGTTGACGGACAGCAAAAACTTCTTGCAGACGAGGGTAGTTTTCAAGGCACCGCTGATTGCGCCGCTGTTCCATCGTCTTGCGGGTTTCCTAGGTATCCATGCAACCGGCGGGTGCAATGGCACGTTGTCAAGGATGAGACATGAACAATTCTTCTGCGCACAACACATTTGAAGACACGAGTAGACGTAGGCGTACCGCAACGTGGCACGAGGTCAAGACGGGTACGACGCTGGGCGCCTTGAGGGAGAGCACATATTCGTCGGTCTTGTCGTCACGGTCCCAGCCAGCCAAAACACCAGCCGGCACACCCTGAATGCGTGTGATTGAAGCGGCAGAGATGAGCTTTGTGCATTTCTGCATCTACAACTGGCAAGGGAACTCAGCTGGCGCGCACCTCAAGTTGAGCTGCGGTGAAGCGCACGGTGCTGTCCTCCTCATTGATAGTCTGCTCAATGGTAGCACAGAGCTCAGTTTCACGTTGCCGCAGCTTTTGCAGCGCGTCTCGATCTGCGGGAGTCAGCATCGAGCCGGCTCGCTCACACTCTCGGACCAGCCTGCGGGCGCCAGTGACGGTGAAATGAGCACAGGATATGGATATGGTGTACCCTAGAGCTCAATTTTGTAGCCAGCAAGGTAGAGCCACAGCAACGTACCGAACGACATAACGATGGTCTTGCTCGTCGAGGTTGACGCTGGCGCCGAGCTGGCGCCATTGGTCCAGCAGCACTTGGAGTCGCTCTGCGACGGCAACGTTGGCCGTGAGCTCACCAAAGACGGCTTTGAGCTGCGTCTTGGCTTCGACGCTGGCCTTGCGCACGGCCGGGTCGCTAGAGGAAGCTACCGAGGGCAAGACAGCCTCAATGGTTCGGGTAAACACCTAGGTGTTCGCAGCGCGCCGCAACACACGAGAGACATGAGGAGGCGGTCTGAGTCGGCATGAAGAAAGAACACTGCACTCGCCACCACCAGCATCATTGACAGCATGGCTGTCTGCATGCGGATGAGAAGCTACACGTTTGGGCGGGACCTACGTCAGCTTCGGCTTTGGCCAGCTGCTGCACTGCATGCCAAATGGCTCCAGTATCTTGCGCTGGTGCTTGTGCCAGCGTAGCGATGGCGTCTCGGTACCTACGAGCGCGACCCCACAACATCAGTCCACCGCATTAACTAAATCAGTGGCGGGGTCAAAAGACACAAGCACCCACCGCGTGACCAGCGTAGTCGCCAGCTGTTGCAACTCGTTGACGGGCCGCGTCCACCGCAGCAAGAACCGGTTGGCTGCCATAATCGAGGTGTCCAGTCCACTGACCAACAACAACAACAACAACTTGTGATTTTGAAAATAAAACAAGGTGAAGTCAAAAATTCCTTTCAGTTGTCAGACACTTTTTTTTTTTTTTCAAACTTTTTTTGTGATTTTGGAGAGCTGAATTCAAGAAAGGGTCATGCCCTATGGCGAGTTCTGGTTGTTTTGCGTATCATGGGTGTTAGGCATCGTTGTCTCTCACGGTGGTCCATTCGGTAAAAAAATAGTCTTGACTCAGGAACAGTACACACTGTAACCCAACACATTTCGCGCTCTCTGAAAGAACGCCACAGGTCGAAAGCAGAGGAAAAACACCACAAGACCATACCATCGATTTGAGGTTGGCCGTGGAGTGAAATAGCTGAGCTCAGCAACTTTTGTCCTCTAGAAGACTCAAGCCCCTCAGGTTGAAATAGCTGAGCTCAGCAACTTTTGTCCCCTGTGTCTTTGCATTTGGAGAAGACTCAAGCGCTGAGCTCAGCACACAAAGAGCGACCCTTTTCCTCTTTGGTGCCTTCTCCTGCATTTTCCTCCTTTTCCGGACGTCGTCTCCACTGTCTTTCCACACCACCAGAATGGCACGCTCAATCATCGCTCGCTGGGGGCACTGCTTTGTCGCAAGCAAGGTTACTGCCGAGTGTGGCTCATCGCTCTCCCACAACCAAGGGCAGTTTCCAGGCTCTCTTCGAATTGTTGTTGATGATATTGAGGTTGGCTATGCTGCCGTCATCTCCAACACCTTCATCCTCGTTCCCTCCCACGTGGCGAGCGTTAATGACCTGGCAAATGAGGTGGTCAAAGAGCAGGATTGGTCCATCTACCTGTGCGAGACCATTCCGGCTCCCGACGGTCAATCTGTGCCGCTTGGACAATATGTTTGCAGTGCTACGGGTGTCAAGTTTGGTTCGGGGGACTTTGTCATTGTTCAAATTAGGTCAGCTAATGACCATTCCGTTGTTGGCCCCATCAAACACTTTGAGGATCTTTTTCTCTTCGACGCTCCAAGCGGCACATACGACTATGATAAACTGGACATGGAGAATCCCGCTTTACCTGGTGACAGCGGCCTCTTGGTGCAAAAAAAAATCTTGCTGGGTGGAGTTTTAAGTTCCAGACAGGATGACGGCAGCTACACCAAGTTGGTCATGTTTGCCATGAAGGAAGCGCTTGACGTCTTAAAGCAAAGCCAAACTGTGCTCAACTCGACTTACGACCGCCAGGAAAGCCAGGTTGACCCTCGTGATGCCCCTTTGCTGCAGACTGGCATTTTTGTGGAAGGCCTGGACGAATATGTTGCCCTCAGCCTTGCCGATGACGTCAAGAGAGCGATTCAGAATCTTCCGCAAGATGGTGGTCGAATAACCTACGAAATCAAGCCTCGTGAACAAGCTGCTCGTACAGTTAACCTCACACTCAACAAGTACGACCGTACGGTGTTCTTGTCGATCCTGGCGCAAAAACTGAATAGAGGATTCCTCCCCTACGACACTGTCGACTACGGTGGTACGCAGTGCTGGGTAAAACATTCCATGCTCGAGAATGTGCGTATCTACACACATGTCGGTCGCATGGCACACGAAGCTAAACATTACAACTTTGACAACAATGGCGCCCAGTACCCTCATGACAAGGCATTGCAAATTACCGGCATCACACGTGCCGTCCTCTTGACCGAGGCCACCAAGGACGATGCTGTGGTGTGTCACCATCCACTGCTTTGTGAGTACAAATCTCACTTTGATGATCGCCTCAAGAAGAATGGTGTCCACACTTGCATCCGTCCTAGCCACTTGCTATTGTCTTCAGGATGCTTGAATGACTTGCACACGAAACTGAACCAGATCATGCATGGCCTTGGTGATCCAATTTGAGGCAATGTCGCTATCTTCAATTGTTTGTTGTTTCTCCGCCACTTTGCTTTTTGACTTGCTTTTGAAAGCATGCCTTATGTCGTTGTTTTCGCTTTACTTCCCTCTTTGCCGCGTTGCTTTCTGTGAAATTCAATTTTTTTTTTCTGCAGCTTCTCACTACTCATCAGGAAAGCATTGTGATCGTAAGAACTGAATGAATGAACTCGGATGTGTATTCATTTACATGTCAAGGAAACAAGAAAGTCCTCTGCGTACATTCGTCTGCGTGTCTGTGTAAGACTGGATGGCTGTGTGCCTGCGCGTGCCGGTGTGCGTGTCTGTGTTGGACTGTATGCTTGTCTGTCTGTATGGATGTCTGCATGCCTTACGCGTGCATGGCTGTGCCCGCAGCTGTGTCTCTGCAAATCTAGTTTTCGACTCTTTTTCTTCCAAGTCTCGAGTGCTTTGCATGCCATCATCATCATAGACCTTTTCGGCGTTCCATCGATTTGGACGAATCTCAACTTTTGGCACCACATGACCTGGTTGGCATGATTATTGAGGGTCGGCTGGCGTTTCGACAAGGCCTCGAGTTTATGTAGCAATGGCTGACAACCGAATGCCCGCAATAGTACGGCGGTAGTGGTAGAATAGAACACGGTCCGCGGGCACAGCCCGAAACGAGATGACAACGTAAAGCCAACAAAAAGTGTTTTGCTGATCTTTGGTCTGCATGAATGGCACAAAAACGCGCCCTTTTGCCATGCATCCTCCAGCTGTCCAACGTGGGCATTTCAGGCTGTAGGAGCATGGGTGGCGTTGCGCAAGCAGGCAACATCACTGGTCATGGACTCGTAGGTCACGGCAAATTTGGCAAAATGTGGACTACCGGGCACCCAGGGCAAGGACTGGCTGTAGAAGTGGAGCACGCGGTCGTTGAGCCAGGCGGCCGGGACGTCGCCCACCGTGTCATAAAAGAGCAGCTGCAGCAGGCCTTGCTCAAACATGGCGTCAAAGTAGTCGGTGGCCGACACCAAGAGTTCATGCACCGTGCTTTGCATCGTGGCCACATCGGGCAAGAGTCTTGTGTGAAAAAGCATGAGGCGCGTAGAGTAAACGCGGGCCCGGTCCGGGAATCGCTGTTGGAGTTCCAGAGGCACGCTTTTGGCCGACTCGCGATAAAAGCGAACCTCGGGATTGCCAACTCGCACAAAGGCAGCAGGCTGCGTGGGAGCCAAAGCCAAGATGGCCTCTGGGTTGGTGACAGCCTGCATGTCAGCGTCCATGTAGAGGATGTCATCGAAGCGGCGAAAAAGCGGATCGGTAAGCAAGTCAAGCTTGCCAAAGTGGACAGTGGTCTGCTTGTTGGACCCATAGCGCATGCCGACCCATTGCTTCGAGAGAGGCACAACCGTGGCGCCAATGTGAGTCAAAATGTCCCGAGCACAGCGAGGAACGCTGGCGTCGACGATAACCATCAGCTCCCCGGTCCAGCCATTGACACGAGCACTGTGCAGCACATTGGCTGCCCCAGGAAAGTATTTGAAGTTGCACATGGTAACCAAAACAGCCCGGTGCTCTGCAGGGGCCGCGGACACCATGTTGGATCTCATCAACGACTGCACCAGCACCAGCACCTCCAAAAGAAGTAAGAACCACCGTGCGCCCACACATCGTCGAGCCTTGGCGCCAGCTGCCATGCCGTCGTGTCTCTAAAATTTCGTGTTGCGCCAAGGACGATGACCGGCAAAGGACGAGGTCGAGAGCAGAGGGTAACAGAGGTAACCGGGTGTGCTGTACTGCACCCACGAATGGCCGGCCAGCACTGCCCGCCAAAACTCAGCCGAGGCTCGACCATGAACAAGCAAATGCGGCAGCGGGCTCTCAGTGTCCGCACACCACCGCCGATTGATGATGTATGCATGCTTGCATGGTAGAAATCCTCGAATTTTCTTCATTTTAGAGGGGCTATTTCATAACCGAGAGAGCCGAAAGAAAGTGTTGAAAACGGCTGTTTCACCCAGTTGACCGTTACGCGTTCCAACCGTCAACTGCTGTTGGTCGGTTGCGGTGGATCCTTGAGGACCTCGGTCGAGGCCTGGTGCAGTGTGCCGCCTCTTCTTCCTGGCATCCATCTCCTGCACACGAGTCGTCTGACGGTGGCACTTGGCAACCGGGGGCAGAGCTGTTTCAGCCGCGAATGCATGAGCTACTCTCTGCTTTGGGGTTCACGATTGTAGCCACCTACCCCCTTCTTGCTTTCTCCCACCGGTCCGGGGCCCGCTCGCGGTCTGCGGCTTTCAACCTTGCCATCTGTTACCATGTTCGTGTCTGTGTCCGGCTTTGCCGGGGCTTACGACCGGATCTGCCGGGATGCTCTCCAGGTACGCGCCCAGGAATTCCAATGCTCTCTCTGCGTGAACGTGTGCTCTTTTTCGTGCCTGTGACGTTTGCTGGCTTGGGCGATGAAGTTTGCTCACGTCGCTCTGCCTTGCAGCCTGACAAGAAAGTGCTGATCGTGGCCGCCATGGACGTTGATGCTGCGTGCGCCTGCGGTATTCTCACGGTCTGTTCCTCCGTGACCCATTTCTTCTTCTCCCCGCTTTTGGTCGCCGACCTTGTGATTTCTTGTTTCCCATTCGCTCTTCGTGTGTTTTTCTGGGAGACCTGATCTCGTGGCTGCAATTCTTGCAGCGCCTCTTTGAGCAAGACGGCGTACAGTATCAAGTCTATCCCGTCCGCAATTATATTGATGTCAACGACATCAGTCAGCTTCTTGCTGGAGGGGACGGCCAGGTTGGTCAAGCGTTTGCGCTCGTTCGAGCTTCATCTTAGAGCATGCTGTGCCGCTGGAGTTACAAGAACCGCTCACAGCCTTTCTCTCTGCCTTGATGCCACAGCTCTTTTGTGCTGCCATTCTCCTCAACGTGGGCGCCAGCTACGACGCTGCAGAACTTATGCAAGCTCACGAGACTCAGCCCAATGAACACATGACCATCTACATGTTTGAAGCCCATCGCCCCATCAACTTGTACAACGTGTTTGGCGACGTTCAAATCTTTGATGATGGCGAGGTTAGGGAACAGCCCCGCTACTGAGTTTGTTCCCGTGCTTGCTCTGCTTGTATGCACGGCTGCATTCACCCGTACCCTGCGGTCATGGCTGCTATCACACGCGCGCACACACACGCACACGCGTACGCAGACCTCAACGGCCATTCCCGAACGCGACGCCGTGTATCTGACCGACGATGAGGACGAGGACGACGAGGATGACCGGTCGGACGCTTCAGACAACGAAGATACCGCTTCGGAGGGAGGCACGCCTGAAAAACGCACCAAGCGCCAGGTATCCTATCCTGCATCGTCTTCTCCGAACATACCAGGGTTGCAAGTGAGCACAGGTCCTGTGATGTCAGCAAGCCTCACTCTCCATTGCTTTCTCACAACACACAGCGCTACGAGGATCGACGCCTGCGACGTTTGCAAACGCAGTCCTACTATGAATACTCTTATCACACCACGCCCATTTCCGTCCTTCTCTGGCATTTGGTGATGGAAAAACGCCGCGAGAGCAACGACAGCCTCTGGCGCGCCATGGTTGCCCTGGTTGAAGCCTTTGTCGAAGATCGGATATCAGCGTACGTCGCCGTCTTTGTTGCTTCACGGCCATTCAAAATGCTGATGCCTCGACACCGCCGTCTTCTATGCGCTCACCAAACGGAACTCTTAGGGAGCTTTACTCGCGCATGTACTCGGATCTCAAGCGTGATATGGAACGCCTCAATGCGTACGTGTCTTGCAGCCCTGTGTCTGGCAGCCCTGCCCATGAGCGTCGTGATCTCCAGTATCACACCACAGACTGACTAGAATGGAGCTCATGCCGAGTCTGCATGGCGCGAATGCGTAGAAGCGACGAATCCGAGGGAATTGTACGAACTGTGCACTTGCGCGAAATCAAGCAGGATTTTCGTTTCCCTCTTTATCGCCATTGGAACATCTACGACGCCATGTGCAATTCCCGGTCGGTGGACCACTTCATTTGCTCCAAAGCAGGCCTTTATATAACTTGGCAGTGATTCACAACAGACTCACACGCCGCGTCCCCTTGCTGGTTAACCTCGGCGTATAAAATCTCGCTGACGGGTGTGCAGCTATGTTGCAGCACGAGTTGATGTTTGGAAAACCAAGGGCGAGGCGGCTCTCTGCAACATGCTGGCCCAAGTTGGCGTGTCCAAGCAGACCTGCAAGCAAAATTTTATTGCCTGGGTCAGTCCGGCTGAATTGCGTGTATACCTGGTGCCTTTGCATGGCCCTCCTTCCCCCCACGCGTGTTGTTGTGCCCGGGCCCGGGCTCGTAACTCATGTGAGGTCTTATACTGTAGACGGATGGCAATGCGAGAAAACGCGTCATGGAGAGCTTGATTCAAGCTCTGACCGACATGGGCATTGATCATTGCACAATCCCCAGCTTCGAATACCAATTTGAGTATCAGCGAGCGGTATGTCCTTGCTTTGCCTACCTGCCCGGTGCAAGGCTCAAATCGGTTGTGCCCGCCTTCTTTGATCTTGACTCGCATGAAACGGCAACCGCAGCTATCAGCCTCGGACCTAGCGTATGCAGTGGGCGCGCAGTTTCTATTCCCTCGTGCCGAGGGCGATTGGCAGCAAGCCTTTTACACATCCCTCGATATTTTGACCATGCGCAAGCGTGCGGCATTTGAGGATGGCTGCAACAAGGCCATGGAACTGGTGAGTGCTCCAACAGTTGGCCGTTCATCACAAGGACGCGGTTGAACTGTCGCTCACGACGTGAGCTGTTGTGTTGCAGGAACGCGTGCTACTGCGTCAGGTGCAAACCTGCTTGAACAACGGTGGCACGTCCATGGCCAAGCGATACCGACTCTACAGCATCCTCGATACTTCAGATCACAAGTATTTTCACTCCTACGGCATGCTACACCGCCTTGCTCGTTTCTTGGTCGATCATCGTCGGTACGTCGCTGCACGCCACAGTTGATGATCAAGGGCCTTCTTTGTCGCCTGTTTGTTCGCCGCCTGTTTGTTGGCCGCCTTTATATCTTGGCTAACGGTTGTCTACATCCCGCCTCGTCTCGTGAGCAGATTCAGCATTGGCGCTCGCCGCAGCGCTGAGCACCACATTGTGGCATCGCGTGCCGATGACAAGATTCTTCTTGTGGGCATCTGGGCAAAGAAGCGACGTCAGGAGGGTGATGCTGTGCCCAACAAGTTTGGCTCCTTGGTATGATAGACCCGCTCGCTCCTTGCTTGCGCGATGCCATGCACCTTTACCAAAGGCAGTTCAAAAATATGTGATTGTACACTGTGCGCTAATTGGTGTTGTATCTGACTTTTTTTGCAGTTTGAGCGCATGACGGACCTGCATGCCTCACTGTATGAGGGTACCACGGCTACGCAATTTGAACGCCCCATGCTGGAGCTCAAGCCTGATCGCATGCAAGAATTTTGCAATGTGCTGGTCCGCGTTCTGACTGAAAGTGCCTGAGATGGTGATCCATAGCACAGGGTCGTCACTTTGCCCGGCTAGCAACGTTGAGCTGCATTGGTTGGCTGTATTGACCCTCTGAGTGTATTATTGTTCGTCTCGTGATCAAGTGCTCGTGTTATTGTCGCTCACAAACCCCCTCTGTGACGCTTTGTTGCCATCGTTTCGTTTTCGTATTTCTTTGTGATAACTACTCTCCCCATTGTCAGTGCCTTGGACGGAGGTCGGTAGGCGTCTGATCCTTTCTCCCCTGATTTTTTACTTGCTTTTTCTTTTTTTCTCCCTCTGCTGTCCCGTCTGTTTGCTTGTTTTCATCTTAACCGGCTTTTTTCGTCGTCCTCTGGTTCTCCTTTATCGTTGTTATTTGACTGGCTGAATTGTGTCGTGCTTGTGCTTGAGCGCAATACGAGCATGCTTTTGGTCTGTGGAATTGCGTCCCTGCTCATGCGTGTACCTTGTTCTCGTCTTTTCCGGTGCATGACTGTACTCAACTGCAGCAGCTTCTTCTGTGAAGGCAGCATCTGTGCTGGATGTGCTAGCGTGGAAAGGTTGAGGCGATCATCGTGCTGTCGCCACCCCTGTATTCTAATTCCGTGCTCCATGCCGAATCGAAAGTGAATGAACATCTGCGTCTCTTTTCTCTTTTCAAGCTCGGTGAGCCGTGAAACAAGTGATAGCGCAACGAGGCACGACCCGGCTGTTTCTCTCCGTGTTCCCACAGCCCCTTTCAAACGTTTTTGAGCAAAGAGCCGCAGATTTCCTTTTGTTTTTTGTTTTTTGATGTTGAAAGGTCTTTTACATCCGATGTACAGTCACCGAGGGTATTTGTTACCTTTGGACATTTGTTACCAAAAATAAATTTTTTTCCCGTTCCTTTTTCCCTCTGTTGGAGGCTGGAGCTGTCTGGCAAGGAAGATAAACGGCAGCGCCCTGGTGGCCACTCGATCAATCTTCATAAATCAAAAGGTGGGATACATTTTTTACCCCATTAACTATGGTTGAGCCAGTTTTCGAATGCTCATCTCCTTGGATTCCGCTGATATGTGGCTGCCATTTCGGGTCATCCCACCTCGGCTGGCAGACAGCCGCCATGCGGCATCGCCGGGGTAAACAGGCATGTACAGGGGTTGCAACGGCCGGGCATGATGAAAGCCGGGTTTGTCAAGGATATCGGTGCGCCTTGGAGTTGAAAACCGCTTCACTGTGTGACTCTTTGGTGTTGGAACGTTGACATTTCCCCGCATACAGCTGACAGTGGTATTTGTGCCTATAGGCCGAGCGTCGAGCCAAGGCAGATCGTGTATCCCAACTCCTACGTCAGCTCACGGCGAGTTCGATGACTTCCATTGAAATTCAGCAGTATTTAGAGGTTGATGGCCTTCGTCAATTGACGCGTCAACAACTTGGCAGCCTGGTCAACCCTCTTACGAGCGCCAGTGCCCGAAGGGGGCGCCCCAATCGATCCGACGGGCTTCTGAAGCTGTACGGTATCACCAGAGCCGATCTTGTGGCTGCGCAACGGCGGAGACAGCGAGGCATCCAACCTCATGACGGCAGGCGGATTCTTCTGGCGCATGAGCGTGTAGCTTTGACAAACTGGCTAGAGACCTGCAGTGAGAAGCGTGCGTGTAAGAGCCGTGGCATGGTTGTGTGCGAGCTTCTTGAGATTCGTCGCAGTGCCCGAGAGGACGCACTCAATACGAATAGCGAATTGCTTGATCGGATTCCCACACTCAGCTCTGCTGAGCTTGCTCTTCTTGCTCGTCATCAAGAGGCTGAAAGCTCGGACAACCCCATGAGCCAGGCGCGTTTGAGCAATGACTGGTTTCGAGGATTGGAGTCCGACTCCAACATTTATCTTACCACCGCGGTGACTCAGTATCCAGCAAGAGTAACAGCCGCAACAGCCGAGGCTTGTACACGACATTTTTCGAGTCTTGACGAGCTCTTGGCAGACCTTGACTTCGTTCATCGCTCAGGGCGTCATGCTGGCATGATCAAAACCAACTGTAAGTTGACTTTCCTAGACAGCGCGAGCGCTGCTGCCTGTCTACGTCTGCATGTGCTGCAAACATACTTTTGTATCCTCCTGATGCATGTCTGTTCTTATTCATGCCGGCCCCAGGTCTTGGCCGTATCTTATCCGTGGATGAGATGCCTGGTCTCCGTGCCGGATTCACAAGGAATGTCAAGGTGTATTCCTCAGCCGACCGAACTGTAGATCAAGGGTGTCTTCCCGGACGAACCTACAATGAGACGATCACGCTGGTTCTCAGCATTGCAATGGATGGGACCGTGTTGCCGCCAATGGTGATTCATGCAAATCGTGGTCTTGGAGGAGACGAGGTTGGGCCGGCACAGCTCCCCGAATCAATCACGGGCAACCCAGACTATTCGCATTTTTTTTGCTGTTCAACGAAAAGTGGTTGGATCAATCGCCACCTCTTCGTCGCCTTTTGTCGGCGAATCAGATCTTTTCTCGGGCATACCGAGCCCATTATTCTGCTTTCGGATGGACACAGCACCCGCATGTCGCTTGCAGTCACCAACTACCTTCGCTCGATCAACATTTTTTTATTTTTGATCCCCCCGAATACGAGCCATTGCCTATCCCCGAATGATCAATGGCATCAACATATCAATCGGACACGTATTTCTTATACACTGCGCCATTCACGGCAGCTAGTTGGAGAGGCAGCCACCCTCGACGAGGAATTGTGTGCTCTTTATTTTGCCATCCACTTTCAAAGCAGTCAAGTCAAACGGGTACAGGCTGCCTTCCGCCATGCGCTTGGAGCGAGCTGTTAGACACATGAAGAACCAACCCTCACACGTTGAACCCGAGGATACAGCAGTGACGCCTCCCCAAAGCCCGGCAAGCACGCCATCTGGTTCAAGCACTCCGAGGTCAAACACAACGCCGCAGCCACTGGTACGGGTTTAGGACGCCAATTGGAGTCTTGATGAAGGCCGGGCGCACTTCGATCGTCTGGCTGCGAGTTTTTCGCGCCTTGAAGAGCGTCATCAAGATATGATTCGCTCAACGCCGCGTCAGCGCCGCCTACTCGATCGCATCACGCCTCAAGAGCGGTCACGACGGCGACGTGCCCCCATTTTTGGGCCAATGTCATCGGGGCCAAGCGCCGCAGATCTCGAAGGGCGTGAGCGGCGCCGTGTTCATCTTCATGCGTCGAGGGAACGACGAGCAGCAAGAGTGGCAAATGAAGCTGATCTACGTGCTGCTTTAAACGTACAACGCATCACGATTGCCAACCTGAAAAGCTTCTGTCGATCGCATTGCCTCGGCACGACTGGCAGCCGTGCCGAGCTCATCGCACGCACAAGGACACAACTCGAGCTCCCACAGCCCCCAACCACTCCCTCATCGCCAGGCAGGCCAGCTGGGGAGGTATTCGAGCCTTTGGCAACCCCTTTGGCGCAGATTGAGTCCCGAGAGGACGCCGAGCTTACCCCCATGCCTGCGTCTCCGCCGCGTGATGACCGAAATTCACTTCCCTCAGATTCAACCCCGCCCATTCTTACAGCAGCATCAGCAGCACCTTCTCTTGACCGAATCGTTGAAGAGGAGCCTCAAGAACCTATTGCGCGTGTCGGAGGTCACTTTGCAGACTCCGATCTCCAGTTTTGGCTCCGAGACTATACCTCTCAAACTCAACCATTCCAGGACGCAACAAGCCCTGAATCAAACGCGCCAGCCGCGCCTCTGGCCTGCTCAAATACAGACCAGAACGAGATTGATTTGCTCATCAGGGCTTGCGACGAGAGTACCAAAAAGTACAAGGCGTATATCGACTCACTGATCGCACTAGAGCCCCATACTTCCACGTCTTAAAAATAACACGAATTGAAGCTT
>NW_001865048.1:257344-300758 GCF_000002865.3 Monosiga brevicollis MX1
TCTCTCTCTCTCTCTCTCTCTCTCTCTCTCTCTCTCTCTCTCTCTCTCTCTCTCTCTCTCTCTCTCTCTCTCTCTCTCTCTCTCTCTCTCTAGTTGTACTTTTCCTTTGTGTCTTTGCTCTTTACTTCAAACCGACCAAACCAATTCATTTCTCCCTCTCTCTCTCTCATGTGTCTTTTTCATTTTTTATTTCTCGGTACACTGCCGTTACGTTTGATGGGTACGTTGTACTGTGGCGTTGGCGATCTCGCGGGCAACAGTAATAAACGGCAGCGGTGCCAGATATGAATCAGGTTTTGTTTGAGAGGGAGCAGAGAGAGCTTATGTAGGGGGAAGGGCAAAGAGGTGGGAGCAAGGGGGTAGATCAAAAACCTCAAAACGGATGAAGCAAGGGGCGCAAGAAGCTTCACGACGGCGCTTGATGGCAGCGTCTCATGCTCACATGACTGTCTAAAAGCGGCCACACAACCCCAATCGCTTCCTCACACGTGTTCATTTGCTGGACTCTCCATTCGCATTCGCAGGCGCTCTTTTCCCCACGCGTGCGCTGCAACAGACCTTTTCAAAAGACCCGTGCCCTGCGCTGACGCTGCTTGACCTTTGGCGAAGCTCTGCACGTGGGGTCGAATGTGAATGTGTTGGCTGCTGCTGTTTCCCCTTTTGTGTAAAGACAAAGGTTGTAACGATCATCTGGCCACCATGAAGGCCCAAGCCAACAGCGTTTCGGGCGCTGTTCTACCCATCCTGGCCTACTGTGCCTGCTCCATGTCCATGATCTACACCAACAAGCTGGTTCTGTCCGTCTACGACTTTCACTATGCGGCGTGCCTTCTGATCTTCCAATCAGTGGTGGCTGTGCTCTGCCTGTGGGGCCTCAGTGCCATGAAGTACATTGACCTCGAGCCCTTTAGCATGGAGACTGCCAAAAAATGGAGCCCCGTGACCATCTTCTTTGGACTCATGCTCTACACCGGCAGCAAGACTATCACCCTTCTCAGCATCCCCGTCCTCACCGTCTTCAAGAACATGACAAACCTGGTCATTGCCTTTGGCGATTGGTATTTTTTCGGACAAACCGTGACCCCCGGTATCATCGGCAGCTTTGTGATGATGACAGTTGGCTCCGTCCTCGTCAGCCTTTACGACCTTGAGTTTAACCTTGCTGGCTACGTCTGGATGTCTTTCAACTGCCTTTCTCAGGTCGGTTCCCAGCGTGTCTGACCCTGCCTCTTCATCGGATTAGAGTGAATTCTACCGACTATTCTTGGCTCGTTACCGCGTCTCCCTTTGCTGCGAGGCACATTTGCCTTCCCTCTTCCCGACTCTCACCCTCTCCCTCCCATTTTGTCATAATAATAGGCAGCCTACGTGCTGTATATGCGCCGAGCCAAGCAAACGACCAAACTCTCCGAATGGGGCATGAGCTTTTACAACAACCTTCTCTGTGCTGGACTCATGGTTCTTTCGGCCGTCGGGTCGGGCGAGATTTTTGAGGCTGTCAACTACCCGAGCCTCAGCGACACGGGCTTTCTCTCAGCCATGATCTTTAGCGGTGTGATTGGTACCGGTCTCAGCCTCAGTGTCTTTTGGTGTGTTAATGCTACTTCGCCGACCACCTACAGCATGGTCGGTGCCTTGAACAAAATCCCCATCACCTTCATCAGCATTGTCTTTTTTAATACGGAGATGGACTCCAAGCTTGCCTTCAGCGTTTGCGTTGGCCTACTTGCCGGTGCGTGAATCCTCCCTCAATCGTCTCTCCACCCATTGCCATTGTTTCGAAGATGAATGCCTGCCAACATTGTTTCTTGAATTTCACTTCGTCCGCCTGTTTGCATCGAATGATATCAGGTCTGGTGTATACGTATGCGAAGCTTCAGCTGCGCAAGTCGCCTCAACCTGTCAACGAAAAATCAGCCGAGAACGAACGCCTGCCCCCTTTCAAGGCGGGTCGGTAAATTCAGCGTATTGGAACATTTTCAGTCCTCATTTTTCAATCCTCAAGAGCAGCATCTTGGTGACTCTTTTCGGTGTCTTGCCGATCTCTCTCCCTTGTGAGCTTGCGCATGGTCTGCGCGTGCCTCTATCAGAATCGCTGCACTCATGCAGCTCACTAGGCGTGTGTCGTGGTTGTCATTGTGTTGCTATTGCTTTCCGCCGTTGCTATTTCTTTTCGCCAACCTTGTCAAGTTGTGAAGAGTGAATACGGCGGATTGGGGTCGGGCACAAAGTCGAATTGAAAATGTCGGACCCTCACATTGCTTGCAGTCCCAAATCATGCCTTCGGGGGGGGTTTAAAAAAAACAGCGAAATTCAAATTCAAACTCCTGTTTAGAGGTTTATGCAATTGACGTGCAAGGAGGTGCTGCAGAGTGCGCATCACGGGACCGAGAGCGCACTCAGCGGTTCCTGACTATCCAACAGAGCCACGTGCCCCACCACATCCCCGACGGCCAGGCGCAGGCAGTTGTCGGCCGAGCACGTGATTGCAATGGATGACAGCGCATTGGCGCCGGCCTTGCACTGGGTCAGCGATTCGCCCGTTTGGCCCCTAATCAACTGTCAACGTGCGTCAACCCAATAGTAAGGGAGACAAAGCCACGTAGCCCATGCAATGCAGGGCCAGTTTTTCCAAAATCCAAATTGCCTTACCACAATAGATCCACTCTTGCACGCGACAGCAAGCACGCTAGAGCTTGGTGTCACCGCAAGATCGACAACGACATCATTGGCTGAAAAGATCCACAAGGTTTGCCAAAGATCATGGGAGCCTATGTTGTCGAACGCCCACATGCAGATGAGTCCCCATGCCTGAAATGCCACAAGGAGAAACATGATCACCCCATTTGGATTTTATTGACAAGCATTCAACATACGCGCCAAGGGTTTACTATTGACAAGCCGACTCAAAGCCATGATCGAGCGGGCCGAAGAGCGAAAACGTCCGTGCCGGGTTGGACCAGGAGCTGCCCGCTCAGAAATGGCAACATTTTCAGCTGGCACGACGTGTTCCGGCTGTGCCTCCGAATTGACCGCATTGTCCGATTCTTGTGTGTCCACTTCCGTTCCTCTGTCGGGCGCTGGCCTGGTAAACATGGGATCTTGCAGTGCATACACGTTGCCAGATTGCGTCGCCACAAACAGCAGGGACTCGCTCCACAACCATACCACTGCCGTCACCGCTGACTTTGCCTGGAAGATGACATTGGCTTTGCCATCGCCACAGACTGATGCGAGGTACACCACGCCTTGTTCTGAGGCAAACACGACCTGGTCAGGTCCATCTGCGTTTGGCATGGCCACAACGGCACGCAGGGGCTCTTTGGCCCGAAAGGTCCACACACACGTCACATCATTCTGTCGATCCAAGCGCCATAGACGACCAGTTCCATCTTGACTGCACGAGGCAACGTGCGAATCGTCCACGAAACAACAGCCCGTCACGGGACCAGAATGGCCTCGCAGCGAGGCCCGTGCCTGGCCTTGTGTCAAATCAAAAACAGAAAGCGTGGTGTCTTGCGAGCCCACCACGGCGCACGCACCCCAAGAGCAAACGTCACTCTGCATAGCGTCACAGCAAAGTATCCAGTTGGAATGACCACGATAGGCCAGCTCGTTCTGCAGAGAGATTCCCCACACGCTCGCTGCGGCATCCGCTGAGGCTGTCAAAAAGCTCTGGCTGGTAACCCATGCACACCCAAGAACGGCAGCCCGATGCAAAGGAAGATATTGCGAGTCTGCTGCCTCATTTAGACCTTCCGTTCCATGGGACAGGTCGAAAAGCCGCATGGTCTTGTCGCAGCTACTGGAGACCAACGTGTCCCTACATCGCGAGCGCAGCACGCGTGTGAGGAGACACTGGAGCGACAATAATTAACCCATGAACCCCAACGACACGCATAAGAGACTCACCCGAGGGCTGACAACTGACTGATGGCACCTGAGTGTCCAGCAATAGAGGTGACAAAGGTGCCATCGCGAACTCGCCACAAATGCAATTGGTTGTCATCGGCTCCGCCAATCACAAGTTGGCCATCGTCGGCGAAGCTGGTGCAGCGCACCTTGTTGCGTGGGCCAACGCAACTTCGAGATCGGGACAATCGCCAGGCGTCATTGACGCAGAAAGCCTCATACAGGTCAACCTGTTTGCCCGTCGCCACTGCCACCTGAAGCAAGGCACGCGTGGCGCTTTCCTCGTTCACATCTGGCCGAGCAATACGTGCGGTTACGCCGAACACATCGGCGAGGCCATCCAGGACACCCACCTGCCGACCAGTACAGACATTCCACATGCGCACAGACACTGCATCACAGGAAAGTACGAGATGCAGATCGGGCACGGCTGCCAGATCGCGAAGGCTACCCTGGTGGCCCTCCAAACGATGAATGACCTGCCGGCCGGTTATATCGTACACAATGACTTTGCGGTCGCCTGTGCCCACAACCACCACGTCGACATCATCCGTGTGGTCTTCCACCGACGACTCGGAGGTCAAGGAGGGCCGGACGCTGGCGGCCACACCAGCACCATCGCTGCTGGGCTCTGTACGTTGTCGGCGCAGGGCGGCGCGACGATGCGGTAGCGCTGCAGCGGGTACGCGCAGTGTCACACAACGTACGAGCTCGCCGCTCTTGCTGCTGCCAGACCACTCGAGCAAGAGTTCATCGTGTCCCGTTGCCAAGTCGTGCAGAATCAACTTTCGATCTTTGCCCCCTGACACAGCATAGGTAGGCTCCGAAAAAGAGGGTTCGAAGGCACAAGCCGACACCTTGCCCTCGTGCGCATCAAAACGCCTCACGAGCCGATGCCGCTCGACGTCCCAAAAACAAACTGCCCCCTCACGTCCGACGCTGAGCCCAAAGCGACCACAAAGAGAAACAGCACAGCCGTGTACAATGCCGGTGTGCTCAGAAAAAATGCCACGACACACGTCACGCGTGTTGGGCTTGTTTTGCCACTCCAGAAGCAAAGGCAGGAGCTGAAAATCGCGCTCAGTGTCAGAGTGTAGGGGACGCTGCCTGCTCGCTGACAGAGCACGACGGTGCCAAAAGCCGTTGTTGGGCTGGTTCAATAGGGCTTGCCATAGGTTATGCTGCTTACGTACAAAATCGTAGCGGAACGTCTGCACAACCCGGTGCAAGGCGCGAATGCCATCGTGGCTCGACATGGAACGCAAAAGCTCAAGGTCTTCGAGCAGCTCAAAGCTGAGACCTGCGATAGACTTGGCATGCAGAAAAGGAATACTGGTCAAAAGCGCAATGGCCGAATCGACCGCCTGGCCACGACAAAGGTGAAATGGAAGCTCCGAGAGCGCTCGCAGATCAAGCGCGCCTGACCCCACCACCGTAGTATTGGAGGCCTGCGTGGTCGCACTGGGCACGGATGCCAGGCGTTCCGCGGTAGTTTCAGGCGGAGATGACGGGAACCAGGTTGTACGAACTTCTCGCAACATCGGGTGCGCCTCGATCTCATCGAGTGTTCGATGGTGTGTTGGAAAGGTATCGAGGGTGTCGCGTCGGCATCGGCCTTTGAAGGAAAGAAAGAGGGCGGCCAGGGCAAGGTGATAGCCAGGTGTATCCTGCAGGTAATGTGTTTTGACGGCCTGGCGGATAGCGTCGTGATGGAGGTTATATGCGCCATCGCGCACAGTCAAAAACATCTTGATTGCAAAGTACAACTGGGACCACTTGAGGGACATGTGCTGCAAACACAAGAGCGCGGTGGGAGGCCCGGTACGGCAGTTAGTCAGCATTAATGCCTTGCCGTGAAAACGAGAAATGATGACGCACCGGAGAATCGAGACCGAGAATCGGGCGCAGCTCATCGTCAATGGTCAAGCCGTGGCGAGAGCAAGCTAGAAAACAAAATACATTGGCGACGACGTTACGCCCATTGGCCTGAGGCACGTGAATGAAGAGGTTTTCAAGGCGTTTGAGAATGACAGCAATGAGCTCTTGCAGGCTGGTGCAGGCAGCCAGCTCTTGGATTTTGCCAGGCAGCAGGCTGTGTCGACCAAATTGCACGAGTTCTTGCAAAGCAAATTCGAGGAAAAGTGCATTTGTGGTGTGGGGATTCTCGAGCAGTTGGTCGCGCAGGTGGTCGGGCAGCGTCTTGGAGGCTGCCGAGATGTGCGCCTCCGCAATGGCGCGTTGCTCGTCCGGCGCCAGTGGGCTCAACGGCAGAATGACCGCATGCATTTGGCGCAAGCGGCTGAGCTGGTGTTCGTCCGACGTGGAGACGATGACGGTCAAGCCAGAAACGCGTTGCACCAGCGCGGAGACCCACTCCATAGTAAAGGTGCGACGACCCGGGAGCCAGGTGTAAGTGGTATCGTTCAGGCGATTGACCCCGTCAAGGACCAAGAAGATGTGCTGGGTCACGGGCGTCGACGTCGAGCTAGCCTGGTGAGCTCGCTTGCTGGGAGGTGGATTGCCTGTTGGTGCTGGGGTCAGGGCGCTGGCTGCAGCGACAAACGCTTCAAAGACGGCATGAAGATCATGGCTCTCAGGTACTCTGCAAGCGCGCAAATGCGCAACCGTGAAATTGTAAGAAGGGGTGAGATTGGCAAAGTCTGGGTGCGGTCAGAAGCGAGACACCCCTGCACAGATGGTGTGGCGGCAAGCGCACGTACTCGATGTTGAGCTGCAGGGCAATGTTGCTCAGAATGCCGTGCAGAGAGGTGGAGGTGGCATCGCAACCGAGGTGATGGAAAGCAACCTACCCCCAACGGCCGTCGTGAGCGGCGTGAGATTAAAGCATTTGATTTCACGCGGCCAATGAACAACAATGGCATCTGCAGCGAGCAGCGAGAAGGCTCTTGGGGTGCAGGCGACAACGTGGGCCACCTGCCCAGACATACGGTGGTGTCGGCATGCGGGTAGGCGTGAATCCAGCGGGCGAGGACGGCAGATTTGCCCAGCCCAGCTTCACCAGCCACACAAATCAGCTTGCCATCATGGCTTGACGTGTCAGAGGGATAAGCATGCTTGTTGAGTTCGGCCAAAAAGTTTGTCCGACCAACAAACATGCGCTGTTTTGCCAAGCTGAAGGCGCGATGGTTCCTGAGGATGCGGGCCTCGTGCGTGACGGACATGACGGGCAGGATGGACTGAAGTAGCTTGCGCACAAAGGTATACATTTCCAGCACTACATCTTCCGGCTCTTCGTAATCGCGAAGGAGGAGACAACCTTTGCCCTCCCGTTGCGCGCTCAGGGCGGCATTGAAGCATTCTTGTCGTAACCCTAGTATGGGGGAAACGTACAGGAAAAGGTGTGCACCTTGATAGGTAAGCGTGGGGGCAAGGGAAAAGAAGGTACAGCGAGCGATACATCAACAAGTTGAGCCTTGGTGAGTGCATCCATCGGTTCTCACGTTGAAGTGCAGCAATTTGCCCCGGTGGCGGTGGGGTGTACTTTCGAGCGAGCCCTCTGTCCGATTTAGCTAGCGCCTCTTGATAGATGCGCTCATCGTAGGCGGCGTCCCGAAATGCGACGAAGCTAGGTGTCTAAAATGAACAAGTTGCGTACCAAAATCAGGCATGTGCAGACATGGTTGGTCGGGCAGAGGCTGCCATTGGGGGACATGCGATGCATGCGACGAGCGATATTTGGCAATCGCACCGCAGTTGGATTGTTTAGAAAGCCGTGGCGAAACTCAATCTCCGTGACAGCGCGATCCTGATAGTTCATGATCCAGGGATGTTCCGCCTTGGCCTGCTCAAAGTTATGAAGGACCCAGGCTGAATTCGGGTCGGCGGGGTCGTAGCAGGACCCGTAGCGGCGGCCGTAGAGCCCAACGAAAATGTCGCTCAGCGATAGTTCCTTGAGACAGATCAGCAGGGTTTCGTTCTCGTCAGCTTGCTCCTGAGTGATGCCCCAGCGGAGATCCACCACCTGTGTGCACACACGAAGCAAGACGTATTCAAAAACGGGCAAACGTGGGAGATGAGCCAGGCCCTGCGTACGAGGCTTGACATCGCCCTGGACGACCAGGAAGCGATGATGCACGAAAAACTGGCAATTGCTGGCTGCGATTGGGGCTGTCTCCCCCCCCCACCGCAACCAGCCCGACAATTTCATTGATTTAGTATCGCACCTTCAGCAGAATGCCACGCGACTCGCAGGTGGCTTTGAGCATGGGTACATAGGACTCGACAAAGAGGGTCCGCTCGTGCTCCATGGTGACAAAGGGACTGGAGAGAAAGATGGTGATTTGGCCCTTCTCAATCACGGAACGGCGAAGAGCCTCAAGCTGTGGCCCATGAAGGTTGATTCGAACTCGATCATCCGAATGAGCATCGGCTGACAGGCCATCCGGCCCCAGGCTGGGCTGCGCGTCCACCTGGTGCGCCATGGTGCTGCTCTCCATGCGCCGGCAACTCTCCAGTCATGCGATGATCATCGAGTACCAAGCCACAAGGCTGACCGCGTCCAACCCTGCCCCGCCACACCAATGTACTTGATGTATAATACACCTTCCACACCAGCAACAGGCAGTTGTGGGCGCCGCGCCAGTGGCCAGCTGCAGGGCAGCACCGGTCCGAGACCGTTTGCGCGCACCAGTTAAATAATCTGACATTCGACAAATGCACTTCCTGAACGATATATACGACTTGATGCAGAAGCACATGAAGATGTAGAGCAACTTGTTGATGAGAGTTGGTGAGTTGTTGAAGAGGCATTTTTGTCAGACCAAGAAAATGCTGACAATCGCCTCCAGCAGCACGCAGCTCGTCGCGCTCGGCGCCTTTGGGTCAGTGGGCGCGCCACCACCGTTCGCCGTTCTGGCTGGCGGCTCTTGTGAGGTGGACGCCGGGACAGGCTGGGTGGCATGCTGCAAAGGCTGAGCGCCTCAGTTGATGAGGATGGGGTTGAGGTTTGGGGATGTGTGTATATCGGGACGAAAAAGGGTCGTAGCACGGCGCGTGGTGGCAATGACTGTGGCGTCTCACGCTCCTGGCGTCATGTACATGTATGATATTATAGCACGGCGCTGGCCGTGGCCTTTGGCGCCTTTGGTGCCCATGGTCTTCGCAATCACATTCGGGAGGAGAAGCGCCTCAAGGTTGGTTGACAGGCGAAGGCACCTGGTTGCTGTCCTTGACCGCTCATGACGCCGCGATCGCCCCCGTGCACTTGCGCTGCAGGCGTGGGAAACCGCAGCGCATTAC
Organism: Monosiga brevicollis MX1; assembly: GCF_000002865.3. Classification (NCBI taxonomy): domain Eukaryota; class Choanoflagellata; order Craspedida; family Salpingoecidae; genus Monosiga; species Monosiga brevicollis. The sequence goes on from NW_001865048.1 coordinate 266,516, forward strand.
CACCTTTTGCATGGCGTCGGAGTGATTGCGTGTGGTATTCTGCAGCGCCAGTCTGCCCTGCGTGCTGGTACGCTTGTATGACGCCTTTCTATCTGCTCACCTGATTGGAGCCATGCATCTCAAGACCAGCAATTCTCGACATCGTTGTAGGCGAGCTTTTGACCATTGGCACAACGCTATTTTCCGGCTCCATCTACGCACTCGTGCTCTTGGACATGCCCAAGCTCGGTAAGGCAGCTGGTCCCTTCACCCCAACGCAACTACCCAGGCTCATTCACGTGGCTGGTATCCATGGGTAATTTTACCGGGGTGCATGATAGGCATTATCACACCCATTGGTGGTTTGACGCTGATTGCCGGCTGGCTCTACTTGGGCTTTGCCATGATGAACAACTGGCCCTGAGAACGGGGAAAGCCGACTTTCAATTTTGACTCTTTTGAATTTATCCTTTTGGACTGCATGACGTGATCAGCTGAGCGCTGCTGTGACTTTCGGTTTCAACACGAGTGCAAAAGACATGTGTCAGGAAAGTCTCCGGGCAAGCGTCATTAATGTGTGCGGGATGGTGAACCAAACAGAGGGACAAGGCCACATCAAGAGCCATGGTACCCACCCCCACGACTGCGCGCATGCCGACATGCCGTGCTGCACCAAACCATAAGGCACGCCAACAGGGTGCTATTGTTGTGATATACAAGTCGCAACGCTTCAAAAAGTTTCTTCAGTATCCTCCTCCTGACGCTCGTAAGTGTCATCCTCATTCTCATAGTAGGATTGCAGATAGTCCCCACCCTGAAGAAAGAAGAAAGACGAACAAGCGGGAAGCGTGGCATGAGGTTGCGCCTGCTGCGGCGTACTGGTTGCTCGTGGAACCCCGGCATGCAGCATGAACGCGGCCGCACCTCTTCGTTGTCTTCTTCGTCATCATCCAGCTCAAAGTCCGAGCCCAGCTCGTCCTCCTCGTCGCTTTCGGCCTCGTCCTCCTCGCCCGTGGCACCCTCAGTCAAGGCTCGCAATTTCTAGAAGGGTAACCCAAGCACAAACCGTATGGAACGTAAGGAAGACCCGCACACGGCAAAGGCATTCAAGCACATCGATAGCTTCGCGCCGTACCGCCAGTTTGGAGGCAGTTGCCCCGTCACCCGTCGCTGTCCGAGACCCTGCTGCCCGCCGTTTCTTGGGCGGCATCAAGTCTGTGGGGATGCCCCAGCCTGATTATGCGCAACATAGTGCGAGGGTGGAGGAGGCGGGGGAGCGACAATCGATTGAACAGGGGTGAGACAAGGCAGAACTACCCTCAAGTCTGATTGCAAGTGAGACCTGGAACCCTCACCTTGATCCCAGATCTCCATCGAGGCTGCGAGTTGTTTGCGCTGCATACTCTGGCGCGACGCATCTGCGTAACGTTCCACGGTGCCTATGTCCAGATCGATTTCCCCGGGGGAAAGATGAGCGTCAATACGTCTAGACTGATGAGAGTTGCCGAATGTTTTTTCTGGGGACTGCTGGCCGGAGTTGTTCTGACGCACCATGGATGCGAGTCACCTTGGCCACGTGATAGGGCAGGACCTGAAAGGCCCCTTGATACCGTTGATGCCGTTCCATCAACGACATCAACTCTGCATCCTCTGGAATAGCAGCCGGCTTCTCATCAAGCGGCTGCAATCGCACAAAGCCACGGTTAACCAATGGACTCCTCAAAACCAGTTGACCATCAGCGCCATTGACAGAGCAGAGCGACCAGCGGAACGAGTGCTGCCTCGGGCATACCGGATAGGTGGGCAGTTCCTTCATCTCAAGCACGACGGGCGGACCGCCCGCCGCGCCGGGCGTGCTACGACGATGCGTCATCCCCACCACGCCGCACGCCAGCTCAATTCACCGTGCAGGGGGTGGGTGACTTGGCCCTGACCCGCAGACTGACCTCCGCGCACACGGACTTGCACGCTCACACACACACACACACACGACCAAGACGAGAATAGCGCGCGCTCTCTCTCTCTCTTCTCTCTCTCTCTCTCTCTCTCTCTCTCTCTCTCTCTCTCTCTCTCTCTCTCTCTCTCTCTCTCTCTCTCTCTCTCTCTCTCTCTCTCTCTCACTCTCTTTCTCTCTCGTGTGTTGTGGATATCCCCTGACTGCCGTCGTGAAAAGTCAGCAAAACTAAAAGATATGCTCACTTACTTCGCAGCTCGCTCGAGCGGTGGGACAAAAACAGTGGTCATCCACAACTTCTACACAAGCTTTATATTCTTCATAGAAAGTACCATATGCTTTAAATGTGTCTATAGTGTACCTTCAGCTGAGATCTGCAACAACTGCAATTTCTTCTTCAACAACTGTTTGCCACCGAGCCAAAAACGGCGGCGCCCACAATCTCGTGCCCAGCTGACGACAACGCGGGCGGCTCCGTCTGCTCTCAACGTGTTGTCGGCGTCGCCTTGTCGCTGGGGCGTTGGAGCGGTGTCAACTGGGTGCATTGCGTTGGCGATCGACCCAGCTCCGGGGAGCCATTCGAACCTGCGATCGTTCGGTGTCCCATGAAGCAAGCAGAGAGACGTGGGCCGCCAAAAGTGTTTTGGTCTGCATCGCCCTGTCTTCACGAGAGCGGAAACGGGCGGCATCGCCTCGAGACTTGCCTGATCAAGACGCCCACTTGTGGTCCAACGCTCAATGAGCGCTTGCGCGCCTCGTGCTGGTCTTATACTTGTCCCAGACCTTCGCTGCCAATTTTGACGTGCTGCACGTCCATCATCAGCTAAAGTGCTCCCTTGAGCGCGTTCTCCTTTTTTTTTTTTTCTGCCCAGCACAGCCCTTGCGTTTCATCTGGCCGCGGGGGCACACGCGGGACCGCTGCCATGTCCACTGCCCACTCTAGTGCTAGCCTAGCTCAAAACCGAACCCCGCCAACCAGCCCCGCCACCAACCGGCGGTTTAGCGAGCGCTTTCGCCAAATGGTTCGCTTTCTCCGACGTAAGTTTGCCATGCACGCCCTCCTCGTGGATCGTACGGTCGGGCAACCCATCGCTCTTTGCACACACTTGCCGGCCTCATGCCCGCCCTGCTTGCAGCCAATGCGGATGAAAGCAGCATCGAAGAGACCAGCACTGATGACCTACAGTATGACCTAGCAGATTTTGAAGGAGAAGGCATGGTGTTTACGGCTCGCGTAAGTCTCTATCCCCAATTGCTTGAGTGCAAGATCTACACCGGCTCATCCATGCCTCACATCTGCCCTTGGCCCAATTCGTTCTCCCCCTCTTCCCTCCTGCCTTCGCCTCAGTTTCTCTGTTCAATGGTGGCTGACCCAGCGGATTCAGCCGAGGCCATCGTGTACAAGCTGCAAAATACCATTCGTGCAAAGGACAAGAACCCGCGCATCGTCAACGTCAAAGTTGTGTTGACAACCTCGGCTTTCAAGCTTGTCAATGCCAGCAACAATGTCAGTTGAATGCACTCTGCCCACGCCCATTCCCCACCCGGCTGTGCTAATTTTGATTCCCCCTTACCTTCATTCCCCGGCCCCGCTGCTCCTCCCCCCTTTTGCCCACACTCGCATAGCTCCCCATCTTAGCTGCCTCAATCGAAGACGTGCGCCAGTGCTTTCGTGAGATTGTGTCTGCTGATGATCTTGCCATCATGCTCGCTGTACGTGCCCAGCTCCACTTTGTTTCTTTCTCTTTCGAATAGCAAACCAAGCCCCTCCATCTATACGAACCATTTGCCTTACGCTTTCAATCTTTCTCTTTCCTAGGTGGACTTGGCACGCTTGGGCAAGCAACAAAAATGCTATGTGCTGCGCACTACCGCAGTACGACCAGAGTTGCAATGATCATGCCCTTGACGTCTCTCTTCACTCGGCCTGTCTCTCACCGATGCTGTATCGTTTTGCATAGGCCGGAGATGTCTTCAATGCTTTGACTACCCTCATCACTCTGCTTGTGGTATCAACTTTTGGCCGCCTCGTAGCAAACCTCGTGCAAACCCGCACCCCGTGATGTCCGACTCACTGTAAACCCCGCCTTGCTGCCTGATCGCACTTGTTCTCCAGCAGTCAGCAGGCACGGGTGCAGGCGCTCAGTGCCGGCCTCAAGTACAGACGCACACGCCTCTGCGTCATCGGCGTGGCGGGCGTGGCGCCCGCGGTGCGCGACCACAGAGCGTGGATCTAGCTAGCATCCTTGAAAGGCGCTCGTCTGCTGAGAACATTGCCGACCGTCTGCCCAACCAATACCGCCTGCCCTCGTCGGGCATCGAGGCACCAGCTTCAAATGGGCCACCCCCAGTGCCCAACACACCTCGGCCCTACACCTTGCGGAGTGACCATTCCGCGTCTGGCTCCGTTAGCAGCGCCTCCGGGAGCAGCAGTGCCGGTGGTGGCCTCATCGCTTCTGATCATGGGAGTAGTGGAGAAGAGAGCGATGGTGGTCTCATTGCTTCCGATCACGGAAGTAGCGGCGAGGACAGTGAGGACGACGATGGGGACGACGGCAGCCTCAAAAGCATGGGCTCGTCCGAGGAGGAGCGAGACGAACGTGAACGCCGAGCAAGCCAAATACTGCCAGCAGCGGTCATGCTGCGCGAGTTTGACTTCAATCTCGAGCGCGACAGCTGGTATTGTCGCGCATGCAACTTTCACAACCCACCTCTCCAAGTTGACCAATGTGCAGAGTGCGGCGCGCTGAGCCACAAGGAAACGGTCTCTCCTTCGGTCTACAGTAATGGCCGCACCTCGCGCGAGAGTGACATTCGCGAGGGGTTCTATCTCGTCAACGATCAGTTGTACGCCAGCGTTGTGCCCTCACGCAAAAACTCGAATGCACCGTCTGCTCAGGGCAGCTCGCAAAGTCTGCTTGCTCGCTTTGCACCGCCGCTGCCCCCACGCGGTGCCAGTGATTCAAAGCTTCTTGTTCGATCCCATACTGACAGCCTGGTCACAGGGTCCACGTCCGCGTCGCCCTCAACCACAACATCCACGATGCATCTCGCTGACGCGAACTTGAAGCAGCCCGCCATCACTCGCAACCCTTTTGCCAGGTCTGCAAATCGACCGGCACACGATACCACAAAGCAGCGCGCCGCACGACCCCTGTCTCTGCCACCGAACACGATCAACGAGCGGAACACGACCGCAGCGCCGACCAAGCGAGCCTCTGCCCCCACGACCAAACCCACAACCATTCGCTTTCACGCCTCGAACCCCTTTGCTCAGATGGATGAGTGCACTAATGTTTAGCTGGAAAGGTTTACTCATGTTTCGTTTTGCCGCCAATGTTGCTAAGCCTACTTCCTCGTTTGTGCACATTGACGAGCCGTGCGCTCACCCATTGCTGACTTGAAACAGCAAAGCGCTCTGGACCGATTTTTTTTCCCAAATGTTGCGCACCACACCACGTTCGATCGCCGCCCTGCATGTTAAAATCAAAAAAAGGGGGGGGGTCCATGGACATGTTAGAGCTCTCGGCTTGGCGTTTTTGGCGCCCTTTTCTTCTTCAGTTCCATTTCAATTTTATTCTATGCAGACCGCATGAACGAACATCTCGCAAGACAACACACTATGTACCTTCAGTAGCAGTATCTAGCTTCCTACGACTGTCTCAACGGCATAATATTCGGTGTCTCAAAACATTCGGTGTCTCGAAATTTCAATGTCGGGCGCAAGGGTGTGGGACAACAGACACGGAGAGCAGTAAAATAATAACTCAAATGATAAATAGATTTGGGTTGCAAGCATGCGTGCGTGCGTGCGTCTGAACGACCTAACCGGACCGGCCGGCTTGAAAACAGCAAAGGTCAACTGTGAATGACAATCAAAGATTTAGCGTCGTCCTCGACACATGGTACCGGCGTCGTCGTTCCAGGCACATCGAGCAACTCGCTCAATTTGCGCTTGGTTGCTGTCACCTCGCGATGAACATGTTCCAAGACGTGAAGTTCCTCTCGTAGGCGAACAATTTCATGGTTGCACAAGGCCTTCACAGCAATCACATGAAAATGGGCACAGCGCGTGAGTTGCACACAAGTTTGTAGCCAATGTTTCAAGAGCGACACACACACACACACACACACACACACACACACACACACACACACACACACACACGAACCTGCTGCTCCTGGGCTAATTGCAGGTCTTCCTGATAGCGTTGAATCTCTTGTCGCAATTCTGTAACCAAAGCATCTTTCTCGCGGAGTCGCGCTGTGAGATAGCGGTATGGTTGGTCGCTTTGAGCCAGCTGCTGCTCCAAAGCCGCCGCTGCACTTTGGCTAGTCTCAAGTTCTGTGCGCATGCGCGCTGCTTCAGCCTGCGCTTCACCGAGAGATTTCCGGAGGGCCAATACCTCACGTGACAGCTGAACCGCACGCATGCCCGCCCGATCACTCATAAGCGGACCCTACCAGGGCGTGGACGATAAAGGATGAGCAGTGTGCGACCGACCATACCGTGCCTGCTTAGGTTGAGCCATGCTTCCACACATACCGAGGCATGGCCAGCTGACGCCACATTGAGGAGCGCGTCGTCAAGTTGTTGCTCGATGGACTCATACGCACCCAGCTTGGCCTTCAACTGCTCCGCCTACAGCACCCATGTGAATGATGCAAAAAAAAAAAAAAAAAAAAAAAAAAAACAGGAGATCATTGCAACCATATGATCCTCATAGTACTCTCGCTTACCGTGTGTTCCATAGCGACGGTCTGGCGTTGGGCATTGAGCTCAGCCTCATGCAGGCGACGAGTCAACACCTGAGTCGTCAGCAAGCACTCATCAGCAAAAAGTTTTGGCCATCTTCAGACCTCAGTTAAAAAAGAATAAGAAATAATCAAGTAGACGAATGTTCAATAAAACTCAAGCATCTACCTCCTTGTCTTGCTGGCTTTGGGCCAGCGCGTGGTTTGCTTTGTCCGTCTCCTGTCGTGCAAGCTCCAATGCCGTCTGCAATGTTCTCGCTGTGAGCTGAGTACTGAGCGGAAAAAGCAATGGGACAAAACTCCGCCTGGACCAGCAAAGTACCTTGGCACGGTCCAGTTCAAACTGCAAAATATGCGTGTTGGCCCGCTCCGCCGCTCCACTCGTTTCGTGTTGTATCTAAGCCCAAGCAGCCACTCAGCACGTGTGCGCAAATACAAGACCGGACAAGTCCAAGGGAGCTTACGCGCAGAGCATTGATCTCATTGGAGAGCTCTCGATTCGCTGCACGCTCCGCCTGGACGAGCATTCGCGGGAGCACACATCAGTTCCAGCGCGCAAGTCAATTTCGTGAAGTGAGGCGGGATATTGGTCACTGCCTAGCACTGTGCACACGGCGTCTGCTGAGAAACCTCACCTGGAGAAGAGCTTCACTTGCTTCACGAGCGCGAATGGCGTCATCACGCTCCCGGGTAAGGGAAGCCGTTTCCTGACGGTGGACCTCGGTGCTGCGTGCCTTGATGAGTTGCATCTCATGTTGATTCGTTTTGGTCATCTCCTGCAGCTGGCGATCAAACTCCTTCTGCAAAGACTCGCGCGACTGCGCCCTGGAAGCCAGCATGGACGGTGAAACTAGGTCGCAGCGCATGCTTGGTGTTTTGACAAAGATAAAAGCCCACAACACGCACTGCAAGGCTTCGACGATACATTGCTGCTCACGCAGCATGTCTCGGGCATTGTTTGTTTCCTGTTCCTCGCGCCGGCGCTGGTGTTGTAGCGACTGCAGTTGCTCCTGCAAGTTGGCCATCTGCGACGAAATCCAAAAGGTGGTGAAGCGACGGATCTGCTTCTTGCGTGCATTGATACAATAGTCCAAAGCTAACGATCGTACCTCCCATTGAAGATGGGCGTTCTTCTCCGCCATGACCTCAGCACGGTGCTGTGCGTCGCTGTGCGCAAGCTCCAGAGCATGCTGTGCGTCTTTGAACGCCTGTGACATCAAATCATGCCATAGAGATGGAAGTGAGGCTGGTTGGCAATGGCTTGGCTGCCAATAGGCAAGGTCAAGGGCCCGAAAGCAAGCCAAACCTCGGCCCCTGCAAGCTGCTTCTTGGCCTCGGTTAGTTCGCGGGTGAGTTGGTTGACATCTTGTACCAGCCGTTCGCGGTCCCGCAACATCAGTCGTTGCGCCTCGTCTGGGGAGGCAGACTCCTGTGTTGCAAAGGAATCAATGCGATGAGAAAGTATGGCAAACTTCATCTTGAGTGGCCAGCAAGCGCTTGCATGGGCAGGCCGCACTTCAAAAACACTCAGGTGGGCCTTGGTACGAGCGAGCTCGGTGCGTGCAGAAACCAGCTGCTCGTGCAGCTCGTGCATCTACGTGGTGCGCCATCACGCGTGTTGAGTGAGGCAAAATGCAGCTGCTTGGAGAGCAAGGTATTACACAGTGCTCTCCACTTAGGAAGAGGGTTCAGGTTGGACATACTTGACTAGCATCGCTTTCGCTGGCACTCTGCAACTCTATGGCGTTCACACAAGAGCCAGAAAAGGATTGATATCAAGAAGGGATGGGCCGTACAAGACGGGACAAGTGACTCCTCAAATCGACACAAATACGGCGAGTGGCCCAAAACGGCTGGTACAAGACAAACCAGCAACTTGGTGGGCCAGGCTGTCCAGATCGGCGCTGTACTGGCCCGCAACGACATCCAACTGCAGCTTGCAACGCTACGAGACACATCCAATGGCAGTGTAGTCCAATAACGCCGAGCCAACCCACAAGTGAGCGAGCTTGACAACACCAACGACAGGTGGGGCAAATACGCACGTTGACGGCTGTCTGGGGTCCCTGTTGCAGCGCATGCTTCGTGGCTGCGGGCAAGCGCCAGGTTTGGGGTGCTCGAAACAGGGTCTGCAAAACCTGTTGCTGCTCTTGCTGCAAGAATGCATGCCCATGTCACCAGGGTTTGCAACGGGGCCAAGGTTATTCAACAGAGCGACTTGACACTTTGAAAGCAGGCACAGCACAGCAAGTTGGAGACAATAGCGAACCGCTAGACGAGTATTTCGATCGCGTGTATTCTCGAGTTCTTGGCGCATTGCCTCCTAAACTCAACACAACGAAGGAGGTGGCGTATCAATGTTTGCGGATCGACGCAGGCTTCAAACAACAGCGACTTGCATGCCTGCGCCTGCGCCGGCTGACCTTGGCATGTGTGACGGCATCGATCTGCATCTCCGAAGCCACGAGCTCCTTCTCGAGCCGAGCTGCGCGTGCCTCTGCAACATGAACTTGTTTTTTCAATTCCTCAATACTCTCACGCAGCTGCAAAAAGCATTAAAAGGCATGATGTTCAGCTCATGTGAGTTGGTGGTTGAATGTACGTGAGGCTAGCCAGAAATCTGGGAGCGAATCAGGTGGGCGGCCGCACATGTTCAGCGTGTCGGCGTTGTTCTTCGCATTCGAGGTTGTGACGTTGCTGTATCAGAGCGGCCGTTGTGACGTGAGTGGTCGAGTTCGTAGGTCTTGACACAGGAGCTGAGGGTGAGAATGGCGCGACTTGAGCTCGAGGTTGGTGGCGATGGTTGGAATCGCGAGGCGGTGCGACCACAGCATGAACCGATCGGGGTTGATTGGTTCGTGCTGTCTGCCAGGGCCGTGATTGTTGCTGCTCGTCGTCCTGCATTCTCAGAGCCTCACCATGAGCACAGATGAAAAAAGCAGCAAAATGAGACAGCAAAACTTCTCGTACCGTATCAAAGGAGGTATTGGCGGAGTCGAGCTGCATGTCAGAGACCTCGCTGCTGGTCGAGGCTTCCAGGGCAGCGATTCGATCATCGGCATCGGCCAGAAAGGCTCTAATGATGCGCGGACCACACAGTCAGGGCGCGTCATGAGTCTTGTCGACGTCACCCAGCAATCGATAGAATCAACCACCCGTTCAAGCCCAAAGCCGCCACACCTCAGCCCCGCGAGCGCATCCTTATCGGCCAGCGCCGCCTGCGCCGGCTCGCCAGCCGCCTGACGCGCCATCTTCTTGTAACGGTCAGCTTGAGACTGAGACTGCAACAACAAAACACAACAACTGTTTTCTTGACAACATCATCTGCATGCTGACAAATGCTCTCACTCTCTCTCTCTCTCTCAAACTCTCTCTCAAACTCTCTCTCAAACTCTCAAACTCTCAAACTCAAACTCTCTCTCAAACTCTCTCTCTTCTCTCTCTCTGTTCTTTTCTTGACAACCGACAGGATGGCGGCGGCAGCTCGATTCGATTTCCAACCGCAGCTGGACGAGCTGCCCACTTTGGCACGAAAGGAGGTCCGCGACGTTTTGGCAAAATGGTGAGAGCTCTTGTTTGGAGTCATGAGATGTCGTATCCGGGTCGTGTCGAGCTCTCGCTGACAACACCACCAACAACTGCGCAGGTCGCTCGATCAAACGTTGCGAGGGCAGCGGTTTACCTTTGACCAGCCCTATCACAGCTATGACCTCGAGGCCTTTGTCAAGGTCTGTTTGAATTCCTGTTTGCTGGATGCATCTTGGTGCCAGGCTCTGACCGGCCGCAAATGCAGTCCTTCTTTGCCAGTCCGGCTGTGCAGCAGAAACTTCAGCTCCTCGCAACCGTCAACGGCTCCTGGGTGGCGCTCGGCCATGTCGAGGTACGCTGGCTCGTGTTGTCACAAGGAGCAATTCAGCAAGGGGCAAAACTTGGTTTTGGGGCATGTGCGACGCGGTCTTTGCGCCCGACTCTGAGCAAGTGGCTCGCGATAGGCGGAGAAGGTCGAGTACGAGCATGTCGCAACAGCGGCGTTGACAATGAGCTTCTTTGATCGCCTTTACGAGCACGGTATGTAAAGGTTCAATTGGACGCAATTCATTTGCCTTGCACCCTTTTGCATGCTTCACACATGCACGCCAATGCACGCCGCCTCGCCCATACAACCGTCTCACTTGTCTTGCCCACTGCACCTGGCGACTGGAAGAGATCATCCGGAAGAACGGTGCCATCAAAATGTGTGTGCCCGAATGGGTCGATGGTTACGAAATTCCGTCAGAGTTGGCCAAATGCCTGATTATGGCCGAAGACGAGAGCTTTGACATCTTTGATGAGGATGAGCGTGGCGAACTTATTTTCCAGCTCTTTACCCACCTTGTCTATGGCGGCCCTCTCAATCAGGTGGGTTAGCTGACTTCAGGCGTTTGCCGAGAGACTGGGGCAGTCAGCAAGCCAGTGTTCACATCACACAATGCACGCTAACATGGGATTCTGCACGTGCATGCATGAACTCTTGCGCCTCTTGTTACCACGACTCCAGTATGAGGACAGCATTGGACCCTACTTTGATACAACCCGAGACCTGTACAAAGATCTCGTCAGGTATACTGAGTGCCCTTTGCTTCACCTTTTGAACCCAAGTCGCTCGCTTTGGCCAGCGTCTTCTTTCGTTGTTGTTGTTGTTGTTGTTGTTGTTGTTGTTGTTGTTGTTGTTGTTGTTGTTGTTGTTGCTCATTCCGGGCCTGTATGTTTAGTGTGGCCCGAGATCCAAAAGGGGAACTCTACGTCAACTCTGTCTGTGTCAAGGTGACGGCGGTGGTGAGTCGCGTAGTGTTGGCTGGCTCGTGGTGCATCTTCTTCGTAAATGGTGCTGAATCGGTGATGCCACGCTTTGCTTATACGGTGGTCGACAGGACGATCGACCTCTGTTCCCCACAACACACCCCGTGCAGAACGCTCTCTACCTAATCATCAACCCGGGCAAAAAGACTGTCAATGTACTCTATAATGCCTGGTGTGGCAATTAATTCGCTGCGCGAAAGATACAGGACTCTTGCGCGTGACATTGGCAGCGTTGCAATAAACTCGGGTGTCCCTGTGCAGAGGCTACAGACGAGTACATCGAGACACGCAGAGAAAAGGCACCAATTCTTCGGGAGGCTGACCACGGAGAACAAAAAAAACAGAGGAGAGCAAACACAAGTTACGTGCAACACATCTTTCAGACAGGCCAAAAAAAAAAAGAAAACAAGCACAAGCAAAAGGAATCGAGACATGGACAAGACATGCAAAGATGGTAAACTCGAGAAGGTTTGAGCAAGGGATGAATCGAGGGGATGAAAACGAATAGACAAAAGAACCAAAAACGGAATCGAGCTTTTTCCAAGACTCTTCAGGGGTCAAGCAACATGACTTGTTGACTGTGTTCTTTACTTGAGAACGCTTGGTGCACGGTGGCGGACCTGGAGAAGATTTTGAAAATTGAGCGAGAAAATGAGAAAAGTCGAGAGCCGTTGTGCCATGACTGTAGCACACGGCCTGCAGCGCGTGACGTACCATCATCGACTGAGCCACGCCAGCTGGCAACTGAAGACCCAGCTTGGACATGAGACGGTTGCGCAACTGCATTCGCGATTGCGGCTTGACGAGACGGTCCTCATAAACGCTTTCCTCTTGCTTAATTTCGGCGGCACTTTTGGCAGCTACACGCAGGTAATTTAAAGGGTCAGTACATCGCTCGTAATGCTTTGGCTGACATTGTAGCCTGAACGCGGTGCAATGCCACCATACCATCTTCAATCTGCTGACGGACTTGCGCACTCAAGTTGAGCGGGCCCGTCTTGGCCGCATCGTCCAGGTACAAAAGGACACAGGTCATCAGTGCCAGGCAAATGCAAGCACAAAAGAAGACCTCGAGCCACAAGTAGCCCTGCCACGTGGTGGATGGGGGGGAGTGCAAGATGGTAGCGTGAGATTCCAGGCTGGTCTATCGACGTTTTTGGCTGCGGTCGATGGGACCGGCGTGTGAACCGACCTTTGAGTCCATGATAAGGCCAGAGACCATGCTGATCACGGCAAGACCCAGATTCTGGACAGCCTGCATGAAGCCGTACGCCGTGCCAAGCTGATGCTCGGGGACGATATAGGCCACCATCGGCCACAGCGCGCTGGCCAACATGGAATAGGCAATACCCATGATCACCACGGGTACAAAGGGGTTGATGAACGTATATGCAAGAAGTGCATGTGCGCCGAGCGTCGTGGCGATGGCCACCAAACACTGCAAATGCCATGCCCACCAAACCCAAGTCAGTCAAGAGCAAGAAGAAAAAAAACATTGACTGCCAACAAGCCACTGTCTCAAAAAAAAGAGACCGCCCAGGCCCTCTTGAAACATGAAGTCAAGAAACGTGGTGGCGAGTGAGAATGAAGGCATGCTTGGCCTACCCAGGTCAGATTACGGCCCAACAAGTCCACGCCGTAGCCAAAGAGTGGGGAAGCCACGGCAGAAATGGTATATACTAGGCTGTTGGCGGTTGAGGCGGTGCCAGCTGGCAGGCCAAACTTTTGTTCATACAGTGCCAAGGCGAGGCCAATAAAGGGGAAAATGGCCACATCTACAAGGCCGCAGACAAAACAAGGTGGTAAAGCCCACCAAGCAAATGATATTCAGCAACATTCCAGCCACCGTCAAATGAACGAAGAGGCGTGAGCAAGAAAACGTGCGGGCCCAACGCGCTTGTCCCCAAGGGAAGGCAGGGAAGGCTTGGAGCAAAGAAGGGAGTTGAAGCAAGGGGGAGAGGGGACGCACAGTAGGCAACGCAAACGATGGAGATGAGCCAGAAGCTGTAGGGGAAGGAAAGAATGTCCTTGAGCTGAATCTTTTCGCCCACTTCAGCGGCGCCACGCCCCAAAATCCGTTGCGCTCGCTACAGATCAATGGCAAGCGATACGTGTCATGATCAGTGGGGACCATTTCCACCTGTTTTGGTCAAGCCAAGGCCATGGCAAGGCGAGGAAACTTACGCGGTCCAGAAAGGCAGCAGCAAAAGCAGTGAGCAAGCTAAAAATGCAAAGGGCGGCACCAACCCAGAGGGCGGTACCAAGAACACGGTGGCCGCCCTCGCCATCGCCAATGGCGTTGTAAATGGGCTATGAAAGGAAGGCAAAGAGAGGACACCCGGGTGAGAGAACATGGGAGGCGTGTGGATAGAGAAGTGCCGCTGGGGCGGCGCAAGCTCAACGTACACCCATGGTGATCATGTTGACAGTGCTGCCAACACGACTGAAAGAGAGTTGGAGACCAAAGACCATGTTTAGTTCACGGCCCTTGAACCATGACACGGCATAAGTGTTCTGGGCCACGGCAAGGTTCTCGCCACCGAGACCGAAGATGAGGCGACCGACGAGAATGAGGGGGTAGCTTCCAATGGAAGCACCGACCGCGCACACACACTACTCGCGATCAGACACGGGGTGGGATCATGAAGGGCATGAGGACGAGATGCAAGCATGCTGGAAGTGCTCCTGTTTAGAGGGCCGATAATGGGGCTGTGCGAGCCCAAAGCCACGAGAGCAAGCGTGGCCGCGGCACGAATGAAGCCAACCTGTCCTGCAGCGACGAAAGAGGCAAAGAGAATGGCGCTGAGACGGAGACCAAGAACCTGAGGAACCACGGGGTAAGCGACAAGTGAGGAAGAAGAATAGAGTTCAACTTCAAAATCAAGAGTGCGAGAAGGGCAGGAAGCCGTTAATGATGCTCGATGAGAGAGAGGGTACCTTGTCCATCAGAAACCCGCCAATGAAGCAAAGGACGACGTTGGGCCAGGAGTAGAGGGAGTACATGAGCACTGTGAGCGAGAAGCATGCGTTTGAGGGTTAGGGAGGCTCGCATGAGTACGACTGTCATGGCTGGAAAGATCCGTCTTGTTTCAAAGTCCACGCACTAAATTGACTGGTGTTAATGTCCATATCCTACTCCACAGAACGACATGAGCAGATGTCAAAACCCATGACCAATCGGACCAAGCGCGTTCGGGTGGACAATGCGCACTCACCTTTTTGAACTGTGACTGAAGCGCGGCGGGGTTGTCATAGACTATCAGCATCAAAAGCGGCAAAATTGGTTAAGTCGTGTTTGAAAGTGGTGCAGGCTGGGGTGATCCAGGCCGAGGGTAGGCAAGCTGGAGGTGGCAAGGCTCACCAAAGTAGTTGCCAAAGGACAAGAAGCAGATCAGAAGAAGAAAGATGAAGCTAACGGGACGGGCCAGCATACGGGGTTAAGGACAAGTTTTAAATTCCTGTAAGCCCAAAGGGGGCGGCCGAGGAAAGGAACGAAAAGTGGTTCCAGTTGAGCACGACGGACCGGTGGCTCCAATGGACGGGATTGCAGGCATTGCAGCCCTCGTAGACAAACTCATCCTCGCTGACGACGCTCTGGTTAGAGCGAGAGCTTGTCTGCCGCTCCCGCGGCTCGGGCGGCAGCAGCCGATCTGTGTCCTTGTCCATCCCTAAGGTCCCTTGGCCAATCAGAGCAAGCAGAGCATGTGCGCAATCAGACCGACCAAAGCACCAGGATGCGGAGAACCTCTAACGAGATGGACCACCAAGACACCAGGAGAGGGGACAGGAGCAAAGGCATAGAATCAAGTGCGGGCATGAGCAGCCGAACAACATACCTTTGCAGCTTGAACGCCTGACGCGCACGCGGGGGGCCGATGTCTCTAAAGGCACAACGACCAACAACGAGCTCGGTTGAGAGAGAGAGACACACACACACGACGACGGGGAGGCGCATCCCATATCACCCTGGTCACTTCTTGCATGCAACCCGCTGCCCCTTGCCTCTTCCACTCCTTGCACTATCCCTGTCAATGGCCTACCCCCACGCCCCCATCTACCACGGCGGGCATCAGCAAGCCCGGGCGGTCGATCCATCGCCGGTTGCGGGCTGCCGTTTCACTTGACCCCCGTCAAGCTCTCTCTCTCTGTGCATGCGTGTGTGATTCGGTCAAGCGCTTTTAACGTACCAGACTGCGTAGACGTGTGAGTGGGAACTACAACAATGGCTATCAAACAAAAGAAAACAGCAAAACCACATGGAGTGCGGGTTTTGGAGCGTTAAAACACATCTCTCACTGCTTTCGCCTGCTGTGGCTTGACCCGAAGCTCATGGCTGCTTGAGAGGTGCTTGACCGACCCTGACCTGACGTACAGCTCTGGCCTGGTGTTTGATGCGATCATTCTGGCCAAAGAAGACGCTGCAGTCCAGTGCTGGCCGAGCGCCTGAGCGGAGGAAGCGCCTCTCCTCATACAGCAGCCGGCCCGAACGACCTCTACCTATTACGTAATTCCCCGTGTGTGTGTGTGTGTGTGTGTGTGTGTGTGTGTGTGTGTGTGTGTGTGTGTGTGTGTGTGTGTGTGTGTGTGTGTGTGTGTGTGTACGTGCGTGTGTGCATCATGTGTGTGTGTGCATCATGTGTGTGTGTCATTTCTTCTTCTTCTTCACGCGTGTCTACAAACACACACGATGACGCAGATGATGATGGCAGCGGTGGCGGCAGCAATGATGGCGGTGGGCCTGGTTGGGGCGGCGCCAACCAGGGCAGAGGCTCCTTCGAAACCAGTCATTCCATCAGCTTTCATTTCGTCGTTTGAGTTTTACAGCAGTGGCGTTTATGGAGGTACTGGTCAATACTATTACGACGCTGACGCTCAGGTCGGTCACGCATCACTCCGTTGCCCCACGAGGCTCGGGCCTGGTCTACGCCGAGGCCGATTGAGCGGTGGCATTGACATTGCTTCATGCCTGGCCTTTTTTTTTTTTTTGGCGTTGATCGGTGGGGGGGGGACGCATAGAAAAACCATTACAATTTGACAGTGGCCAACCCCTTCTTCCCCGCCCAAGCCGTTCCCTACGGCTACTTTTACAGCGAGGTTGGTGCATCACCTCCTTCCCTTTTGCAGCCTCAGATCCCAACCCCCTCTGCAAGCTTTTTGCATTGCACCCCGTATTCAAACTGGTTATTAAATGCCAATGTACTTGACCCATACGCTTCTCGGCAGGCTGGGGCTTGGATGTATATCGAAGGCATCTGCAAATCTCTGGGCACCAAGTTTGCTCCAGTCTTCAGCTTTGTCCAAAGTCCGGCCACCACATATCAAGGATCAAAGACCGTCAATGGCCGTGACTGCGACGTGTGGGGCCTCACCACTGCCCAGGCCAACCTGAGCGTCTGCACTCAAAACAGCGTCCTGGTCGAGTTCATATCCGAGAGTCAAGTTAGCACAACGGTTTGTGCCGCAACCTCACTTTCCCTCTTCCTGCAATGCGCTTGAAAAGCAAGCAAAATGTACAAACCACAAACCATCAAACTCACGGCCTGTTTCTTCCCTTGGCGGGCAAACACTTGGTTTCTTGTCGACCTTGCCGAGAACAGCACTACATGACGCGCATGCTCTTTGGCGATGATTTCAATCCCAGCAAGCCAACACCCGCAGAGCTGGCCGTGCCCGAGGCTTGCTTTGAGCCCCCGGTCGTGTGCAATGCCACCAACCTTACAGCCGAAACCATGGACGTCTATGCCTTTCAGCCCAAGAATCAAACCGGCAACATCGTCGACCAGGTATCACATGTTTCTTTCCGCAACGAATGAGTATTGGCTGGCCTCGGCAATGTCCCCATCAGCTAACCCTGTTTTGTGATTGGCTTTTTCTGCATCGCTGCATGCTGCATGTTCATCACTGTTTTGCTGCTTTTGCAGGATGTCGCAGATCTGCGAGGTGACACCGTCTTTGTCTGCTTTGACCTCCTGTCCAACAATACCGCCAATGATCACTACGCCGTTGTGACCAACTACAAGATCAATGTCATTCCCAAGTGGGGCCTGTACCGCGAATGCAACGGCTACCCGCCCTATTGTATTGGTGATGCCATGGTCGAAGTTGGGCGTGAGAGCTCCATCTCCAAGGGCCCCCTTCGTGGCCAATGCGAACCGAACCTGGACTACGGCAGCTGGCTGAGCATGCCGAGCATGGGCTATTGCCAGGATGGTCCGCTGGACCTGGCCAAAAATTGTTCTTGGCAAGTTGCATCAGTAGGCAAGACCATCTCGGGGGCCTGCCTCATCGAAAACCCGGCTTTCCTGCAAGCCTGCTCCCAGATTGTCAATGGCAGCATCGATGCTGCAGTCGATCTGTTCAAGGCCGCCTTCGACTCGGAAGACCCGTCCAAGAATGGTTGCCCTGCCCTGTAAAGTTTGAATGCAATGTATGACATGCCATTTTCTTTTCTTTTTGGGGGCTCTGTTTCACATGTATTTGTTTTCTATCTTTTCCTTGTCGAGCCCGTGCTCGCCCCAGCATCATGTCTGCTCCGAATCGTCTGGCTATGATCATGGCGGAAATTGATTGAGTTTTTTTTTTTTTTTCCTATTGCAACCTAGTCGGTTTTTTCTATTATCTGGTGTCTCTTGGAGACCATCATGGGCCCGCATGGCCCACTATGCGGTGCAACTCACACCATACCCGGCGAACAAAATCTGGACATCCTCAACAGGAAGTTGGAGGTTCAAACCTGATCGGCTCAAGCCACCGTGTCTAGCGAAAAAAAAAGGATATCGAGTCCAAGCATCAAGAAAGTAAGGACGAGGGTCGGAAAAAAAAGTCTGCCCAAGCAATGTGACAAATCCGGCCCAAGGCAAAGCCACGCCTACTCACCGGCAATCGCGGAAATAAGCTCATAATTTTCCGGTGTCGTGCCTACTTAGACAAGTTGGTTGACGCGTGTTAGCCAAAGCATGCAAAGTAGGGCACACAAATGATAATAAGCTTGGGTGAGAACGCACTCAGCACGCTCGGGCTCGCAGGACAGCTAAAGGGTCCTTCACGACGCATCATATCCAACAGTTTGGCTTGTTGATACAGCTCAGCGAGCGTGTCCTCGAGGACTTGCACTTGCAGATCGTAGGGCAACTGAGCATCTGACGCCGTCCGGAATCGCTCCAGCATCTGCTCCACGGCTGCTGCTGGTTGAAGGGGCACCATCTCCGTGCGATCTGGCGTGGGGTCATGCGCAAACGATGTGTCCCATTCTTCCTCGGAAGATGTCGACGCGATGAGCTGTCGCGTGCGCCGTACGTAGCGTGTACATTTTCCCCTATTGAGCCCGCCACATGCCCAAAGTAGAACAGGAGGCCGAGTGTCAAGAATTTGAAGGCAACGGCAGCAGCAACCAGCAACCAGGAAGACCATACCGGTCGACATCAATCACTAGCGCCACGGCGCAACCACACCCATCTGTGTCATCCAGGGCATAGCGAGCCTCGGCCAAGAGGTCTTGCTCCAAAGCAGCTTCGTCAAGTTCGGGAATGCCTTGCAAAACAGGACCGGAAACGTAGGCTGGACAAGCTGCACAAAGAAGTGATCGCCCGAGGCTGACGTGATGCACAAAATCATCCTACGCACCCCACGTAGGGCGCCGGCGAATCATCAAAATTAAAGTACATGAAGAAACCGGTTCGTTTGGCCGCGGTTCATAGGCAACAAGTGCACTTTGAACAGCCACACCGTGTCACCCGCGTTAGCGTCGGTGCCTACCTCAGCAAGCGGGCGTCGCTTGCCAGACGCCTGCATACGTTCCTCCATGGCAGCCTGAGTAAGATCCGGTTTGACCTACAAATCCAAGAGGACCAAGCATCAGTGTGCGCGCCTGCTCATTAAGGGCAAGTATGGGCCAAGCCAGGTCACCAACTTTCAGGCTCATGGTCTGTCGCAGGGGAAGCTCCTCAAACAGCGGAGGTTGTGGGGATTGATCCACGAGCGGCGCGTCAACAACGTCGGGCAATGGCGCCTGAGCTGATGCCAACTCGGCTTGGCGGGCCCATTGAGCAATATGTAGGTCACGGCGAGCCGAACGAAGACCGGATGAGGCTGTGGAAACCGGTGCCTCCTCGTCATCAGATTCTAGCTCACTGACGGCAGGGCTAGTGGCGCGTTCTCTTTCCGATTGGACCTCGGACTGTTCCGAGTTGAGTGCAGCGCGTAAGTCGAGCAAGTCACCATCCAGACTGCGATCAGCAGCCTTGTGGTCTGGGGTCGAGGCCGAATGTGAAGCCATAGGTACCAGAGCATCGTCCGTAGTACCGGTGAAGCTGTGAGAGGTCGCAGATGGAGCCCCCGAGCTTTCAGCTCGCGGTTGGGTCACAAAATGCAGGCTCTCATCGCCCGGTGCCTCCCTTGGGATTGAAGACACACGAAGTTCTTCACGGCCCCCCAGACTCAGATCTAGCCGCAGTTCTGCCGGGGTCAAAGCATAGCGTTTGCCCACAATATCCACTTGGAATACCTGAAAAGAGCACGAGCGGTGGCCGTCAGGACACCAGGCGTCGACTCGTTGACGGGATACAACGCCTTGTGCCTGCCCTTGCTGTCCCAAAGATAGATGGCTCACCTCGCTGCAGCGAAGAAAGTAAGATAAGACGTAGACCAGGCGCAGAACGAGTGTTGCTGTACGACCAACAACAATGGTTTTGCAGCGACTGTGACGTGCGACACCCGTTGGCGACCGCAAACGTGCAGTGAGCAGGATGACAGACAGCGGTGGTCAGACGGTGATGCGAAAGACGAATGACAACTTGATGGACCCGAAAAACAGCAGTTCGCAAGAGTGCGCCAGCCGACCAACCGATAGTTACGCGAAACGCTGCCGCAGAGATCCGTCAGCTGAGCCCAGAGGGTGTCATAGGGATGTTGCTTGGCCAGATCGTTGAGGGCACCTGTCCACAGCCATTGCAAACATGAGCATGATAATGACTGACTTACATGCCTGTGCGGCGCTTTCAAACATGAACCAGGTTTGGTGCCAACGCACGTGGCATGCAAGGAGTAAGTTGATCGGCGTCAGCGTCCAACGTGGGAGCCGCTGTGGCGACCCAGCCTAGGTGATGTTGTAGCACCGCCGTAATCGCCGTTGCCAACACGCGCTTTGTGCGCCTAGATTTGCCGAGCTGCCAAATATTTGCAAGCAAACGGTCCGTACGAATGCTGAGGATAAAGCGGCCAAGATGGAACTCGGCTTGCCAGTGGGAGGCAAACATGACTGGGAACACAACGCGGCTGCGCAAACCTTGAGAATGAGATCTCGCAGAAGAAGACAAAGTTTGCCCCGCACGAGCGGGCGTAATTGGGAAAACGTTGACAGCGTCAACCAAGCTGGTTCTTGTAGTCTACAGGAGGGTCCCGGTACGAGGGATCCGTGGCAGTGAGAGGTCTTTACACGCGAGATACGAGGTAGGAAGAGGCTAAGATGGTCACAATTTCATTTGCTCAAAGCGTCTCGGATTGGAACCCGTGTTTGGCCATCTGACTTTCGGGGCGCACAAGTTGGAGCAGTGCTCTCTTACCGCGGCGCCGTATAGAGAGTATGCACTTGGTGAATGAGGAACCTGATGCGTTCCGTGACCTGTCGACTTTCGCGAAAACGTCGAGCCACCCGCTTCAGCAGCACACGCCTATGCACATTCGATGCAAAAGACCAAGAGGCCAAAAGGTTGGTGAATGAACAAACACGGATCACGAGAAGAGAATTGTCAATGGACCGTACGCTGTGTGGGGAGCCGGCTGGGCTTGGCTTCGCAACTAGAGGCGCGGCGGAATGGGGAGCAAAATCAAGGAAGAAAAGTTCAAAGGTGAGGCACGAGTGAGGTCGACGTGGTACAGCCCTGTCAAGCACAACTGGAACCGACCTCTTCTTCCACGACAAAGAGCAGGCGCTCTTGCAGCCAATGAAAGAAACCCGTCAAGGTCATGTCAAGAATTGCAAAGTGGGTTGTCACAAATTTCTGCACCATTTTTTTTTTTTTTTTTTCATTTTGTTTTGTTGTTTTCAGTTGAACAACGTGCCCATGTTCAAACAGCCATGAGAACAACGGCTTCAGCGCGGCAATCAGCCGGCCTAGTGTAGAGAAGAGCGAGTCGAGGCAAGGGGGGGACAAGCATCGCAAACAATGTGGGGCGAACAAACCTCGAGGATGTCAGAGCGATCAACATCAATGATCAAGGCAATGCCACAAACAGTTGCTTTAGAGGCTAAGAATTAGAGCAACAAGAGCTGAAACATGAGTGGGGCTATACACTTTCAACGCACGCTGGCCCGTTTCAGAGAGAACGAGGTAACTGACCTTCCCCGGTTTTACTGCGCATGCCAAACTCAAGGCTCAAACGCTGGCTGCGCTCGTAGCGTCGCATTCTAGAAATCCGTCAGTAGCCAACATGACGAACACGGGTGAGGTTCTCAAAGACGCATGGTGCGTTGTCCGGCCGGACACGGGGTGGAAGCGGGAGGCCGCGACACACCGGCCGCTGACATCGAGCATGGAAGATAGGGATGACGAGTGCGAGGGGGTGCCGGAAGAGGTGAAGCTTTCATCGGCATCCAGTGTCTTGATGGGGGATGGCAAGGCTCCGGGAAAGAAATCGCTCATCTCGGCCAAACTGCGTGGAGAGTGGGGTGACTCCAGATCGGTACTGGTGGCGTCGTCAAAATCCAAGCGTTGGGGCTGGGCCGATCGGCTGGCTGGCACTGCAACGGCTGAGTCCAAGAAGAAGACATCAAACAACGGCAACGGGTTTGCGGGAACCAAATATATCAGAGCGTGGGACCCAACACGACAGGCAAAGCAATCAAAACCAGTGCCCCTGAGCTTCGTCCCCCCCCATATTGAGTCAAGGGTCGGGCCTCGCACCTGGTGCCGCGGACTCGGCAGCTTCGCTCAGAGGTTCCGAAGAGGAAAAGCCAACTGCGAGAAAGGTGCAAGGGGTTGGCATGCAAGCTTTGTGAGTAAGGGTGCTTGACCGACTAATGGCTCGACCAAATGCACGTGCAAGCAGAGTTGCTACGCACATCGCTGGGCAGATCGTGGGACACCGCTTCCGCTCCGACGAGGGGAGGCTGGAACGGAACTCGGCGCGGATGCGCCGCCCACATTCATCAAAAGATTTTTTATCCTGTTGCCAGCGCAAAGGGTACACGTGTTGAGACTTTGGCCCCGAGTTTCCCTTGGCGGGCTGGGTGAGAACATCCGTACCGTTTGGTAGGGTACAGCTTGGTTAGCACTACACGCTTGGGATCCTTGAGCAGGTGCATCTTGGTGGTGTGGTGTGAGAGAGCCAAAGGAAGAGAGCCAAACATCATGTTCTGCAGGAGCTGATCCTCGCGGACCTGTGTGCAAGGACGACAAGTCATGCATACCGCGACCAAGCAACGGACATCTGAGCCAGGGTAATGGTAGGGTGTTTTCCGATCAGCTGGACGCTTACGTGAGACTTTTGTGGGCGACGACTGTCATAGAGAACCTGAAGGCAGCATCCGAGAGGCGGGTGGCAATGGGAGCACCAGTAGCGGGAAGTCAGTCTTGTTTGTGAGCGGGGTACGCAGCATGACCCGCGAGTTTACCCCCAGCTGTGGCTGGGCGGATGCACTCACGTCACGGCCAAGATGCTTTGCATCGTGCAAAAGTACGACGGCGGTTTCAGGAGGTTGAAGCAGCTCCGAGCGCCATTCGCAGGGATTGATCAATGCCTGGGAGGGGACACGAGCACAATGATGACGTTGTGGCATGAGATTTAGCCATGGGCCACACGAAAAGGCTGGGTGATGTGATGGCTGGTTTGACCAACCTCGAGCCCCATGGCCTCGGCGTTCCACGTATAAGACCGCCCCGCCATGGCGCCGTGTGAGCAGCTGAAAGAAACCTGCTCATCAAAGGGCAGCAGCAAAGGAAGCCCGACAGCAGCCCCCCACTACGGCATCAACCGCCCCGCCTGTCGACCGCACATGCTGGCCGCCACCTCCACCCACTGGTCCTTGCCAAGCAGGGCGTGCGGGGACACAAGAGCACGACACGACAAAAAAATTTTGGTCAAATGCAACAAGAAGTAAAATACAAAAAAAGAAGAAAAGAAGAAGAAGAAGAAGCACAGAGTAAAAGTAAAATACTAAGAGAGAGAAGAAAGATCGAAAGGCATAAATAGCAAAGGCACAGAGAGAGAGAGAGGAGACACACACACACACACACACACACACAAAACGGCTTTGGTAGTGTGAGAATAGCTACCAAGTGAAAGTGTGAATATTTGGGCAAAATTGGGTGAATTTCCAGCGATTTCTGGACCAAGAGCGAACTGGGGCACATCTTCTTCCGATCTGACATCAACTTCTTGCCATATTAAATACGGTTTATTAGCTATAAAAATTGTCATCATCTTCAACTTCTTCTCATATCGCGCCGTCTTCTTCTCAACTTGGGAGCTGTTTGGGGAATTTCCGTTGCAGGTGATACAGAAAAAAGTGCGCGCGCGCCTCGTCGGTCGCGGCTGCTGCCTCGGCACTGACTGCCGCGCGGGGGGAGGTGGCCTTGGACATCAAAGCGTCACGCGTCAAACGCCTCACGCCACGCATACACTGGTGGTGAAGTGTTTGTCTCTGATCCCCTGTTCGGGTGGTCGCTGAACTGACTCTCGCCACTCAATAGCTGGGTCATATCCACACGTACATCAGGCGCCGCAACCTGTGAACACCTCACTGAACCCTCCGTGGTGGTGCTGCACGCACGAATTAGATCCAAGTGTAACCCTGTCCATCTGCACCCACTTGTTGGCGTGCGACCAAGCACCGCTGGACTTTGAGCCAAGCCACCATCAACTCAGGTCCGCCGTGATTTGCCAGCCCAGTGGCAATCAGCCCGCAAACACAAACAAACACAAACACACACCACCCACACACACGTACTGGCCTGTCGATGACGGCAAACCGCCTCCGCAACCACAGTTTGCCAGCTGATCGCCAGTCCTGTGTATAGGTTCCAGCAGCACTGTATTTCCTCGACAACGGCACCATGGTCTCAGATGCCAAGGTCTGGTTCACGCAGCCCCGCTTTCAGCTTGTCCCATTTCATGCTGCGAGCGCATTCTCTGGACCCTGCGTATCGTAAACAGGTGGAAGGTGATTGAACGTTCGTTGCATTCCATCGTCTCAGGCTGAAAAACTGGCGACCTGGATCGGCCGTCGGGTCCGGATCAAGGACCGCGGCGCTGGAACCCTGGTTTTCTGGGGGCCGGTCGAACACACTGAGTACGTGAAACACCGACCCCGCAACCACCTCCATTCTTGAATCGCCGCTGCCTTTGTCAGCCGAACACACAACATCCGGCACCTCATCTCATACCTTGCTTCTCCGCGTGACCTTGATCACGACTGACAGCAAGCATCTGGCTGGAATCGTTCTGGACGAACCCACGGTGCGGCGGCATTTGCTCCCTCTTTCGCTTGCCTCAACCCATCTGCTCTCAAATTTTTACCTCTCATTCGTGCGCAACCCCGTTTACGTGTTGTAGGGCTTAAATAACGGCACTGTGCGAGGTGGGTTTGCGTGCCGAGACTGGCACCTGTCCCCTCGAGGATTTTTTTTTTTTTTTTTGTTCTTGTTTTTTTTTTTTTGCTCTTGATTTTTTCTCTCTCTCTCTTTTTTTTTTTTTTTTCTCTTTGCTCACAGAGCCTTTTTTGTTCTCAAATAGGCGTCAAGTATTTCGAATGTGAGCCCAAGCATGGTGTCATGGTGACGGGTGCCCAGGTCATCTTCCTCAAGTCCAAGGTTGGTTGGAGAAGCTCACCCACCGCTTGACTTTTGCGCAGACCATGACTTGAGTTTAACAAGACATTGCTCTGAACCCCGTCTCCTTCTTGACATAGGAGGAAGCATCTGCCCCAAAGACAGCAACTCGAAAGCCCGTCGCCAAGGCCTCGCCGGCAGTGACTAGAAAGGCAGCCCCTACTAAGAAAAGTTCGCCAGCCAGCAAGGTTCCGGCCACGCGCAAAGCTTCCAACCCTTCCGCCGCAGCGAACCGGGTTGCTTCAGCCCGCAAATCATCGGGGACCACACCCACACGCCGGTCAGGCCTGCTGCCTCGCTTTCACAATCCAACGGTGCTTGCCAGGGCCATTTGCACCCGTTCTGCACTCACCGCCGTGCCCCTCCTCTTGACCGCACAGTGAGCCCGCGGCCAAGACCAAGTCCGCAACCAAAAGCCCCGCTGCCGCTCGCCCCACCTCTGGTAAAACGGTAAGTAACACTCTCATGTGCACACAGCTGTTTGATCCAACTTGTGTCTGACCAGCCCTACTGCTTGCTCTACCCCCATTGATATCGCGCCCCCGCCGAGATAGACCACGCCCGCCCGACGAACGAGCGCCCCACGCGTAAGCTGTTCATGTTTTCCTGTTGTGGCTGCTCTTGCTGCATATTTCAAGACAGCCAGCATGCTCCCGACATCATCAACAAGTTGGGGATGCTAATCTTGGGGTTGCGACCGGCTCGGCTTGATTGATTCTGGTCGAATACTCGCTAGGCAACATCTGCAACCAAAAGCAGCCCCAACAAGACGACCGCCAGCAGAACAACGCCTGGCAAGGCGGCCCCCAGGCGTGCCAGCGGGAACCCCAACACGATTCCCAAAGCCGCATCCACCAAACCCCAGGGTCAGTTCTTCGCGCCCACCAGCGCCAGTCCATGCAGATCACTTTTTGAATGCGGCAAGCTGACCCGCTCGCCGCTCTAGTCATTGTAGGCCGAAACAAGGGCAAGGCCTCTTTGTCTGACCTTGCCCGCTCCACCCTTGAGGCAGAGGTGCACGGCACCAAGCGTAACGGTGAGCTCTGGCCATGCTGCGCTCCCAAAGCACTTGAAAGCTTGGTCTCACCCTGGATTGTGCACCTCTGGTGTTGACTGCTGCGGTCCCACAGAGTCTGAGGTAAACGCCGAACCAGAGGTGAACTCAGAGCCTGAATTGGTCCCTGACGTGGAAGTGGAGATCCACCACGAGCCCGAACCTGAGCCTGAGGCTGACAATGAGCCGACCTTGGAAGCAGCAACCGAGCATGAACCCGAGCATGAACCCGAGCATGAACCCAAGCATGAACCCGAGCATGAACCCGAGCATGAACCCGAGCATGAACCCGAGGTAGCAGAGCAAATGCCTCAGCAAGAGCAGGACGACGATGAAGGCCAGGACCAGTTTGACGCAAGCATGCCTGCCAAGGTACATGCGCCTTTATTTGTCGGTTTGCGGTTTTGCCGTTGTCGTGCTTCGGTCGTTGGATTTGTTATGATTTCGAACGGGGATGGTGCCACCACCCGTAGCCTACAGCAGAGCCACCAGACGCCGTGTGTGTTTCTCTAATCAACGCAAATACCCGTTTCATCGACTGTGCTTGTTAGCCCACGGCCACAGCACCCGGGTTGACGGCGGCCGAGGAGGCCAAGATGAAGCGCCGTCAGCGTCGATCACCTGCCACATCGGATGCTGCGTCCGACGGCACCACCGAGTCCAATGATCAGGCGCCTTCTACCTCTGCACCCACCTCCACACAAGAGACCAAGGCCAAGCCTGAAGAATCCCTGGCCCCGGCATCCCACACACAGTCTGCAACCCCCCAAAAACCAGCTTCCAGTGCCTCCACAAGCTCTACGCCCAAGGTGGCCACACCCACCTCGGTACCACTGACGCCGTCACCCTCCGGCAAACCCCTTTTCCGCTCGGCGATGCGGACCTCCTTCCGCAAGAGCTCACCCGCTGCCTCTCCAGCAGCATCCAAGTCTGCACCTAAGACTACTTCTGAAGCTCAGCAGCCTGAAACGAACGTCGCGCCTGTCGTAGAGAAGGTGGCATCCCCACAACAGCCAAAGGTGGAGAAAAAGGCACCGCCTCCAGTGGCGGCACGACGACGCTCTTCGGACGCCGGTGCCCCGGCTCTGGCTCAGCCAGCGCCATCTCAACCCGCGACTGACGCAACCAGCGACGACAAGGACGAATCGGTGCCACGCGGTCTCAAGGCCAAAATGCATGCACTCGAGGCAAAACTTACAGATTCTGCTTCTTCCAGCAATGAGGCATCGCCACGTGTGCAGCGTCGCACTTCCACCGGTGCTGTGGCCCGACATGCGGCTCTGTATGATCAGTTGGAACGGGAAAAGTTTAAATCAGAGTACGTAGAACGTATATTGATGATGCAACTGTGGCGCACAAACACATGAATAGATGCAATCGCCTTGGACTCATGGTGCGCTGTGACCCCAGGGAAGCCACCGCTGCCACAGCATCCATGCAGCGATCATCCTCGATCCGCGATCGTCTTAAACGTGAGTTGGGCTGAGCACCTCTCTCCCTCCCTCCCTCCCCTCCCCTGCTCTTCTCTTCCCTATACACAGGTTATCATCTGATGATGGTTATGTGTGATTCCTGCATGACAGAATACGAAGCGGCCGTCTCCCCCAGTCAAGACGCCAAGGCTTACACGCCTCCGCACCATGAGCCGGGTTTGGGCCTAAAACAGCGAATGGAGGCTTTGGAGCGTCGTTCCCGCAACGCCAGCCTAGACAAGGATCATGCCGCAGTTGCTGCCCGCACCTCGATTCGGGAACGCATGAACGCACTGAAGACCTCAACCTCTGCGGTATGTACTCTCCATGCACTGTCACGCTGCTGCCCCTTTGCATGTGCCATTTGAGTGCGTACGCATGATTGTAAAATTGTGTGACATTGATGCATGTCCGCCACGCAGCAACCTGCCAAAGCGCAAACTGCGTCCAGCAGCCAGACATTGAAAGAAAAAATGGAGGCGCTGCAACGATACGCAAGCGGTGACCGCACCGACGAAGAGAAAACTGACGGGACGTCTCAGAGCAACGGCGATGGCGATGCACAGCCGGGTCTCAGTGCAGAAGAAAGCAAAATGGAACATGAAGCAAGCTCAGCCTCGGATGCGCACGAGGACGAGGCGGTCGAAGAGCATCAGGATGAACCAGAAGCACAATACGATGAAGACGAGGATGACCATTACGAGGCCGAGGAACTTGCAGATGATCATCATTCAGACGATGAAGAGTATGAAGATCACGACGAGGAGGCCGAGCACGAGCAGGAGTACAACGACGATCATGAGCACGAGCATGATGACGACCACGAGGACGACGAAGAGTCTGAGCACGAGCATAACGAAGAGTCTGAGCACGAGCATAACGAAGAGTCTGAGCACGAGCATAACGAAGAGTCTGAGCACGACCATGAACATGATGGTGAGGAAGACGAGGAGGGACAGGAAGACGAGGAGGAAGAAATGGATGACGAAGAGCGGGCATTGCGGGAGCGCATTGCACGACTGCAGATGGAAATGGACGAATTGGGTAGCGATGACGATGTTGATGATGTGGAGCTGAATGATGAAGACATTGCTGACCTCACTCCGACCACGCCCGTCAACAAGTCCAATCCCTTCTTGTAGCCTGGCTAGAGTGGAGTCGGTTCCAACATTTGCGGGACCTAAGTAATGATGTAGTCGAGGGACGAGTTGACCTCTGCCCCTGGAAATGTGTCCAAAGACATCCGTACATCCTGTTTTTGCCGTTTTTAGCCTCGCTGGTTGCTCATGTCGCATGTACTGGCGTGGCTATCCGTCCATTGGCCTATAGCTTGTGGGCCAACGAATTGAGTGTATCTACTGACCATGCTTTTGAGTGGTTGGGTGAACAGATTTGCAGCACCTCAAGTACTGTTTGGATTGTAAGGACGTCAGGAGGGCAAACTGTACAGTTTGTAAAAACATGATATGCCAAAGACGGCAGGATGCTCAAGACGAACACACACACACACACACACACACACACACACACACAACACAACACAACACGCACGCACGCACGCACACACACACACACACACACACACACACACACACACACACACACACACACACACACAAGAGGACAGCTGCCTCTTCTGACCCGATGTGCAAGCAGACAGACAGGCTTTAATCGAAATCAGATGGGTGTGATCTGGGGCGTCCTAAGTCTTGCAACGTATTAATATTGGAGTGTGACAAAGATGGCTGCCACAAGGACACAAATGAAGAGAATCCCGCTGGGCAAAACCATGGTCGCAGCATCCTTGTCCAAACATGAAAAACTCATGTGCAAGTCTGCAGGTTCGGTTCTCATAAACTGGTCGAGAAGGAGCAGCGTGGTGGCATCTAAAGAACGCCATGAACACAAGCTCTCGTCAGCACAACCAGCAAGCAAGGGATGAAATAGGCAGGCTCACAAAAATAGCTGAAAGTCGAGCGAAGATCGCTCAGACCAAGGTGGCAACACGTACTAGAAACGAGATCAAGGCCAGCCACACACTCGTCAGGGGGTACGGCGACGACAAAGTTGATGCTCTCACAATCATCGGTGAAGGCGGTGAGCACGACAGCATTGTCCAAGCACAACGCAGTAATCTTGGAAAAGACATAGAGGCTTGGATAAGTAAGACATTCCCCCGCAATTTCGTCGGCTTGTTCGCCATGACCACACTCGTAAGCGATGTTGATGCCCTGGAGTCCACCAAGGCTAATGCTCTGGTCGCAGATGGTTCGATGCATAGTGGTAAAAAAGGCGGAGCTCGTACACTGATCATCATTGTAGTAAGAGGTGATCGCACCCACGCTCTCGGGCAGCTTATACACACACTCTGGCACAAAGTAGAGCAGGCAGTCATCGGGCTGCAGCATATACTGATAGGAAGGCCCTATGCAATCGCTGCTTGAATAGAAGGTGAGGAGGACACTGCCATTGTTGAGGCATTGGTAGTTCATAAACCCCTCGATGAGGAAGGCACATTGACCTGGCTCGAAAAAGAGGATTCCATTGTCCGAGCCAAAATCTGGATGATCGTCGCTGACTTCGACCTCGCAGCGGCGCTCCAAGACCAAGTACGGGTCTTGCTGGATTTGAGCCAAGCCCGCTGTTATGAGCAAACCAAGCAAGCCAACAAGCGCCGGAATCTTGGCCATGCCTGGGGTAGTTGAGGGTGCCGAAGGATTCGTACGAAGTGCAGTGTGAGCGCGTACCAGGGATACCAGAAGCGCTATAGAACCTTGCACGCCCGATGCCTTACTCGTCTACTCACTCAGAGTGACTGCCATCTTTGTGCCCAGAACGACGATATGGTGGCAAAGGTGGCGACGGCAGGAAATCGTAGTCGAAAGGATCGACTTGTTGGAGTTTGCACAAACACCCAAACTCAGCAACAAGCCAACAGCCCAAAGGAGAAAAATGCCACTCCACCACCCGTCAAAGAGAGCGAGAGACCCAAGAAATCAGAGAGGGAGAGAGAGCAAGAGGGTCACAGAGAGGGTGTGCATGTGTGTGTGTGTGTGTGTGCGAGACAGAGACGAGCAGGCAGACACAGAGAGGGAGAGAGAGAGACACACACACACACACACAAGCGGAAAAATCGTGTCCGCAGTCTTATGTGGGACACGATCCCCATATGTTTGTGAAGGCTGCTGTTCGAATTGTGGGTTGGATTGGAAGTCATACCACTGTTTCGGGCTGGTGGTGCTCGAGCCGTGCTCGCTGATGACTCTGACTTGAGCAGGGGTTGCTACAACGGCGCACTTTCAAGGTGATGATGCAAACGGAGCGGGGAGAGATGAGGTCATCAAGGCCATAATACCAATGTTATTATCAAGGCCCGCCATCAGCAAGAAGAGCGCAGTCCCGAGAGAGATTTCCGACAACTTTTTGGATTATCTGGGATGGGAGCCTTCATCTCTTTCATCTCTCTCATCTCTCTCTCTCGCTCTCTCAAATACTCTCAAATACTCTCTCTCTCTCTCTCTCTCTCTCTCTCTCTCTCTCTCTCTCTCTCTCTCTCTCTCTCTCTCTCTCTCTCTCTCTCTCTCTCTCTCTCATCTCTCTCTCTCATCTCTCTCTCTCTCTCTCTCTCTCAAGCTGTCTCTGTTTTGTTTCGCAATGCTGATCTTATCAGCGGCATTGGTGGCCGTCGGGGCTGCGAGCACTGCGAGCGCGGCTTTAGCTGTGGGTGATCAGGAGCGAGCGGGTGACTCGGGTACTCTGGTGACAATTCCTCAAGGGCAGCTGCAGGGTGGCGTGCAGGACGGCGTGCGCTACTTTCTCAACGTGCCATTTGCCGCCCCTCCCGTGGGCGATCTGCGCTTACGGCCGCCACAGCCTCCCGGTGGCTGGGATGGGGTGCGAAACGCCACTAGCTTTGGCATGCGGTACGTGGACCCTCTTGCGGTGCTTGGTGGCTGCGGAATGCAGAAAGCCTCTCGGGTTGACGCTCGCCCCCCTGCCTCACCATGTGCCGCGCGCGCGATCAGGTGCATGCAAAACGGTCAAGGAAGCTCGGCCACCACCAGTGAGGACTGTCTCTACCTCAACATTTACACGCCCACAAACGCCAATGGCTCGCTTCCCGTGGCTGTTTGGATCCATGGTGGTGGCTATCAGGTTTGTCAATGGTTTTGTGCGTGCAACCAGAACAGGCATTCCTTCAGCGAGCAACGGCTGGTAGCGTCTGCATTGACCCGATCGTGCTGCGCGCTAAAACGATGCACGTGGTAGGGGGGGTCGGGTATCGACTACAACGGCACGGCCATGATCAATGCCACCGGTCACAACTTCCTCGTGGTCACAATCAATTACCGTTTGAGCATCTTTGGCTTTCTGGGCTCGGAGCGCTTGCGCCGCCGCGACCCCAGCCGCAACACCACTGGTACGACTTGGTCCCTGCCCACCTGCTCAGCCAAGCGTTGCGCCCAGCTTCCAATAGATTCACAAGCGTGTGCGCAAAACTCCCGTCCTGCACCATGCGCACAGGCAATTATGGGCTACAGGATCAGCGAATGGCCCTCGTTTGGGTCAAAGAAAACATTGGCGCATTTGGCGGTGACCCCGCCCGCGTCTCGATTTTTGGCGAGTCGGCGGGGGCTCACAGCGTGACGTGCCACCTGGCTGCGTCGGCAAGCTGGCCCTATTTCACCCATGGTCTCCTGGAAAGTGGAAGCTTCTCCCTGCTCTCCAGCAAGCCCATGAGTCTGGCTGAGACGCTATATGAGAAAGCCTTGGAACTTGTCAACTGCACCGACCTCGGCTGCGTGCTGGGACGAGATGCCGGCACCCTCAGCGCCGCCATGGGTGCCATTGCATTCCCGGGCCTGATGACCAACGTGTACATGCCTTGGGCCCCTTGCCAGGACGGCATCGAGCTCAGGGCCCCGCCACTGCTGCTGGCACGCGCGGGCCAGGTGCACCCAAGTGCGCACGTCTTGCACGGCTTTAACACGGATGAGGGTTCGACATTCTCTGCGGGCTTGCCCAAGAACCTGAGTGAAGACGCGCTTTGGGAGCACTTGAACGCCACGTATGGCAGTGACTACGCCCCACAACTCTATGCGCTCTATAACAACCAGACTTATCCCGAGGCAGCCGAAGTGTCGCGAGCCTACTGGATTGCAGAGCGGGCCATTACGGATCGGCAGTTTGCGTGCCCCACTGTGTTGGGCAGTCGCTACCTGCAGAACAAGCTGTCTGTTTACCAGTACCACTATGATTATGTGGCTGCCAGTGCGCCCTTTGTTGGGCATGGCAATGAGGTCCCCTTGGTCTTCAACATGCGCTGGGAGTTTCCCGACAGCCGCCGGGCGGTGGAAGTACCCCTGGCCAACCGATTGGATGCTTGGTGGGAGACGTTTTTTGCCTCGGGCGCGCCGCTGGCGCCTGGTGCGCCCCATTGGCCCACATTTGGTGATGCTGGCGCAGCGGCCACCATGGTGATTCGTGGCGGTGATGCCGATCACGTGCAAAATTCGGTCCGGGCTGAACTCTGTGACTTTTGGCAAACTTGGCTACTGGCGCACCTATAAGAGTGCCAGTAGCCCACTTGACGTGCAGCTCGCCCACTGCTCGACCGGTGCACATTTGATGCGCTCGTTTGCATTATCTGTTTTGAAATTAATGGGTCCGGTCCAACCAGCGTGCACGGTTTACGGCTGGGGAAATGAGGGCGTAAGGACGGGGAGGGAGGGCCTTGACACATGGTGGAGAGATAAAAGCCTGCACGAACAACGGAGAAATCGTTTGGAGAGGAAGCATCGTCGTCATCTGTGTCGGGAGTAGCATGGGTCTCGAGGCGCATGATCCAAGCTTCTTTGTAACTGCTGCCCAAAGACCAGGAGTACTGGCGCTCGCCCCCAAAGAGCATGATGCCCGTGCCGAGGCCCTCGGCGGTTGTACGCAGATTGCTATTGGCTGGCAGCTCCACCGTTACGGCAGTGATGCCACCACGAAGTTCCGGGTACGTTTGTGCATCACTCAGGACAAGATCCCAGGTATGATTGGCCAAGACGTAGCGCCATACCATGTCTGTAGCATAGGTGAGCGTATCAAAGCGGCCAAAAAAGATGAGCAGTTGCCCGTTGTCCATGGCGGCTGCATGGTCGAAGCGTGCAGCGGGGCCTTGCAGGCCGTTGGCGGTGCCAGGCGAGGCAGGAGCCGTGAACAGGCAATTGTCTAGACAGGACCAGGTTTGAGTGCTGAGGTGGAATTGCCAAAGATCGCCGAGAACGTTGGGGGCAGGCAGACTGGTTCCTGCTTGCAAGCCTCCGTAAAGGAGCAGGGACTGGGTGTTGGTGTCAAAGGTCAGGGAGTGCCAATAGCA
>NW_001865048.1:304370-307142 GCF_000002865.3 Monosiga brevicollis MX1
GGCCAAGGCGCACAACCTCGTTGCCCACTTGGCCACCAAATTCGTCAAAGTGCTGGGCGCTCATTTTGCACTCGCCCATGATGACGGGTCGCAGCAGGACGTCAAACCCCACCCAGTCAGCGTGCATGTTGGCTGAGCCAAGAGATGCCTGGTGTACCAAGTAAATGGGGTTTCTCACTGGCGCCAGCTTGGTGGCGAGGGTGGATGCGGATGTGTCAGCCAACGGCTCCGTCTCAGATGGGCTGGAGACAGCAACCTGGGCCGAAGTCGCAGCAAGGGCAGGGGCAATGAAGTGGTCCTGCAAAGCCAGTGTAATCAGTGACGAGAAGTGTGGCTCATGGCTCTTCACTTCGTTAGTCAGGCATGCGTTTTTGTACGCGCGGAGCAAAGTCGTATGTATGCCTTCTTGAGGCAGATTGGCAGACAAAAGCTCTTGAGCTCGCTGGACAATCTCAAGAGCCAGGTAATGACAGCTCGGAGGTAGTTGCACAATGCCAAAATGAAAATTTTTTTTGACGTTGTGGTTGATGTCGCTAATTTTCGGGGTGTTTGAGGGTGACATCGTGGGCACTTTGGCCTCCACGTTCGAGGGCAACGAGGCTCCCTTCGGGGTCCACTTGTGTTCTAAGAATTATTGACGGTCCCAAGGCACCACAAGTAAGCTTGAGCACGTCCATGCGCACAGGGCAGGCGGGAAACAGCCGTCGCCTGTCCCGCGCCAAGCCAGCGAGCGATGCTTTACCAGGAATGTGCACATAGTTTTCAAGCTGGTCGCAAGTAAGACGGTTTTTCTTGCAGAGAGTGTACAAAAAGGAAACGTCGTCGACCGACATGCTTGCTAGATGCTTCACGAGGTTATAGCCTTGAGGAGGCGCAAAATCTTGCACGAGGCACTCGAGCTGACAAGCCATAAACAAAGTGAGGGTACGCTGTGAGTCCTTCGTTCCAGACATTTGCGTTGTTAGACAGCCGTTTGTGGACACGAGGGGCGGCGGGAAAACCTGATCAACCAACCACTGCGTTTCGCTCCTCCCGCTCCCGCTCCCGCTCTGCTCCCGCTCTGCTTGTGCTTGTCGCTCCTCCCGCTCTGCTTGTGCTTGTCGCTCCTCCCGCTCTGCTTGTCGTCGCTCCCGCTCTGCTTGTGCTTGTCGCTCCTCCCGCTCTGCTTGTCGCTTCTCCCGCTCTGCTGCTTGTCGCTCCTCCCGCTCTGCTTGTGCTTGTCGCTCCTTGAGAAAGCTAGTCAGCACCAACGCGGTCGTTTCGGAATCCAGATTTATTCCTTTGAGGCGCTCCGCCAAATCAGCAAAGGCCGAATCGAGAGCCATGCTTGCGGGTCTTGCGTTCAAGACACCAGACGCGAGGCGGGGAGGTAGCCAAGTGATCAGCAAAGAGAAGCAGAAAGAAAAAAAAAAAACGGTCAAGCAAGAGAAGAAGAAGAAGAAGAAGCCAAAAAGTAAGAAAAAAAATGCACAACCCGCACCCTCAAAGAAGAATGGCATCAAGCCGCCAAACACCATCATCATCTAAAAAAAGAACAACGTCTCGGTTTTCGGCGCGCACCGCCAAACGGCTCGAAACGGGTTTTTTCTGGGCCCACTGTTTACTGCTCGTGCCAAACATTGTTTCCTCGCACGTGACCAGCTCCGACACGGGTGAACGTCATCGTTGCTCAAGCAGACCACGAGAGGGTGGGCGCCCAAGGCCAACGGTGTGCGCAAGTGCAGCTGTGCATTCACCTTGACTGCTGTGCTCGACAAAACATAATATGCTGATGGCGTGTCTCCTGTGCTCTTGGCGTATGTGATGGACGGAAGCACACACGAGCGCACTGCATAATATGGTCTAACATGTAAATAATCAAACCCCTCCGCCCAGATGGCGAAGAATATTATCATATTTTTTAATGGACGGGCGCGAGTCCTGGATATGCCAAGACGTAGACCAGCACAGACCCGGGCAAGAATCGCCGTGTCTCTAGACCCTTTCCTCTCATCCTGTTTAACATGTACCCCTTGATGGTGGGTCGGTCAGCTGCATGGTCACAACACCTGGCTTGTCTAGCGCAGGAGACAGCCATGGCAAGAGTAGACAGACATCAAACCCTCGGCATCAGCAGGCGGGGGCTCAATTTCTTGATGCCTGGCCAAGGAGACCACAGGTCGGGTTGCAGTGCATGATTGCCTGTCTTGAGGCCCGGATCAGAGGAGGCAACCAGTTGATGTCAATTTGTACAACACGACCAGGCTGACCCGAAAAAAATAAACCCGCAAAAAATAAGAAATGAATCAGGCTAATAATCGCTCTTGGCCACGTGAATGCCAGATGGCGTTTTGTCAAAGCTTGCCCATGATGTCAAGTTGACAGAACGCACCTACAAGAGCAGCAGGCAAAAGAAAATACAGCAGTGTGAGGGGCTGAGGAGCAACAAGGCTGCGTCGATCAAAGGCACATGTGGCAAGAGTGGGGCTGTGGGCAAGTCTCAGAAAAGGCTTGCTCGTCAACGTCACGACACAAGATCGTGACTGGGGATAGTGGTTCTGATTGATCCATCATGGACGTGCCCAAAACCCCACTGCCAGGCGTGGCAAAAAACGAATAAGAAAGATTGAGTGACGCAGCTTACCAAACGTGTGTTTCAGAAGCGACATGTCATTGGGCACGTCGGTCACTTGGTGCCCAACGTGGCGAGGTTCAGAGTAGAGATGTGTGCAGGTCACTAAAAGGAGGTGTCAAGGGTATTTGTGAGAAAGCCACGAGCGAGAAGAAACCCTA
>NW_001865048.1:307631-308875 GCF_000002865.3 Monosiga brevicollis MX1
AGAGAGAGAGAGAGAGAGAGAGAGAGAGAGAGAGAGAGAGAGAGAGAGAGAGAGAGAGAGAGAGAGAGAGAGAGAGAGAGAGAGAGAGAGAGAGAGAGCCCACGCGGTGCAGGAGAAACATCAAAAATCGTTATTCACTGATAACAGCTGTTGTGTACGCCTAAGGCTGTCATTCTTTGCTTATATACGCACAATTGTAAGATGATGAATATCATTTAATGTAGCAAAGCTTACTATATGAATAAAATGCACTAGATATTGCAGGTGGCTTTTTCAAGGGTCTAAAGCTGGCAGGCGTCCAGTGATGTCTCGCACATCTCTGCTGTTGGGATCAACTTCACCTTGTCCCTCTACAAAATCTAACAAACAACGAATAATCTCTAGTTTCACCTTGAAATTTGGTAAGGTAGCCAAATAAGAAGCCTTTGTATCTCTGAAGATATTGACACTGTTTAGCTCTGTCTCTCAGCCAGCTCCACTTGTGCTTAACACTCTCTTCTTTACATCTCCGCGTCGATTCACCCTCTCACTCTTTGACGGCGACAACACCGGCGGCAGCGCCGGTGGCACGCATATAAATTGCATTTACTCGTGCATGGACGGCCGGAATTGGGTGGCTGCATTTGCCCACGCCCTTGTTCAACTCGACGCTCTTGAGTTTTCCGTCTCACCTCACCGTTCCCTGGTTAATCAACGTGGTTTTGTCGCTGGTCGTTGCGCTGGCGCGTCGCGCGGTTTAAGCGGGATCATGCGGTCGAGCAGCCAGGCAGTGCTGCTGGCGGGCATGCTACTGAGCATTACCTGGACCAGCTCCGTGGTGTCTGCCGTTGCACGCGTTGGTACGTACATTGTATCGCTGTGCTGTGGCTTCAACCCTCGTCCGGAGTGGCACGCCCCCTCCCGTGAGCCACGACTCATGCTGCTACGTGCCATGACATCTCCACCTCACCGTCCCATGCTTCTACTTTGTGCTTATTCCTCGGTAGCTTGTACAGCAAGCGGTACTTCTCAGGTCTGCCATTGCGACGAGACGTTTGTCAACTGTGACTATGTCATTGGGGACACCTTTCCTAGTCTCGCCTATCAAGTTACCCATCTCTCCCTCGCCAACAACGCCCTGACTGAATTAGCCCGCAGCGATCTCGTCGTTACCAACGTCGCCGGGGGATCCCCCTTTTTATATGCCCTGCAAAGTCTTGACCTCCACGGCAATCAACTCGACTTTATTGCCAACCAAACCTTCA
>NW_001865048.1:314486-334450 GCF_000002865.3 Monosiga brevicollis MX1
GTGCAAGGAACGCACGTAAAGAGACCGGTGGAGAAGCCTTGTTGACGAAGCAGGGCGTCACACATGGCGGCTGTGCTGCCCTTGCCCTTGCTGCCAGCCACATGAATGATGCGCATGCGTGCCAAATCCTCATTCTGCCTTGACGGGCACAGATGGAGCCCGTGAGTTTGTGATGAGTGCAAGAGTTGGCTATTTGAGTGTGGTGCGTGCGGTGGATGGGGCGTGAGCGTTGATCGCACCGTAATGTTGAGGCGGCGCATATAGTCGCGCGTCTCGGGGAGGGAGCGGGTCAAGTCACGTCCTCCCGATTTGCTACTGGCGTGGTCAAACGGAAAGGCATGTAGACCAAAGCACGGCGCGACAGTGTCAAAAAAAGATTACAGGCAGCATGGCAGAAAAGCAAGGCAAATAACGGCGCACCGTTGCTTCTCGAGCTCGGCTGCATTGTATTGAGAGCCTCAACGGCTTCCTACCAAGTTTATCAAGTTCATTAAATTAGCACAGCCACGCGCGCGCACACACACACACACACACACACACACACACACTCATGCGAGATGGTGGAGTAGAGTCAATTGGTTGAAAGTTAGGGTGCACGAGGGAGTCTCAGGAGGTTGACAGACTGACCTGGTAGCTCCGGGACATGGTGCCGATAAAGCGACGGCAATCGCACGGTACAGCGGTCAAGCCCCGAGACGTCCTTGCCACGCTCCAAACAGGTGTCGCGGCAACCGTCGACGACACTGCCGGGCTGGAATAAGACACGGCGCGTTGCTAAACTTGAATGGCTCGCCGCCCTGTGTCACGTGCCACGCGGCCAAAAACTTGTCGAGGCAGCGCGATTGCCCGAGCCAAACAGCTGCTCCTCATTCGCGAGAGCATGAGGTTCCCCTTTGCCGTGAGCACACACACGCACGCACGCACACACGCACACACACTCACACTCACACACAACGCTTTGACTCGATCACCCTGTGCCCGCAATCAGCGCGCGAGACGAGAGAGAGAGAGAGAGAGAGAGAGCACAGCGTCGTGTTGTGAAATAAAATTGGAACAGAGAGGGAGAGAGTTGGAGAGCAGCTAAAAGAGAGAGGCGAGATGATTGCTGAGATGAAAGAGAGGGAAGAGATGAATAGTTAGCAAATTAGAGAAGCTTTCTGAAACATTCTTAATTAAGAGACAAGGAGAGGTTTCGAAGAATCTTGCAGAGAGAACATTGTAAAGTCAAGTGCATTCAGAGGTGGAATACGGCAAAGAGAGATAACAGAGGGCACAAGACAGCTAGAGAGTGATGACACAACACGAGATGATGATAATACGATCTCGCACACATTTTGTCCTGGCTCTGCTCAGCTCCAATCTCTTAAAAAAAGACGGGAATGGGCAGGAAGAGGCGTCTTCCAAAGCCATGCATACAAATGTCATATCAACAGGTTGGTCCATCCACACAGGAACGATGGAGCCCTATTCGGGTCTTTCGATCAAGTATGGGATGCGGCCATGGATCACCACTGACACGCTCCACAATGTTGATCAAGCGAGGAAAATGAATTAGAGTTTGAGAAAGGTCTTGAGGCCATCCTCGTCCTCGATGGCATCAAGAAAGTCTTCAAAAGAGCCCAGCCACTGGTCTTGGTTGAAGAGCTGGGGGACAGTGGCCTTGTCGTCGCCCATCTTCTCTCGCATCTCCTTCAGTGCTTCACGATTGGAGGAGATGTCAATCGTTTCGTGAGGAATCTTGTGGCCCTCAAGAATCATCTCAATCTTTTGCTGTTTCTTGCGGATCTGCGTATGACGTGGTCGGCCAGTCAGCAGCGATGAGTCGGGTGTTCGAGCGTTCGCGAGGCCGGCACGGGAAGGACTCTGGCACCACAGCAATCCAAACAGCTCTATCCATGACAAGCCAGCCTGGGTTCAAACCAGCAGACCGGGGATGGACACGACCGTACCTCAAGGCTACCCGTCACAGACGACATGTAGTACTGCAGACCAGCCATGTTGATAAAGAGGGATGCAGGCGCAAGATTCACGTTCAAGTCTTTCAGCTACGACCAAAAAAAGAAAACCAGACACAGGCCCAAGACATGGTGAGTCTGCTCCAGTATTGTTGTTGTCCAACGCCATCTCACATACGCACACAAGCCCTTCCCCCACCTCCCCTCTACCCCGCAACTGCCCCCCAGCTGCCCTCGTACACACCACACCACACGCACCACTCGCACCAACATCCACTGACCTCTTGTTGAAAAAAAATTTAAAAAGCAAAGAAGAAGAAGAAATGAAAGAAGAAAATGCCTCGAGCACCTCTCCTTTTTCTGACAATGTGTGTGTGTGTGTGTGTGCGTGTGTGTGTGTGTGTGTGCGTGTGTGTGTGTGTGTGTGTGTGTGTGTGTGTGTGTGTGTGTGTGTGTGTGTGTGTGCGTGTGTGTGTGTGTGTGTGTGTGTGTGTGTGTGTGTGTGTGTGTATGTGTGTGTGTGTGTGTGTGTGTGTGTGTTTTGCCAAAACCCCACTTGCTCATTTCATTTCTCTCTTTGACTCTCTCTCTCTCTGTGTCTCCCTCGGCGACCAGTCAGGATGGACTACCAGGGTGGCAAGAAGTTTGGAGCGCTGAAGCAGGATCAGCTCAAGCAGCTTCAAGAGCGTAATCAAAAGGTACGTGCCCATGTCGAGGGGGCAGGAATGGCAATGGGGTGGAGCTGCTGGTGGTGTCTCAACCATCATGCCAGCTGGATTTCTGGCTCCGGCCCGATCTCGATCTCTCTCTCTCTCTCTCGTTCTCTCGCGTCTTGGAACCCGCTTTGTGTGTGGACACCGTGCACACATCCCTGGGATGTCACAGAGGCTCTCGTTTCGTGTTGCCTCCTTCCTTCACTGCAGGCTCGGGCTCACCCCGTGCCATGTGCTTGTACGCTGACTAGTTTTTGACCGATGGCACCTTTGATGGCCAGGAGGACGTGGAAGAACGCCTCGAGCAGTATTGCCACAAGTTTATGGAGTTTGATGAAGATGCCAGTGGCGACATTGGTTTGTCATGGCGGGCACAACCCTGAAACAAGCTTGCCCGCCGTGGCCGCGGCCTGCACAGCCTACTCATGTCACCTTGCGCTCGGGCTTGCTGCTGCACAGATCTTCAGGAGCTGTCGCGCATGATGGAAAAGCTGGGCCAGGTGTGTCTTACCGATTTTCGAGCTCTGCTTTCTACGGCCCCTCAATTTAACACCACCGGGCAACTGACCCTAAGCCGTGCCTCACAACACCCCGTTGTCCTTGCTTTGCTCAGCCCAAAACCCATCTTGAACTGAAGAAGATGATCAAGCAGGTGGACACCAACGATTCAGGTTCGACCTTTGAGTCGCTCTTGTACAAAGAGTTCTATTTTTTTTCCCTGGCTACCCGCCTCGGCTGCTTGACCTGCGCGCTAGATTGACTCCTTTTTGCCCCTACCCTTATTCGGCCACCAAACAATTAGGTACCATCAACTACGAGGAGTTTTTGCAGATGATGTTTGGCAAGAGCAACTCAATCCTACGCATTATCCTCATGTATGAAGAGAAGAACAAGGAGAAGGAAAAGCCCAAGGGTGTGGCACCGCGCCGCTCCCTTGCTGACCTCCCCTAAATGTTGCTGGCGATCTGTGGGCTCTGTTCTGTCATTATCATGGCCGTGTAAACATCACAATCCTATTGGTGCTTCTTTCTCTTTTCATCATTCTTGCCTTTCATGAATTGGCTCATGTTCGAAACAAGGTTCCCAGACGGCCAACACCCGTGCTGCCCGTGCCCTTGGTTCCGGCATCACCCCGTACGCAAGTATCGAGACAAAAGACCGTGTGTCCTTATCAGAGGCCGGGCCACGTCACACGGACGTTCCCCGAAACATGCCCCGAAGCCTCGTCCAAGCAATCAGGTCAGTCCGATCTGTTGATTCGGAAACGAACACGGATCCCACCAGCTGGCGCTCCTAATTGGCACGTTGCGATGCCTGTACAAAATTCTGACGGATGGTATTGGCTGATGTGACGGCCACGACCAGAAACACCAATGCATCATCGGCCAACCTGGACACGACCATGGACAGATTAGGGTTGACCATGGAAGCCAGACATGCGTGCCCTCGCTCAGCTACAAGGGTGAGAAGCGTACACACGCACCCAAAAATGCCGAGAACAGCTTCGGGCAGGACGTCAAAGGGCATGATGGCGTAGAGCGCAGCCAGCACAAAACTCAGGATAACACGAAGCTAAGGACAAGAACGCATGAATGCGTGAGCTGCCACACACTTACACAACCTTCACACAAGCAAGCTTTGATCGCCACTGACATACCTTGACGAGCATTGAGACGTTTGTGGGGTCAAACAAGCTGGCACCAAACTGCCGGAGCAGCTCTGGGGCATCGGCCACGACCTCGCTCATGGATCGACGCTCGGGGCCATACCGGCGGTTGAATGCACGGACCTCCCGACTAATGGCGTCATCGCCCAGTGGTTGTTGAGAAAACAGAAAGTTGACACGCCGACGGCAGGTCGGACAGGCTCGATGGGTTCCAAAGTCACTCTGCCGCATCAGGCTATACACGCAAGCCGCTGCACTCGAGTATGATACCCGACGCACGCGCACCGTGCCAAGGCCCCAACCGTGAGCGGCCGGCCAGCCATGAGCCAACCCCACCTAGCAAAGCACCAGTCCCTGTCTTCATCCAGGCAAGACATACCACAATAGCAGTGACCACAGTTGGTGATGATGGGATTCGTGGGGGCATCCAGGCAGATGGCACAGGTGGTGTGGTCGCCGCGCTGGCTCGGGGGTTGTTCTGGTCCGCCTGTGGCAGTCGCCATGCTGGGTGGCTGGCGGGACCAGATGGAGGAAATCTTGTACGCACACCACCCAAAGACAGCCATCCACACCACGGCAATCCCCATGAAGAGGAGCGCCACCACGCCCGAAATCCCGTCCATCATGTCGGCCCAGGGCTCCAGCCAAGCACACTCGTTCCCGCACCGAGGCAATCTGCCTTGCTCTGAGTTTGGCGAGCAAAGCCGCTGATCTGACCCGTTGATCCAGTTGATTCAACCCTCCCTTTCTCCCCCCACACACACTCTTCACACCACGGGCTTAGCCTCGCCCGTTATCGTTGCGCCGGAAATGTAAAATAAAAATTTTATGCCGTCGTCGCGACACATGACACAGCGCCACCTCACACACACAAGAGTTCGCTCTCTCTCTCTCTCTCTCTCTCTCTCTAAATATCTCTCTTACATGTATTCATCTCTCTCTCTTCTCTCTCTTCTCTCTCTCTCTTGTTGTGCAACAGTTTCGTCTGACAAATTATCAAAAGCAGTTTGAGGGGCTGACCAACGAGTGGCGGCTCATCGTTGAGGGCGCTGGGGCGATGCGTGTGGAAGCTGTGCATGTATCAGTGGTGAGGCAAGCGTCTTGGAAGTGAGAACCAGTCGAGTCGGCGAAGCTGCTGGCCCTTTTGAACTGCTGGGCTGTGCTGGAGATCAAGCAAG
The DNA here is from genome assembly GCF_000002865.3 of Monosiga brevicollis MX1. Taxonomy (NCBI): domain Eukaryota; class Choanoflagellata; order Craspedida; family Salpingoecidae; genus Monosiga; species Monosiga brevicollis. The sequence continues at coordinate 319,999 of NW_001865048.1, forward strand.
CATGGCTGAGGCTGGTGATGCAAGCCTTGAGGCAGATCGGCTATGGACCGAGTTGACTGCCGTGTGGGGCTCGAGTAGTTGGCTGGATCGTCAGCAGCTGCTTCTGGTAAGCGCGTGACATGCCTGAATGCCCCTTTGGGAACCCGAGAAAGCAGGTCTTGTGCTCTCACACCCGTTGATGCTGGCAGGGGTTGGCTGAAAGTTTGGCTTCGCCGTTCTACGAAGAGCAACCCCATGAGCTTGCCACGCGTGTGCCCTATCTGTTACTGGCAACTATTCTAGACCCAAGTGCCGGTCCGTGTCGTGCAATGGCCCTTTCTTTGCTGCTGAAAGTGCTGTCGCACCTCGACTTTGCCAACGGTGAGTGCAGTCATGCTGCCAACGTGCTCTGCCCGTGACACGCGAATTGACCTCATGACACTTGCTGTTGAATTCATCTCTGCTCGTTGCTTGCACGACAGCCGAGTGTCAGAGTTATTTGCACGCCTTTGTCGAGCAGGTATGCAGTAACTCTTCCGCCCAAACTTTCAACCTACCACCAGCACCACACACACGCACGCACTGACTCACTCACTCACTCACACGATCCCACATGGCTCGGCGTGGCGCTTAGGCGGTGCCGCAGTGCGTCTCCAAGCCGGTATGTCCTCCTCGCCCCTAAAACCAAATACACCTGGGGGCAAACATCATTTTCACAGTCTGACTGGCCATGACTGATGTGACTCTGCCGATTTGATCGATCAAGCTCGATGAGGCCACGGCCCCCGTCCTCCAAGCATCAGCGTTGATCGCGCTCGGATTGGGGTGCGTTGGCGTCATCATCTGAAAAAACTGGAACCACGACCGCCATCTGCACGTGAAAGTGCCGCTAGCCGTTTCCTTCATTCTTGTCATGTGTATACCCTTGTCCGGCTCTTTCAGACATCGACCAATCCGCACAAACCTGAGCATGGGTCTGGCTGAGTTGCTACATACCAGCATTGAAGAGCAGGCTATTGCACAACGCTGGGTCTGGATCACGCTGGCCTGCACAGTGACAAGCGATCGTATACCCTCAGAAGCCCGTCAGTGGCTCCGCCGCGCGGATAGCCATGACCCCCTTGTGGCCATGGCCACGCTCCTTTGGCTTTGCCGGTCCGTTTCGCTGCATACACGACCCCCTGCTTCCGCAAGTGCTTGCCAGAGTGCACGTGCCCCTTTTTCTCACCCGCAATTTTTTCATACAACTACTGCACCTCTTAGCCTGGCACCAAATGAGCAACCATTCCCTGCTGAGCTGCAGTCGCTCATGCAACCAGAAACCATTCAAACGGGCTGTGCTTTGGCACTCGACTGCCTTCGCCGCCCCTGGGCCTCCACCAGCCAGGCTTGGGTTCACCACCGTCTGGCGTGAGTTACCCGCTGACCCTGACCTCCTGCTTCTTTTCTGGTTGTATGCCTATTCTCGCATCATTGCTGTCGCTGACTTTATGATAACACGTCAATCAGCACCTCAGTACTAAGTGCGGCCTTGCCTCACCTGGGTCGTGCTAATGCACCGCCCTCCCCTGTCCTGATTACGGCAATGGTCAAGGTATACCGCCCGAGCCTTACGTACAATCCCTCAACCTTGAAACAGACTCGTGTTTGTTTGCCCGTTTGTTTGTTCAGCAATCGCGCGACATTCAAGCCAAGTTTTGAAATGCCGGCTTGTTTGTTTGTTTGTTTCTCTGTGACTTTGATAGTTTTCCAAGCACGAGAGCCGCTTGGCAACGCATTTTGAGGCCTGGAGTGCCCTTTTTGGCTCCTGGCCATGGTTGCAACGTCACGGTCAAGGCCAGCTGCTCGCCCCGGTGTGTGGATTGCTCCGGACGGCATGCAAGCCCAAGTTGCAACCCCTCCCCGGCCATCTCGCCACGCTCACAATCCCTGTTTGCTGCAATTCACATCTTGGCAGCCCGTTTTGCAAGAGCTGCTTCAAGCTCAAGCACGGCTGCAGGATCCACAGTGCGTGCGTGCCCTCTTGACGTGCGTTGGACAGCTCTCTCCCGAGTGGGGCAACCCCGAGGTCTGTCAATAGGTGTATGCATTGCCCGAGCCAGCCTCGGCTTCAACGCGTGCACGACCTCATGTCCAAACGCGCACAGGCCTGGACCTGTATCTTTGCCATAATTTCGGAAGCGTGTGCGCATGTCCAAACTGTAAATGTCATGATCGAGGTTTGTGCGATGACAGACATATCTGATACCATCTATGATCTGCACCCAAGCCCCGCGTCATTTTGAGCTTCCTGAAACTTGCTTGTGGCTCACAAAGTGCAATGTGGTGCCTGGACACGCTGGGGGGGCACAATAAGCAGTGGCTTTACGCTGTTCTTTTCCTGCTCGTGGCACACCCAGACCTGGCCAATCAATGTCCGCAAAACTTTGTCACTTGGTTGACCGCCCAAGGCCGCTCAAGTGCTGGTACGAGTCCAGTCCCACTGTGAAGCAATTATCTGGCAGGACTTGATTTACGTAACACGCTCACCCTGTTGGACTGTGTAGTAACGAATGAGCAACGCCACTACCACGCGCTTTGCCGGGCGGTTTTTGCCCTTCTAGGTACGTTGCAATCTGTCGCGAACCTTGCCCCGCTCAGATTAAGATCTATCCACCAAATGTGTTCGCGTGTTCCTGCCCTTCACCACATCTTTATTTCCACCCCACTTTGTTGTGCAAGCTAGACCACGCTTCAAATCGATTTCGGGTAAGTTGTAGGCAACAATGCGACTTTTTCTACATTGAGGCCCTCCATATGATTTGTCAACCTTACGCAGCGCCACATCAGCTCGTGGCTACCATTGTAGCCACTGCCACCCTGAGGAGCAGCCAAGGCATACTTTGGGCTCTCTTGGACATGGGCTTGAGTACACACGAGTACGCAAACACCGTGGATGAGGCGATGTGGTTTCCCTGCTCTCTGCCTCAGGCGCTCTCTGTCTTGCCTCGCTGGTCTAGATATGCCTGTCATGCGCATGAGGCACATGTGCAGCTGTTCCGCGCGCAAGCATCCCCACCAAGCCTAATACCCACCTCTTTGAACAGAGAGAAGCATGCAACCAGGGCAACACCAGCATCTGCTGACCTCGATGTGTCGCGCATCGACCTGTTCGACGCCACCAGAGCAGACCACGCACTAACTCGGGACACTGCAAAGTGTTATATTCAGCCTGGAGAGTCAGAAGACCAAGATGATGTCCTCGAACGCTCCATGGAAATGGCTCTTCATCGCGTCAAGGTGTGCTCTTGGCCACCCTGATCCCAGGGGATCTGCCCTTGCCGCTTCCGCCTGACCCAGGCATGCTTCTGTGCATGAACCAACAGAACCGTCTCTCATTGCAAGATTCGCGCATGACCGAGTTGGTTGATGTATACGAGGCGCGTCTTCAAGCACAAAGTCACCAATTGACACAGACACAAGCAGCGCTCGAAGCTCAATTGCGGGAACTTCAGGCCACTCAACGGTACGCGAACCACGTGTGACTCAGATCATGGGGCCTGTTAAGCCTCACGTGTGTGTCACCGAGCGCAGGCGCTGCCACGAGATGGGAGAACAATTACAGCACCAAGGCCAACGCGAAACACAGCTTCGGCATCAATTGATGGTAAGTGTACGTCTCTGGTGATGAGACGCTTTCCACAGACAGAGACACCCAGATTGTTGAATGTCGAGTTTGAGGAAGGGAGGAAGGGAGGAAGTGACTTGGCGTGTTGACGTTCTTCCTTTTTTTTCTTTTTTTTCTTTTTTTCTCTTTTTTTTCTTTTTTTCTTTTTTTTTTTTGTTTTTGCTTTCACTTTGATGCTCATGCTGAACGGTTACATATGCAGAAAGCAGATGCGGAGCGCGTGGCCATGGAGCGTGAATTTCAAGAGCAGTATGAGCGTGTTCATCACCTACAGTATGAGCATGAGTGCTTTGTTGCGGAATTGGACCAACTGTCATCTGTTAAGGAACAGCTGCGCGAGGCTGTGAGTGTGGCGCATGGCGAGCGAGCACGGCGTGAGGAGGCTGTGGTCGAGCTTTTGGCCTTGCGGACTCGCTCCAGCGAACGAACTTTGAAGTTGGAGGTGGGATACCTTTCCAGAATTACTCGCATTCATTGTCTCTCCCTTGCTGCAAGACAAATTCTGACTGATGCATTGTCATGTGGCTTTCTTGTCTGCTGAAACCAGGCTTCAGAGAAGCAACTGGCTGAAGCCAAGAACAAGTGTGAAGCCAAGGATCAGCAGGTTAGTTCTGGCAGCCACCGAATCAAACATGGTCAATGGGAAAGCTGACCTGGTATCTGCCGTCGCATGTGTGGCAATGGCAACACGCCGGTCCCGTGTGTTTGTGCCAGCTGGCTGGTCTGCAACAGGAGTTGGCGAGCTTGCGCCTGGAACGTAGCCGTTTGATGGAGCTCGCACAAGGTACTGCTCGGATCTGTCAAACAGGATTTGGTTACACTAGCTGTTGTCAAAATCAAAACGATTTTTCCTGACTCGATTTGCTTGTGCACCATGGCAGGCAAACAGAGCGAGGCCGATAAATTACATCGAGCGCTAGGTGATGAGCAGCGCCAGCGTGCCGAGCTTGACGCTGAGGTTCAGAGCTTGCGTGCATGGCAAACACAACGATTGGCACTGGAGCAAACCCAGCTCACTAAAATGGCTCGGCAGGAGTCGGAATTGGAGGTGCTTGACCCTGGCCTCAATCTTCATGCACTCTTCTACTTGCAGTGCACTTTGACTCACGCGGTTCAATGTGGCTCTGATAGAACCTACGCCAGACCATAACCAAACTCAACCAGGCTAAAGAGGATGCGGAAGCTACTGCGCAGCGAGCAGCCGACATGATTGCCACCATTCATCGTATGTTCAAAGTTGCCTCACGCATTCAATTTGCCCAGTTGGGGCTCTTTTGTGGAACCCATACAAGGATGGCACCACAGAGAAATAGGGGAGAGGCACACCTGACGTTGTTGATAATCGTTTTGAAGCTTTGATTCTTTTTGTTGCTGCTGTTGTTGTTGAGTTGCTTGTTCGGCTTGTTCTTCATGTTCTTGATCTTCTTTCGGTTCATATTTCTTGGGATTGTTGGTTGTCTTGTTTGGCGTCTTGCTTGCCTGCTTCTTCTTGTCGTCGTTTTGATTTTTCATTTTATTTTTTTATTTCTTTTCCTTTTGGAAAAGGCATGTTCGTCTTGCCGTGGCAGCGCCAGAATCTTTCTGCTCGCTTTTGACTGCTTGAATGCAGCCGAGACCGATGGCGTCTCGGTTTCAGCGTATTCTTGATGTGAGCTGATATTGCGCGCCCCTTGGCCTTGCTAACACGTAGAAATGAGTAGCAACCGGATGTGAAAGAATATGGCTCACTACTGGCTCGAAGGGGTCTCGTCGAAGAAGAGTCCCATATGCTCCTTCTTGGAACTTTCAACCTTGGCTGCACTGTCGTCGCCGTCAAAGTCATATTCGGCAAGGCGGCTGCGTGTCTATGTGGGAAATGCGAACATAAGTGATACACGGTCGAATGAGCTGCTCGTGATAGCGCCGGCTTCATAATTGCCCGCTATCTTTCAGATCGACCTACCGTCTTTTGGCGGTTGCGAAGCCGAAGCTGAGATCGCGCTGCTCCGCTGGCACTGTGCGCATTGGTAGCATTGGCAGGGGAGCGAATGCGCGCTGCCCGAGTGGTGTGAGGCGTGGCAAAGGCACGCGGGCGAAGAGCTGAGCTGCGTGCGCGCGTGGTCGTGGCTGCCTGCTTGCTGGCCGGTGTTTTGGTCATGGGGGTACGAGCTGTGGGTGTCTTGGCTGTGGGAGTATTGGTCCAGCCAGGGCGAGTTGATGACGCAACCGTTGGTGGGCTGGACGGCTGCACTGCCATAGACTCTTGACGATTGCTGCGCGCTGCTTGCTTTTCCAAGTGCGCAATCTGCCGCACGGACGAGAGGCAATGAGGTTTTGAGGATGCGAACAAGGGGAAGGTGGTGATTCCCAAGATGGATTGCTGCTGCATACCTTGCTGTACGCGCTCTTCAAGCCTTCTTGCAGCACCTTGGTGCGTTCGTGTGCTTTCTCCAATTCTGCCTGGCATTGCTCGAGCTGGTTTTGTGTAGCAGCACAGACGCAGGCGGCGCGAATCTGCTTCGTTTCTTCGTGTGCACGCTGGAGCTTCGCTCGCTCGGCATCAAGCTCCGCTTGCAGCGACTGGTAGGCGTCATTGGCCTCTTCGCGCTGTTTGGAGGACTGGTTTTTGACCATGTCAAGCTCAGCGTCAGCCTTGCACTTGGCAGCTTCCAGGGTTTGCAGGGTGTCCTGCAGCTTTTTGACACACTTTTGATCCTCGGCTTGACGCGCTGCGCGCGTGGTAGAGAAAGTGCTGTGCGTGAGTGAAATAATTAAGCAAGTTGTTCATATGTCATGACATGGTGCTTAAATCAACGACAGTCCCTGCTCCCTCTAATAAGTACCTTGGGTCAGTTGCAATTGTTCTTCAAGGGCTTTGCTCTTGTCGTCGACCTCCTGGAGTTTGTCCGCCGAGGCTTTGATTACTTGTTGTGCTTCCTGGAGAGCACGCTCTGCCGAACCACAAAGATGTTGTCAATGGTCGCACGAAAGCAAGGGTAAACAAAAAGACTGATTCGCGCAGGTAGCGATGGCACAAACCGGAGGATGAAATTTCATCTGCTTTTTCGCGGGCTGCGGCTTCATGTGTGGCAATGGCCCTTTTCAAGTCTTCGTGCTCTACCACCAGCTTGTCATGTGCAACATTCAATGCCTCGAGTGTCGCCCCTAAGCGTGCCTCAGTAGCCTGCGCCTCGCTCTGCATGTTCACCAAGGTGGCCTGATGTTCTGCGAGCAATTGATCTTTCTCTGTGCGCAGAACTATGCAAGCGTGCAAGCAGGCAGGTTGAGTATTTTTTCCCTTTTTTCTTCGTATTTTTCTTGGTTTTTTTTTTTTTTTTTTTTAATGATACCTTGCAGAGTCTGAGCAAGAATGCCATACGTTTGTGACAAAGCGAGCGGATGGCATGACTTGACGTACTTGAGTTTTCCTCAGCTTGGGCATCTCGCTCTTTGATGCATGTCTCCAGTTTTTGTTTCCAGTCGGCCACTTGTGCTTCCGAGTCAAGCAGAAACTGCTCCTTTTGCTTCATCTCCTCGAGAACTTGAGACTTGGACGCCTCCAACTCGCTTTTGGCGAGCTCAAGCAGCTCAATCTCTTGCCCTACAACGTGTCAGAGCAGAGCAACAGCAACTTATCATTGGTGCCAAAGCAAATTCTTAAAGAATTAGAAACCAAAAAAAAGAAATCAAAAACAGAAGAGAGTTGAGGTGAAGCCACTCTATGATACTTAGCTTACGCAGTTTGGCTGCAGTGGTACGCTGAAGCACACCCTCCTCCTCGAGTCGGGCTTGTGTTTCTGCTTGCTCTTGCAAGCGCTGCTCGAGCTGCACACGCTCGGCAGCAGAGGCCTCAATCGAGGCTTGCCGTGCCTGCACTTCAGCTTCAGCCGTCCTTAGTTGATCTAACAATGACAAAAGATTGATGAACGCGCCATGGCGTACATCAGCAGCAGGTCAGTAGGGCTCGACAGCTTCGACTTAGCATTCGGTGGTGACAGACCGACGGTTGCTTCGTGGCGCTCTGCCCAAGCCTTGACATCCTGGACCAGGCGACTGTTATCCACTGAGAGCCGGCTGGCCTCATGCTGACTCGTATTCAAGTCGAGGGCCATGGCACTGAGTTTGTTGCGAGCTGCTTGCAGCTCAGCGTCCAAATCTGCCTCGCGCCCTAGAAGTCACGTCCGAGACGAACACTGATGAGGTTGAGTAGGGAATGTTCGCGCCCCAATATCACATCAGAAGCAAAGCAAGAAGGTGTCGATCCGATGGCATGCCAAACTGAGAGGTGATCCCATGAGGGCACGATACAGACGTTGAAGGGCTGTCATGTCTCCACTTATAGCTTCAAGCTGGCTTTCGAGGTTGGCACGCGTTTGAATCACGCGCTCGGCGAGCTGGGCGCTGGTAGCCACCTCTTTCTGCACCAACTGAAGTTGTTGGCACGCTTCTTCATGCTTCTCCTCGACTGTTTTGAGCTAAGCACGGTTAAACAAGCGCGGATAGGCGACATGGATGAAATGGCGTACCCCCCCCGGCAATAGAGGTATGCATATTTGCTGTCAGGTTTTACGAATGTCGTCGTCCAGTAGGCTCGACTATGATAACGAAAGAGCGGATATGACGCCTGCAGTTACCTTCTCAGTCAGGTTGGTCAGCTGGGCATCTCGAGTTTCCAGGGCCACGGTGAGGGTATCTCGATGAGCCTAGTTTCAACCAAGCCCAGACAAGTTGTGGGGGGGCAGGGCCGGGGAGAGGAGAGGGGGCGGAAGTGAAATCGGGGCCATCACATGAGAGAGAGTCATGGGCAAGAAGTTTATTTTTATTTTTTTTTTTTTGGAGGGGGGGGGGGAATAGGGCTTCACCGTCACTTGGAGGAGATTGCGTTGCAGTGTCTTGGTTTGCTGCTCCTGCTCCTGCGCCACAGTCTGCCACTTGTCAGCCACGCCCTGAAGGACGTTTTTTTCTTGGAGCAAGTCCTGAATTTGCGATTGGATGCGGGCCGAAATGCTTTTGCCTTGCCCCACTCGCTGGTGCTGGTGCTGGGCACCACCTGCCAACGCTGTGGCCATGTTGCCTGTGTTGTGTCTCAAGGCAGACCCAACAACCCGCCGCCTAATGATGTTCAGGTTGCTCTGCGTTTCGCCGCCGCCACCGTCAAATGCTTGAACAACCTTTGCCCGATCAGTGGAAATGGATCTTCCAACCAAACACAAGCGTCACCATCACAGAGACGCGCAGAAAATTGTCGACAAACATTGCGTAAAATTCCCGCCAAAAACTGTCAGATGATTGAGGCTTGGAACTCAGATATCCTCACTCCGTTCGCAACAGTATCTGACATTCGCATGTGTGTGCGGGAGAGGGAAGGGAGAGCACGCGGCTCACGTTCTGTGTGTGTGTGTATGTGCGTGTGTGTGTGTTCGCTGCATTTCTCTCGGCTTTGGCAGCGCAAGCGGGGGTGTCTGGTGGATTGTCCAGTCTTGTCTTGCTAGCGTTGGTGAGTGCTTTTGCATGGGTTGCTGGTTGAGCGTGTAACGTGGCGTGTCTTGAGCAGGGGGCAGTCTGAGCTTTTGATGGGAGATGGTGTTGCTGTACCTGCTTTGCAACACGTGTGCGTTGTGCATTCGCTCGGACCAGCCTGGGCACTCACCCTTCCTCTCGCTCTTCGATGGCATCTTTGTGAATTTTTGGCGGTGTGCACTAGGCATCTCAAGTGTTTGCGCTCCAAGGAAAAAAAAATCAAAACACCAGAGAGATGGTGAAGAAGAAAGTGGACTCGCGGGTCCGCACACTCATTGAGAACGGCGTGCATAATGGCCATCGGTCCATGTTTGTCCTCGTCGGCGACAACGGTCGTGACCAGGTACGGTCGGCGCGAGTCTTTTATCATGGCTGCTGTGCTTTGAATTGTACCCGTCCTCGTGTCTTGCGCACTGCCCGTATCATAAAGTCATGTTACTGACATTGGTGTGTTGCGATAGGTTGTCAACCTCCACCACATGCTCTCCAAGGCTTCTATCAAGGCCCGTCCCTCAGTTCTGTGGTGCTACAAAAAGGAGCTCGGCTTCACCACGTGCGTACAATGAGCAATCATGGGATGCCACCGCATCAGCTGCTGTATGGTGTCTACTCAGCGTTGCTTCTCTGTTGGATGGCATGCACACATTCATGACGCTCTCAATTCTAGGCACAAGAAGAAGCGCATGCAGGAGCTGAAGAAAAAGATCAAATCAGGCTTGATTGATCCGGACCGTGGGGACCCTTTTGATCTTTTCATTGCCTCAACCGACATTCGTTATTGCTACTACTCTGATACTCACAAGATTCTGGGTAGCACGTATGGCATGCTTGTCCTGCAAGACTTTGAGGTGCGCCCTATTGGTTTCAAAGCGATCATTGGATACCTGATGCGACTAGTCCACAGCGCTCATCGTCACCGGCCGGCGGCATGCTTGGGGGAATGGGGCGCCTAGGCCGTTACTCCCAATTTGTTGGCTCGAACGATCGAAACTGTCGAGGGAGGCGGCGTAGTTGTGCTCCTGTTGCGTTCCGTCAAGTCCCTGCAACAGCTGTACACCATGACCATGGTACGTACTTTGAGTGACTGCGTGGGAATGGGCTTTTGCCAGCGATGCGAGTTGTCCTCATGAATTTCCTTACAATGCCCTGCTGCTTGCAACCACAGGACGTGCACTCTCGGTACCGCACCGAAGCCCACCAGCACGTGGTGCCCCGATTCAATGAGCGCTTCCTGTTGTCGCTCAAGGCCATGCCCACCTGCTTGATGCTTGACGACCAGCTGGACATCATTCCTTGGGCCCGCCAAACGCTGCGCATCGAGCCTGCACCCCGCCACGAGGAGAGCGTGGATCCAAATGAGACCGAGCTCAAGGAGCTCAAGCAATCTTTGGCCGGTTCGTCTGGATGGAGCCAGCTTTGCGTGGGCACTGACGACCGCTCTGTAGCTTTGGTCCAGCCAGAGCGCACACGTTTATTCACGTGTGAACACTCGTGCCGTTTGCTGCCTATAGACACCCAGCCCGCGGGGTCCCTGGTCGCCCGTGCTCGCACGCTTGATCAGGCTGCCGCTCTTCTCAAGTTTGTTGAGGCAATTTCGGAGAAGACGCTTCGCAGTACCCTGACCCTTACTGCGGCGCGTGGTCGTGGCAAGTCTGCCACACTTGGCCTCAGTATTGCGGCCGCTATTGCCTATGGGTGCGCCTTTTGTGTTTCCATCTCTCTTCTTTCGGCGTCCTTTGCCCACCTCGCACTTTCACGCTTGCCTTCTTACCACGTTGTCTTATCGCTCGATCTATTGATGTTGGTGCGGGTGCTGGACACGTTCTTTTTTGCAGCTACTCAAACATTTTCGTCACCTCGCCGACACCAGAGAACTTGAAAACGGTCTTTGAATTTGTCTTCAAAGGCTTTGATGCTCTCAACTACCAGGTATCGTTGCATACGTGATTGCGAACTATGCTTCTGCGAACCCCATGGGTTGTTTCTTTCAAACCCTCTTGGTCGCCATTCCTAACATTGAGCTTGCTATGTAGGAGCATGCCGATTACGAAATTGTGCAATCGACCAACCCCGACTTCAACAAGGCCATCGTGCGCGTTAATGTGTTCACAAAGGAGCATCGTCAAACGATCCAGGTTTAGCCTCATGTTCCTTGTGCTCCTTGCTTGCTGCCAGTGGAAGGCGTGTCGATGCAGTGTTCTCACCATTTGCTTGGGCTGTGATTGTGCTCGTGACCACGCACAGTACATTCAACCACAAGATGCAGTGAAGCTTGGTCAAGCCGAGCTCGTCGTGATTGATGAGGCGGCAGCCATTCCTCTTCCTCTCGTCAAGGAACTGATTGGCCCATACCTCGTCTTCATGGCCTCCACCGTCAACGGGTACCAGCTTGCCACTTGCATAAAGCTATCAGCAGCCAGCGTCAAGGGCCAGCTTGTGTCATGATGTCCGGCCGCAATCTCATGGAGACGTTGTGACTCTTAGCTATGAGGGTACCGGACGCTCCCTTTCACTCAAGCTGATCAATCAATTGCGCAAGGAAAGCGCCCCGGTACGTTGGTCAGGCAGTATCTGCTTTCAACTTGCCCGCCCGAGCAAGTTGATCCCTTGTTTTGAATGTCAAACTAACTTCTCCTTCCTTCTCCACCATCCCCATCTGGAACACATGCGCCAGGCTGCACGTGATAACAGCGCCAGCAGCCGTCATCTGCGAGAGCTGACTTTGGACATTCCCATCCGGTTCGTCATTGTTTTGTGGATGTACAAGTGTAGCTCCTCAGAGCGCGATTTTTTTTTTTCTTTGCCTTATTCAAGCGGTGCCTCGACTCGATATTTGCTCATTTCCTTTTCAACCCAACTTTTTCACAACCCTCTATGGTTCAGTTATCGCGCCAACGACCCTGTGGAAAAGTGGCTGAATGGCCTGTTGTGTCTTGATGCCACGTTGGGCGATGCCACGACGACAGCAAGTCCCCATCCCAGCAAGTGCGACCTTTACTCGGTCGAGCGGGATGCACTCTTCTCTTACAACAAGGTGAGTGCCTCTGATTCATGGCGTGGGTGGTATTGGCTTTGGCAAATCACTCTCCTTTGAGCTCGGCTTTGAAATTATCATCAGGCTCACGCGTCGCATGTGCCCATGCTCCTCTCGGTGATTGCAGGTTTCAGAACTTTTTCTGCAGCGGCTGATGGCCCTCTACGTGGCATCGCACTATAAGGTCAGCCCCCCGCACTTGCCATCTCCCCTTTGCTTCTCTGGCTGTCAGCAGCTCAAAGCTCATGGCGAATGTTTGGTAACCTCAAATTTCGTGCAGAACACGCCCAACGATTTGCAAATGCTTAGCGACGCCCCCGCGCATCGCATCTTCTGCCTCTTGGGCCCCATCAACCCAAAGGCCGGTGCATTGCCCGAGATTCTTTGCGTCGTGCAGGTGCGGTCCCTTCGATGTTGATGGGCGAAAGGCGTAAAAGGAGCATGTGGTCGAGAGTATGAGGATCTGACCGACCTCACATCTTTGTATGCCGATCAACACATAGGTGGCGCTCGAAGGTGAAATTAGCGCGGAAAGCTTGCGCGCCTCTCTCCAGCAAGGCGTCTCGCAATCAGGAGATTTGATTCCATGGACGCTCTCTCAGCAATACCAAGACAACGACTTTGGCAAGCTGTCTGGCGCGCGAATCGTGCGCATTGCCACTCATCCTGGTTGGTTCTTTCAAATGGGCGTTGGCGATTTAATTTGCGGGGGGGTTGCCCCTGTGGATGGCACTCACCCTAGAGATCAGAGGGACGTGCTCGTGAGCATAAACTTTGCTCAAATTGTACCTTTGCTGTGCCATCATCAGATTATCAGGGCATGGGCTACGGTCGTCGAGCCATCGACCAACTGCGTGCTTTCTACAATGGAGAAATTCAAAGGTTTGTCTACCAGTCTTGATGTTGGACACGGCCATAAATGGAAAACGGGCTCTCGTATTGACTGTGTGTGTTCTGGGACAGTTTGGACGAGGCGCCTCAGGCTGCACCTCAGCGCGAGCGTGAGGAAATGCGCGAGCTGGCACCACGCACGACGCTGCCTCCTCTGCTGCTCAAACTCAATGAGGTTCCTCCGGAGCGCCTCGACTACCTGGGTGTTTCCTTTGGCGCGACGCCAGAGTTGTACAAGTTTTGGAAGAAATGCGAATTTGCGCCCGTATATTTGCGTCAAACCCAGGTCTGTCACACTGCTGGTTACCTTTTCTTTGTCTTTCTCTTTTCTTTCTTTCTTTTTTCTTTTTTCCGATTCATTTTTTTTTTTTTTTTTTGACGTGGCACATGGCATGTGGTTGCAGAACAACTTGACGGGTGAACACACATGTATCATGTTGTCACCCCTGAACACGGCTGCCGCCGCGCCTGAATGGCTGGCGGAGTTTTGGAAGGACTTTCAACGTCGCTTCACTGCGCTTCTGCCGAGTGCCTTCAAGGTGGGGTTTGGTGCCTCTTCTTGACTCCTTCCTTTCAGCACGTCAGGCATTCATTTCAATTTATGACTTCCTGCGCTTCACCACAGAATCTGGCCCCTGTCTTGGCCTTGGGCATCTTGGAGCCCTCGGGTCCCGTGAAAGACCAGCGGCAGGGCGGTGGGTATCTTTGTTTCTCTCAACTCCCGTTTTTTATATTTACTTTGGCACCAGCACGAAACGTCACACTTGCCCACACCCTGACTCTCAACCTTTCTCGGGTTGATGTTTTATTGTGGCTCGTGATTATCTTGCAGGCATCTTGAGTGCGACTGAGCTGTTGATGTACTTTAGCACCTATGATCTGAAGCGCTTGACGGCCTATACGAACAATTTGGTGGATTATCACGTCATCCTCGATCTTCTGCCCAAGCGTAAGATTTTGTACGCCGCTTGGTAGATCCGCGTTAGGCTTGCAGGTCATCTCACGTGGCAGCAACATTCTGTTGGCTTTAAATCCGCCCACTCGCATTCGTGTAGTGGCTCAACTTTACTTTGCGGGTCGGCTCGACGTTTCACTCACGGCCTTGCAGAAGGTTATTCTGCTTTGCCTTGGCCTGCAAGCAAAGGTTCGTCGCATCACTTTTATGATAGTACTTCTTGCTTTCCTGATTCATCAAGAGGCAACACGGCTGCAAACGTGCAAAATCCATTTCCACTGCCTGCTCATGGTCATGCTGGCTTCGGTTAGTCTGTGGAGGACATTGAGCGTGAATTGGCTGGCCCTACGGCATCGCACATCATGGGTCTTTTCTCCCAGATGATGCGTCGCTGGGTGAAACACATCACTGACGTACGTCGAGCGGC
>NW_001865048.1:335756-342299 GCF_000002865.3 Monosiga brevicollis MX1
TCTCTCTCTCTCTCTCTCTCTCTCTCTCTCTCTCTATTGAAACTCCTATTCCAAAACACTAGTGTGTGAGGTGCACGGTTTTTTGTAGAGGTTTGAAAAAAGGCATTCACGTCACTCTCATCACGTTCTTGTTTCGTCTTGGGTGGGCAGTCCTGCTGGTTTGGAGCGATATGCTATCAGCATGGATGACGACGCATTCCGCAAGGCCGTGCAAGGCAAGCGTGGTTCCACGGTCAGCGTGAAGCGGACTGCTGGAGCTGCTTCGGCCCAAGGCAAAGGTGGGCACGATGAAAGTGCTTCAGGTGACGCGGGTGTGCGGGCCAAAAAGTCCAAAAATGGCAAAAGCCCTGGCAGTGCCAAGAAGAAGCACGGGGGCAAGGCCCATCGCAAGTGATCGCTATGACAAGCAATGCTAAGCCCTATGTTGCGTTACGTACAGGATTGCCCCGACACTTCATTGTCTGGCCTGTTTTACCTGAATTTGTGCTGCTCTGCTTGTGTGCGCAACCATGTGTCAACCTCTCATCAATCGAGCTTCAAAAGAATCGGTTCAATTAGAATCTTCTAGCAAGCTGTATTGTAATGGCAAAGTGCTGTGCTTTAAAGTCTCGTTTATTCATCATACCCAGTGCGGGAGATCATTGTTATACCAGGCAATTTCATTGTCATTCAGACTAGCACTGACTATATCCAGGTCTCCGTCGTTGTCCAGGTCCGCCGCAGTCACCTGCTGAGCTCCATCTGCGGTCAAGGATATCTCTTGTTGTGCCGAGAAGCTACCTTGGCCATCGTTCTGATACCAAGCAATTTTTCTGTCATCACCACTAGCGCTCAGCACATCGGGGTCTCCGTCACCGTCGAGGTCAGCCGTGGCGACAGAGGTGGCGTATGCAGCCTCTGTGGTAATGGCGCGGAAGGCGGCAAAGGTGCCGTTGTCTTGGTTCCGGTACCATACTACGGCATCATCGTCTGGGATGGCGCTCAGCACATCCTGGCGCCCATCACCGTCGATATCGGCCACGGCTAACGATCGCACCTTTTCGGACTGAGATGAGATGCCGTGCGCCATAGAAAAGGATCCCGAGTTGTTGAGGTTATGATACAAGACAACTGTGGCCGAGCCGGAGGTGCTGCCACTCAGAATATCAACGGCACCGTCCCCATCCAAGTCAGCAAGCACAAGAGCACGAATATCGCTCTGATCGGCATTGCTAAGAGTGCGTCGTGAGCCAAACGCGCCAGCACCCTCGTTGGCAAACCAGACAATTGCATCGGCTCGGTCGTCCACACAGATGATGTCAGTCATGTTGTCGCCGTTCAAATCAGCCACACGCACCAAGTTAATCTGGCCGATGCCACTTAACAGCGAAGTTGGGGTCCCAAAGCGACCTTGTCCCAAGTTTTTGACCCACCAAACTTGATCACTCGCCCGGTCTGCCACCAGTACATCAAGGCGGCCTGTATGGTTCACGTCGAGGACCGCAACAGACATCGGCTGTTGGAGCGCCTGCGTCAGATGCACGGGCCCAGCAAATACACCATGGCCAGTGTTGCGGTACCAACTTGCAGCAGGCACCCCAGAGTTTGCGCTCAGCAAGTCCATGTGACCATCGCCATCAAGGTCCACAGTCACCACGTCCAACACGCCATGGGCTTCGTAGGTCACGAGTCGACGCTGATCGGTCCACCACAGACGAGGGTTGTGAGCCACGATGCGCGCTGCCAAGGTCAGGTCGAGGCCACGAACATAGGCGGGTGCGGCGGTCTCGAGGATCAAAGAACCATCATCGGTCACACGCAGCCCGGGATCTGGCTGAGCCATTCTGACTGCGTCATCTCCAGGCTGCAATTGTATATTACGATACCACTTGACCTCGTCGTTATCGTCATCAGCAGCAAGGACGTCCAGATCACCGTCGGCATCCAAATCCGCTGCAACAACAGAGCGAAAGCGATTGCCAGATTCGGCATCAACCGCAGCCCGACGAGCAAAGCTACCACTACCATCGTTCAGATACCAGAACATGGTGCGGCCCCCGCCGAGAATATCGAGGTCGCCGTCATTGTCCAGGTCGGCAAGCACCGCGGAGCCAGGGGCCTCACAAGCGTCATCCACTAGCTGTGGCGGCGAAAAGGTTCCGGTACCGGTGTTGCGGAACCACACAATGCGATCCTCGCTTTCGAGGGTCACAACGACGTCTACACGGCCATCCAAATCCAAATCCCCCGTCGTCAGGCAGCTGGGTCCATCCACGTCCGCGGCAATGAGTGCTTCGGGATCAAATAGGGCAGCGCCAAGGTTGCGATACCAGACAATTTTGTCACCGGTGTAGGCGGCTGCTAGAATGTCCGGCAGGTGGTCACCATCCAGATCTGCCGCGGTGACCCACCGCACGCCATTGACGTTGGCGTTGCCAACTATGTCGGTCGTGAAGGTGCCGTTGCCCACGTTTTTGTAGAGGCGAACGCGGTTGCTATTGGTGACCGCTGCGATGACATCAAGGTCATGATCCCCATCGACATCCACGACGTGTACACATTGAACACCTGGGGCATTGTCATCGATGGGGATTGGGCTGGCAAAGCTTCCATGGCCCTGGTTGCGATGCCACAAGACCCGATTGTCGCCGAGGGCAGCGCTAATCACATCGGGAGCAAGGTCCCCGTCGAGGTCCGCGGCGACCACGTTATAAGGTTGTCTCACCTCATTGGCTACGGTGCGCTTGGAGGTGAAGGTGGCGTTGCCCAGGTTGCGATACCAAACAATTTCGTCGTTCTTTGCGCTGGCCGCTACTACGTCAAGGTGAGCATCGCCGTTGACGTCAACCGCCACGACCGAATAGGTGCCCTTGATATTGTTGTCCAGAACGCGTTCTGATGTCTTCCAAGCCAAGTCAAGGTGAAACTGCAATAGAGCAAGGCTTCGGGTCATGTCTTGGCCGTCCAGAAAGACAAGGTTTGAGGCATTGAGGTGGAGATGGCCCGAAGCGTCAGCCGTCAGGGACGGCGGTGAGGCCACCGTGGTAGCAGCGGTGACGACGGCCGTGCCATTGAGGTTTCGGTACCAGGCAATGCCTCGGTTATGTTTGCCACCGCTGACTGCATCTGGAGTACCGTCACGATTCACATCACCAACAGCAACGACGAGCGGCTCATTTAAATCATCAGATATGATGACTTGATCGGAAAAGCGTCCGGCCCCGTGATTGCGATACCAAGCAACCTTGTTGTCTTCTTGGCTAGCGCTGAGCACGTCAAGATCGCCGTCGTTATCCAGATCAGCGGTCGTTAAGAAAAAGGTGCCCTCGGCCTCTGAGGTGATGGGAAGCGGCGCGGAGAAGTGGCCGGTGCCGTTGTTACGAAACCAGAAGATGTGGCCAGCCTCTCCATTAGCACTGAGAACGTCTGGGTGCGTGTCGCCATCAAGATCAGCAGCGTGTACAGTGTAAGGTTTTACCACGGTGGCGAGCGGAGTGCTCGAAAACCAGCGGGTACCAGTCTGATCGAGCATGGCACGGTGCCACGTGATGCTGTTATCAGCGGTGCTGGTGCTCAGCACGTCCAGCAGGCCGTCGCCGTTGAGATCAGCAACGGCGATGGCGTATGGATTAGTGACGCTGGTGTCAACAACTTGGGCTGCTCCAAACGTTCGATTGCCAAGATTTCGGTACCATAATACCTTGTTGGCGACGCTGGCGCAGACAATATCGAGGCGCTGGTCGTTATCGAGGTCAGCTGCTAGGACAGCCCGGGCACCCTGCAAGTCGATTTCAACAGACGCGGGTGACGCGTTGTAGCCGACAGAGAAAAAGCAGTAGATTTTGTTGACCGCCAGACTGGTGGCAAGCACATCGACGACACCATCGGCATCAACATCGCCGGTCCAAAGTGAGCGACAGTTTTGGAGTGGCGCAATCGTGATGGCCGACGCAAAGGTACCGTCGGCTTGGTTGCGATACCAGACGAGCACGTTCTGTGAGTAGCTGGCAGCCACGACGTCCAGGTGGCCGTCACGATCCAAGTCAGCCAGGCGTAGTGCTGCAGTGTTCTCAAAGTCTCTTGTGACGTAGTGCGTCTGGGCGTCCCAGCCCAGCTGTGGGTTGCGCTCAATCACAGACAGCACTTCGTGCAAGTCCCGACCCTCCAGCAACACGGGCGCCCCAGCGGCATCCAGGTGCAAGGACGCCGGATCATCCTCCCCCACAGCCAGCGTCAACCCAGTCCCATCAGCCACGAGCTGGCTCAAGTTCAGCAGCAAGCTCAAGAGCACGACGCCCACATGCACGGGCGACAAGAACGGCCTCATCCTCAAAAGAGGAAGAGAAAAAAGAAAAAAATGAATGAATGACACTTGTCTGGTAGGTGTGTGTGTGTGGTATTTTTCTTGGTTGAGGTAGGCTTATCTTCTTCTCTTGGCAGTGTCAAGCCGAGGGATCGGTTGTTTTGGGTCGAGTTCGATTAAGCAACATCTGTCTGTTCTCTTCAAGGGGGACGGGGAAACAAAAAGAAAAGGAGATACTTTGGACAATGCACGGCACGTGAGGGGTCTGGTGTCACCGGACCACATCCAGATAAAGGAAGCGAAACAAGGAACAAAGAAAAAAAAAAGGAGAAATAAAAGTCGGAACAACTACGGGGT
The DNA here is from genome assembly GCF_000002865.3 of Monosiga brevicollis MX1. Taxonomy (NCBI): domain Eukaryota; class Choanoflagellata; order Craspedida; family Salpingoecidae; genus Monosiga; species Monosiga brevicollis. The sequence goes on from NW_001865048.1 coordinate 340,396, forward strand.
GGGGCAAAAGGTCATAGGAGCTGCTAATATGCAACAACTTGGATGTGTCTGCTCATAGAGCGACAATAGCCCTAGCCTGGCGTTGGCTTGGTATGGAGGGGGAAAATAGTAAGCGCACGGCACTTTTTTTTTTTGACGGCCTTGCAGCAGAGCAACATGAGCCGGCATAACCGAGAAAAGAAGGTTGGGTTCAATCAAGGTTGGTGTTGTCGTCGATGGAAGTAGCAGAGGGCGAGTCGTGCTTAGAGCTCGCTAATGTACTTCTCGAGCATGGGCTCACGGCTGATGCGCATGTACTTGGAGCGGGAGAACTTGGTGCGAACAGCCTGCTGCTTGGCAGTGGGGCTCTCGCGAAGAATGGCCTTCATGTCCAGGATGACGGGCATAATGTCCGTCAGGGTGTAGTCGGCAAAGAACTCAATGGTAGGAGTCCACAGCTGTTGCTCGCCCACAACCTCACGGGAGATGTAGGTGGCAGCAGCAGCAACCTGGGAGGGCTTGTAGCCGAGGAAGCGGGGCGAGCAGAGGGTCAGCTCCATAAAGTACTTGGCAAAGGTGTGCATGGTGCCATCGGCGTGACCGGCGCGTGAGTCACGGCGGAGGAAGTGCAGGGGCAGAGGCTTGCCCAGGTTGAAATCCAGGACGCGAAGCATCGTCTGCTCCATGGCGAGGATCTGTTCGCGGCGGTAGGCGTTGTCGGAAATGTAGACAAAGTCTCCAACCTCAGGCGGGTACATCTCCTCGTACTTTGAGGCAATGAGCATGGCGGTCACGCCGACAAGTTGGAGCTGGCTACGGGAGGTTCGCTCGCTGGAGAGGAAGCGATCAAGGACGTCAACGGTCAGGTAGAGGGTCTCCTGCAGCAGCTCAAAGCGGTAGTGCACCTCGACGAGCCAGTCGATAAGGATGGCGCGCATGCGCTCGTTGACCTCGGGCTGGGATTGAAGGTAGGCTGGGTCACAGCAGAGGCGGACCTCCATTTCACGCATGTAGTTGTAAATGTCGGCGACATACTCGGTCGCCATCTGGGGGTTCTCCGTGTCCTCCTCGTCAATGTTCTCGACACCGGCAGGCAAAGCCAAAGCGGGGGCAGGACCGTCCAGCGTGGGCATGCGAATGTCGTGCATGGTTTCATCCTGTGTCTCCATGGCCTGGTCATCGGCCGGCATGGGCTCAGAGCTGGCATTGCGGGCGGCGGCACGGGTCATGGGTCCGGCGCGCTCCTGTGACTTGACCTTCTTGGCCTGGTTGAGGCCTAGGGCGGCGGCATTGTTGCCAATGTCTCCGAGGGGAGCGCGCTTGACGTGCTGAGCCTGACCAAAGGTCTTGGCGGGCATGGCGGCGAGACCATTCTCGGCCGTGTGTTGGTGCAGTGAGGCAAACTATTGAGGGAGAGCGCACGGCATGAATGAGATGATTGCCGCGTGAAAGGAAGGATGAGAACCTTGGGGCGAGTGACTTTGGCTTTGCGCACACATGCGGCAACGATGGCTGGCTCACCTGGGTATCCATGACTGCGGTCTGTTGGTATCTAAAATTTAAAACTGACGGATGGCTGTGTGATCAACCAATTTGTGCATCAGCGTCGAGGAGGAGGAAGGGCAGGTGAGGCGAGGCAGAGCAAGCAGAGCGGGGCAGCCCAAAGCCTGGAACAAGGCAAGGCAAGGCGGCAGAGGGGCAGCCGCTGTGGCGGTGGCAAGGCCGGTTGACTTACCAGCGTAGCTAGTTGGTGTGAGCAGCACGGACTGAGGGAAAGGGCAGTGCAGGGGTTGGGCGGCCAGCGCTGTCTGTCGAGGGCAGCCAATTGAGAAAAAAAAATAAAACACAGGCAAGCGGTGTGTCAGCGGGCGCGGGGACCAAAGGGCGGGAAGCGGGCGGGGGGGGGGGGGGGAAAAAACTTGGTG
>NW_001865048.1:342354-363402 GCF_000002865.3 Monosiga brevicollis MX1
AGGAGCGAAAATTGGTCGGCACAACAAACCGAGCAGGTATTTCGACTGACCGAGGGAGAGAAGAGATCGGGGGGTCCCAAAGGCAAGACAAACCGCGGTAGAAGAGGGTGGGGTGTTGTGGGGTCCGCTTACACGACCACGATCCGCATCACTCACTGACTGACTGACCTCCCTCGTGCCCAAAGGCGTATTTGCGAGAGGGAGAGAGAGGGACAGAGACAGAGACAGAGAGAGACAGAGAGAGACAGAGAGAGAGTTGAGAGAGAGAGTAGAGAGAGTAGAAGAAGAGAAAGAGAGAGAGACGAACAGACAGACAGAGAGAGAGACGGCCCAGCGCGCAAACACACACACACACACGCGCGCAAAAATTGGCGATGCACAACCAAAAGTCCGTTTTCAAAATTTCGCGCCAAGTCAAGGGAGGGAGAGGGTGAGAAGGAAGTTGAAAGCGTTGAGAGCGGTGGCGAAAAGGCGGAGAGAGGCAGAGGAAAGAGAGTAGGAGATTCAGAGAGAGGGGTAGAGGGTGGATGAAAGCAGAGATGAAAGTTAGTCCGGGTTGTTGTAGTTGCGAGGTTTCCAAATCAAACTACATCTTGTTTTTGTATAGCTTAGTTTACTTTTATGGTGATCAAAGCTATACAGCTTCTCCTGGTGCCTCTCCCCAAACCACAACACTTTTGGGTTTCGAGTCCATTTGTCAGACAAAGTATCGAACTCATTGTCAGATACAAATGTCAGATCATCGTAAACTGTCAGACAAGTGCTGACAAAACTTGACTGCGGACATGCACGATGCGTTCATGGCGCCGTCATTCCGCCGCCCGCTCGGTTCAGGTGCTGGCCGTGCAGTGAACAGGCTGCTGAGCCCCGCCCTGCCTGCTCACAAGGTCAAAGTCGGGCAAAGCCGGGATACATCTTAGGCAATGCCAGTCGTTCGTTTGTGCCGGGAAGAGGGGACGGCATGCCCGCACTTGGATCGACCCAACCTAAGGAAGATCAGCGGACACGCATAGCCAGCATGCCGTGCGAGACTTTGAGCGTGCCTTGATCTCTCTGCAGGGCCGCAGGCTGCCATTTTACCTCGCGCATAACACCCTGCACCCTACTTTGACCGTGTTGCTCTCCAAATTGGCCCGGTGCATCATGGCCCAACAACCTCTTGCCGAGCCATTCCGGCACAAGCCGGTGCACGAATTAGCCTGCCGGTTCTGTCGCACACCCGTGTGCGGGCGCGCCATGAAAGCCGTTTTACTGGCTGATGTACAAACGGTGCTCTTCTCGACGGATACCCTTCCCAAGCGCTGCATCCTTGTCAACGCAGAGGTTCGCACAGAGGCTTGCCATTGTCGCATTCGCGACATGGCCTGTGACGGGTGGTACGTGCAGCAATCCGCCCTTGCCTCAGCAAAGGACCCGAGCGTGGCCATTTCATTTATTACTAGTGCAAGTGCACACTCACAGACTGCATAAAATTGCTTGCCATCTGACACGGCGACCGGTATGCTCCCCCCCCCCCCATTCCTACAGTGGCAATGTCATTGGCTACCATGTCACCCAGCCCTGCAGCGTCTGCTTGCAGGCGTGCAACAATGGCCATCTTTTCATGTTCCACGGGCACACCACCATTGGAGAAGAGCGGCCCAACCTACGGCGCCCCTCGAAGCCCCTTCTTTGGGCCAGCCTGCCGCCCCCCGCCGCCGACCAGCAAGGCACGCACATGGACACGCCCAGCTGCCTATACGTTGACTGTTGCCGATAGCACATCTTGTTCCCTGCCCCCGATCGTGTTCTTGATGGGATCAAGCCCAAACACACTGCCATCAGAAAGCCAGCAGGTCATCATCGTTTTTTTGCAGCACGCAATAAAGTCATACATGTATTTTTATGCCAATTCATCTTAATCGAGTCGTGTTAAAAATTGATTACTCTACACCAAACCAAGAGAATACAATAGCTACGTGCGAATGAACCACACAGGTGCATCTGTGTGTGTGTGTGTGTGTGTGTGTGTGTGTGTGTGTGTGTGTGTGTGTGTGTGTGTGTGGCCACGGGCAAAGCAGAAAGGGGGGTTTTCCGTTTACGTGCCATCGCAATTCAAAGTTCTCGGGACACATTAGTTTGTTGCGTCGGTGGACTCTGGCGCCGCCTTACCAGAGGCTTCAGGTTGAGGCCCAGCGCCAGATCCAGTTGCGGGAGAGGTCGTTGAAGCCACCGGGGCAGTCTCTGTTGTTGTTACTGCTGTTGCTACTGCTGGTGCGCCTGTCACGGCTTCTGGCGTGCTCTGAGACGTGCTCTGAGAAGGATGCAACGTTGATGGCACAGCCGCATCTGCAACAGGGGCTGCCGTATCCTCCGTGGTTACGTCCATGGCGGTGGCCGATGGTGCGGTCGAAGTCGCATTCGCCACAGAGGCGGAATCCGTCGCATCATTGACACCATTGGTACCGACAGTGTGGACAGCAACCGATGCCTCAGTCGAGGCGGCGGTTGTGGCAGCTGGAGCATTCGTTGCCTCTGATGCAACAGCTTGCGCCAACGCCTCGGACTTGATGGGAGGCGCCTCGCCCATTGTTGAGCTTGATTCTGGAGCGGATGTGCCTTGTTCCGGCTTGCCGGCATCTGGTGCTGTGGTGTGGTTGGCCCCATCTGGGACCACCACACCATCGCGGACTTGTGTCTCCACGGGTGGTGGGAGCGATGAAGCTTCCCCATTTCCTGTTGCAGGCGCGTCCACTGCTTTTTGGGGGCCAGCATGACTCGCGATTGCACCTAGCGCGGGAGCGTCTGGCGCCAAGGCAGATGGGCTGCTGGGGAGCAGCTCGCGGAGGCGTTGGCCTAGTGAAGCTCCTGGCACCTCTGACCAGGCGACCTTGGCCCGCTTGTCAAATACCGGCACGGTAACGTCATCAATCAGCGTGGTCTCCTCGATGGGGTAGAGACCCACGACCAGCGTGGGGGTCACACTCAACTTGAAAACAGCCGTGCTGAAGTATTGTGCAAGGCCAGGATGAGCCAGTCTGATGAAGCGGGTGCAGCAATCAGTTCGGCTTGCACCACAGCTCGGCACCAATGCTCTGTCCAGCGGTTACCCAAGGGGCCGCGTCCAGAAGACATCGGCACACGGGCATACACACACACACACACACACACACACACACACACACACACACACACACACACACGGTCACACGGACACACACACACACACACACACACACACGGTCACACGGACACACACACACACGGTCACACGGACACACGAACATACACACTGCGCCCTTACTAACCTAGTCGCGGAAATTAAGAACACGCCATCGGGCAGCAGGTGCGCTTGCAGGTCAGGACGAGCAAGATCTCGGATATGTATCAACAAGCGATCGCGAATCTGAGGTTGTCCGAATAATCAAGTTCATGGTACGGTGAGGTACAGCCGACACCCGGCTTGATGCACGACGGCAAGGTCGGGCGCCTACCACTTCGGCAATAAAGGCCCATGCTGCGCGCACTTCAGGGAAGGACTGCTTTCGCTGAGCTACGGTGAGCGTGACACCAGCTCCTCGATGGTGGCCTGCCAGCACACAAGGCCAGCTGCAAAACAAAGCAGTGGGCAGGTTAATGTGGCGATGAGGTCAGCAAAGGCAAGCACAGGCACGAAAAGGATCAATCTCAACTCGGCCTACGGCCATGACCCAGCTGCAGAGGCATGGAATGACCTGCAAAGATCGATATCATCGACGAGAAGCGCTACTTCAAATTCCACGGTCCCGGCCTGTGGATTGTCACGTTTGAAAACTAGGCGGATGTGCAGATTGCTGTGCAGAATAGCCTTCAGTTTTGTATCCAAGTCTAAGCATGACCAGTCACACCACGAGTGATCTAGGGGTCATTGATCGAGCTAGAGCTAGAGACAGAGGTGGAGGAGAAGGCGCCAGGCAATGCAAGCGAGGCGCAGCAAGAATCATACCCAGCATCCAGGTCTCGAGTGAGTTGCGGGCCTTGGTCAGCATGTGTGACCGTAGGATGCAATACAGAGGGGTGGGCAAGAAATTGGGCACCCGATTTGCCCGAGCCAAAGAGACCATGTCATCGGCCAGGCGAGTGCGAGCACGCTCATGATAAAGGGTTGCCAGCAAGAACTGCGCCGTATTCCAGGTCAAGAATGGCGCTGTGGGAGTCGGGAGCGATGTTGTATTGGCATTGGAGGTGCCACCACGTAGCTCGCCCAGGTGCAGTTGACAGGCAAAGACAAAGCCGGGCCGTTGCAGCATCAAGCCATCTTGCTTGCCACTGTAGTGGCACTCGGCACCGTCGTCGTAGGTGGCAGCCTCGCGCTGGAGGTCAGTCAGAGTACGTTGCAGGAAGAGTGTATGACGTGCGCGGCGCAGATGTTGGGCTGCCTCGGCGGCCGAGTAGACGGGCAAGGGCTCCGCCCCAAAGCCCGATAGGCTGGCTGCATCCACACCGTGGCCCTTGTCCCAGTTGGCGGGCAGGGTTGCGCCGTGGGCCACCACCAGGTAGGCACCCGCCCGCAGACGAGTGGGAAGCACCAGGGCCATCGGAGCGGCCTCATCTAGGCCATCGGGTCGAGCCAGGCCGTACAAGAGTCGGGCTTCGGGCTCGTCGTTCTCCACGCGAACTCCGTAGGCGGGCAGGGTCAGGCGCACACCCACGATGCCGGGGCTGATCAAGCGGCAGGAGACCTGCACCGAGAGCTGCCTGAGGATGGTAGTTGCATCGTGATGGCGGCGCTGTCGGTCGCGCAGACGCTGAGCGGCCGTGCGTAGATTCTGTTGGGCTTCTGTCAGGGCCGCACTTTTGGCGGCCTTTTGCAACACCGGGTTGGGTCGCAGTGGCTTCTGTTTGACCACCCGCGTGTCCATGTAGGTTGTCTTGGTAGCAATGTTGATGGCATTCTCAATGACGCTGACGTGATATGTTGCGTCCCTAAAATGAAGCATTGACCCATGGTGAATGCAGCTGACGCCCAAGCTGGTTCTGGTTCGAGCCACATACCGAATGCCCTCGGAGAGACGTTGGCGTTGTGTTTCCAAACTGAGCTCCTCCTTCTCCTCCGCCTCCTCGTCGGGCGCATCATCCATGGCATCCTCGTCAGATTTGTTCGGAGCTGTGGTCGTGTCGATGAAGACCGCTTCATCGGTGCGTTTGCCGTCCGCTAGAGCTTCAAAGTCCATCTCCCCGATTCGCCCGAGCATCACCTCTTGCGCGCTCGGGGCTCTAAGTGCATGTAACATGGGAAGGTCAGCACACACTCTCTCCACCTCTCAAGCGCTCAATACCGGTCACTTACGAAGCCATTTCCCGGGTACCTTGCGGGGCATATTGCTTGATCCGAGCCGTTGACCAAGCCTCGAGCGCCACGCTCGGCACCCCCTCTGCCATTTTTTTTTTTTTTTTTTTCCTCAAATCAGTGAGAGCGAAAAAAAATGCGAGATGGCGGATGTCATAATAGAGAAGCCAAGTTAATTTTACTGACGGCGATGACGGCCAAAAGGGGCGGTCAAGCTTTCCACACAGCTTTTGTCACGGATAACTACGTCTGACATTGAGATAATGAAGATTTCAATATCGTAACAACGATAGTTTAAGTAGATACAGATGAGGATATCGTAGCAAATGAGTCAAAATCATTTTCCTCAACGCCCCCCCCCCCAACACCATCGGTCGTCATCGCCATCGTCGCCCGTGGCACAGCTTGGCTCTTGGTCCCTCGCGGCTCTTGGTCCCTCGCGGCTTGACTTGCGACGTTCGGAGGCCGTTCTTGCGGCTCTTGCATTTTTACATCTCTCCGTTCTCTCCTTCTTCGCCGCAGGTGGGTGCGCTGTGTCTGCTGTATAGGAAGCACGTTGGCATCCGCCATCTGTGCGTGTCGATCTTCCTGCAAGCGCGCTGCAGCACGACTGGACAGCTAAAGCTTTGATCACATGTGCTCCGTGCCGCCGTGGCTGACTTTACAGTCCCGCGCAGCCCCACGCCTCAGCCAAACATCGGCCTGCTCGCCATTCTCTCTCTCTCTCCCCCCTTTCTCTCTCTCGTGCGGTTGCCTGGGACATGGCGCGCTCAGGACCTGACCCTCCCTGTTGAAGAGAAGAGACGCCGGCAGAGTCTCTGATAGCCTTTGTGTCGTTTTTGCCTTCTTGGCTACCGCTGTTGTTCTCTGGCCGCCAAACCCGTCTGAACCAGACTGTTGAGTCTGTGCTGGGTCCAGTACCATGTTGTGCCTTCGGCGCCAGGATGCAGCGGCTACTCGCCCCTCTTCCACTGGAAGCAATCAGTTTGCCAAGCGCCCAAAGTTTGAGGTCAGTTGTGCGCATTCTCCCGCCCTGTGGTTCCTTGCAACAACCTACAAAAGCAACACTGCCGAGTCACCGTTCCTACTTGGTGTCCCCCCCCCCTCAGTATCGCAGCGTGAGAGCAATGCGCTGGTCCCGACGAGCACGCCCTAGTCGCCGCGATTCAAAGAAACGCCGTCGAAGTTCGGGCCGGCCTACCCAATATGAAGACATTGGCACAACGGGCGTCGAACCCAGCCTCTATCGGCGACCCTCTGCCGACGAACTCACCAGTACCCACTTCAACTTTACACGCCGGATTTCCCTCGCTTCTCTTCAAGAAATGCCCGCCTTTCCTCAACAGTACGTCTCGGCACTCCGACTTGTTGCCCACCAGAAGCTTGAGCACCTGGGCGCAAAAGTTGATCTTCCATCAACGCTCGGAACGGCAACTCTTCTCCAAAGTTCGGCGCGTCTTGGCATCACACCATCTCACCATCTCACCAAACCACTCGCACCTTCAGCCCCAGCAATCCCGACGATGCTTTTGAGCAAGTCAAAGAGACTGCCGTGGTTAGCGAACTCAGCCTACCCCTGTGCATTCGCACTGAGCTCTACACCCAACTAAGTCGGATCGAGGATGCCCAACTTGAAGAGGCCGCCTACTTGGATCTTCGCCAATACGGCAACGCTCGAGTAAGGCTCGTTTCATTGCCAAGGCGATCGTCTTTGCTCCCGTTGGTGATGGGCATCTTATTCTGCGTCCCAACGCAAACTGACCGTCCAGGCTAAAAACGTACCACACTTGGCCGAATCTCAAACCTTCTATACCCCCAGTCATCTGACGCTCATGCTTGAGGGCCTCGACCTGAGCTCATCTGACACTGAGGTCCGCCATTTCCCCCACCCCTCTGATTCCAATCGTGTTGCCGTGCTCCAACTGTGGCCGTCCATCACCATCCCACGGTCCCATTCCTTTGTTTGATGTGTACTTTGGACCGCCATCGCTCCAGGCATTCTACCCGTCTTACGAGATAGATGACATCGCCCTGGCCGCTGTATACGGCGAAGACCTACCCGAGGGCCACATGTGGCCCTCGGAGCGGCGCATCCTCTCTCGTGCTCGACCAAGTTTGTGATGATCCGGCCAAGGCTGCCTATTTCCTCTCTTGAAAGGCATCAGATTCCTCACCCTTGCGTGTTTCTGGTACCCCTCTTTTTTTCGACACAGAATCCCAAATCTCCGTTTATGGATTTGGAGATCTCGACCCAGCGCTCGCAGAGCAGACCATCATGGCCAGCAAAAGGCGCTCCACCGTTTCCATTACTTCCGACGGCGGTTACGGCTTTGATGAAGAGGCTGCACTCGAGACCACGCCCATCCGACCTCGCACCAACAGCACCCTTGTCCTGGGCATGCCTGCTGATGTATGTCTATAGCCTGCCTTGTCTCTCCCTCATCCAACCCGGACATACGCCCATCTTGAGCAACCGCACTTACAATCCTGCCTTCCCACTATGCCCTTACAACTTGGTTTAGGACTCGACCATCGATGTCGTGAACCGTTCACCATCCGCCTCAGACTCGGACCTGACCTCGACACATACAGGGGCATCGTCCGCCCCCTCCCCGATCGCTGCGGGTATTGCTGGCCCCATCCAGCCCCTGGGAAGCACAACCGACACTGTTTTGACCTCGGATACCAACCTGGCCTCTTCTACGGACAATTTGGCTGCTCTGTCAGGCCCGGATCTGGACGACCTCCTTGATCGTCTCTTTGACCTGGTACGATACCCAGTGCGTGTGGTGGGGCCAGTCAATGCTGCGCCCACGCCTGACCCTGCTTGCAATTCTTGGCCTCAGACTCCCGAGCTGTGCTCTTTGTCTATCGCGCTTGACGGATCTCTCATGCTTGTGCCTGTGCCTCCACCACAGGGCTCAGCTGCCGCCTCCCGTCGTGGTTCTGTTTTGACAGACTCGGGTGATGGCCCTTACACGACCGATGATGTCGGTGCCTTGCTCGATGCTGGACGCCTCAGCCAGCGAGGCTCCATGGTGTATGCCTTTGACACGGATGCCATGAAGCGTGCGGAAAAATTGCGCGCTGCCATGCAGCAAGAGCTGGTCCGCACAGCTTCCATGCGCAGCCGGTCTGGCACACAATCTGGCACGCGGCCCCATCGCATCAGCTCAGCACCGCCCGTTATGAACATGGTGCCGGAAGACAGCCACAGCCAAACCCAGAGTCCTGAAGTCCCCGAGGCTTCCGATGTTGCTCAGGGGAGCACCATTACTGAGAGCTCCAAGATGGGAGCTGAGAATCACGCAGCTGATAATCTACCCGGGCAGGTTTTCCAGGGTCAATCTTCAAGCCCTCAGGAGGCCTCTGCCACGAGTCACGAACTGTCTGCCGACGCGGCCGCAGCCAGTCAACCTACAGATCAGGGAGCTCCGGATGCGCAAGTATCAGAGCGTTCATCAACACCTCAGGAGGCTTTGCCAAGCCCCTTGCCGTCGTCGCCTGCAGCCGAATCCCAAACGCCAGGTGCATCGCCAAGTGCAGTGGCCTCGGATCAGGAGTCGACAATGTCGGCAGAGCAAAGCTCCCAACCAAATGGATCCACCGACATCAAGCCTCAGAATTTGACGGAACAGATGGACTCTGACGCTGACTCTGACGCTGACTCTGACTTGGACATGGATGAGGCTGATCCTGACGGCGGGTACTTGCAGGTGACACAAGAGCATGATGTGAGCGAAGATGACACCCGGCGTCCATCATCGACGTTGCCAACATCACCCGTCTCTCCTCCCTCACGACCTCGCACAGCTTCGCCGCCGCCATCCACCATGGATAAGGTGGAAGGGCGGGTTGCCCTGGGCATTCAAGCCATCAAGGCTCGGGCTCATCAGGTGCATGGACAAGAAGAAGAGGAGCGGCGGCGACGAGAAGCAGCGGCACTGAGGCTCCAGGCCTCTTTTCGCGGCATGATTGGTCGTCGCCGCGCTTTTACTGTCCGTGATGCCCTCACCAATTCCGGTGCGTATCTTGGCGCACACTCTTGACCCTGTGCTTGCAATATGATATTCTGTATGTTGACCCTTCCTTAATCGGCTCACCTGGGACATCGCGATCGCATAGCTCCGCAAGACCCAGAGATGATAAGATTGAATGAGGTGATGGAACGGCTGAATGATGCTCAGGAGGACGACGAACAAGTGGCTGAGCTCCAAGAGCTGATTGGCTTGTTGAGCCAGGGCGAGGCGCTTGTACAGGTGCGTGCCAATGACTCAATGCTTCTGCTCCTTCCCTCGACTGCCGACTCTGACCGACCATGGCACTCGGTGCGCGTTTATGCAGGAGGCCTTGGACTTGAATGCCGTCGTGACGTTGCACGATCTCAGCAAGCGTGGGGATGCTCCTCGTGTCCAGGTACACGTGTGCAACTGAAACACACGCTTGTCCACCATCAAGTCCAGTCCAAATTGAAGGGTACTCACTCCTCTTCCTCCTTGTTGCTGTAGGAGATGGCGTTGGAGGGCCTGGCAGGCTTGGGCGCGCATGTGGCAGGCGCTTTGGAGATGAACGATATTGGTTGCTTCAACACGCTACAGCAACTGCTGCGTTTTGATGGGCCGCGCCCGCGAGTGGCCGTCGTCTTGTTGGCCGTGGCTGAGCACACCCCGGACCTGCTGGTCGTGACAGGCTGCTTGCCGTTCATGGCCAAAGCCTTCCCTGATCTAGAGCGTCCCCAGTTGGACAAAGCGATTGCAACGATCTATGGCATAGCGCAACATCATCGCTTTGGCGTGGCGCGTGCCAACTTTGCTTTGCCCCTGCTGGAAGTACTTCCTCGCTTCACCGTTGGCGAAGATGCCAGTGTCATCCAACAAATCCTCGAACTACTCAAGCTTGTTCTCGCAACTGAGCCCGCTGCTGCAAGCGGCATCAAGGCCACAAATTCTTATCAAGACGTCCTCTCGCTGCTGGCCAAGCACGATAACCAAAGCATATCTGATGCTTCACAACTGGTGCAGCTCCTGCTGTCCCGCTAAAGACCGTTGATGCTTACCCTCCAGCCGATGCTGGTGATCTCCGAGAGATGTCACAAAAGGCTGCTGTACCAATCCGGTTGCCTTTGTTCGTCTTTTCATACCTGCCTGCCGTGACAGCCCTTTGCCCATGATCAAATGGTCTTTTTGTTGTTGTTGTTTTCAGTTCTCTTTTCCTCTTTTCATTTTTTTATTTTGTCGTGTCATGGCGGGTGTTGATACTGTCGCTTTTGGCCTCAACAAATCATTAAAGGTCTCTCTTCAGACCCCCTTGCCAACTGCTGAAGGCGCTGTGCGTCTCCTTCTGACTTATCTTTATTTCTTCTGCGCCTGTTGCTTCATGGCCTGGCGTACTTTTTGATATGACTGTCGAGGTCGCTAATTGAAGCGACTGAACCCAACTCCCACAAAGAGCTAGCTCATCCTCAGAGCAATCTACACAGCGTCACACATCAATTGGTGATCGGATCTAATTCAGTCAATCTCAAATGGCTTGTCACTCAAGGATCAAGTTTCTCGGATCGATCCCGTCCCTGTGCTGCGCTCCGTTTGCTCTGGGGGCTGTCGTTGTCAAATGGCTGCCAGGTAGGACATGTTTGCGGCACAGAGATCATCAGTGCTCATTTCCACGTCCCGATTCCCGTCGAGTAAGCGAACGATGCACCGATTGTGAAATTCACACGGCCGTAGAATGAAGCTGAATCGACAAGGGGGCCCCGCGGCCCATCAAAGTCATACATGAGATAAATGAAGAAGACGAAGAAGAAGAAAAACGAGTAAGCACTCGCACATGACACTGCAAGCGCGACATACCCCAGAGGAGGGCCATCCATGCCATCAGCAATGTTGCGCACGGGAACTCCCCGGCGCACGAGTTCCGGTGTCATTCGATCACCTGGGTGCATCCACAGTTGTACCTACAAGGGTATAGTCACCAGCGGGCGCAACTGTGAAGATGACGATGCTCGTGTCGCACCAAGGCAAGGCCAAGGTTTTCGCACATACCTCTGACTCACGATACCAAAACTGGCCGAGCAAGTTGCTCACGGAAAATGGCTGATGATCGTGTTCGTCCCGCATAATATAGCCGCAGGTGCCGTCGGCTAAGCAGCCGTTATAAACGCCGGGGGCGGCAATGACAATGTCAAATTCCGAAGGACGAGTGTTGCTCAAAGGTGCCATGGCTCCCGTGGCTGCAGCCAGATCTATCGTCGACGTGACTGATGCGGGGCGCGCCACCTGAGCAACTGCCGGGCTGGGTTGTGAGCCCGAGATGCTGCGTTGCAAGCCCCGGCTTGATTCAGGCCTCTGCCAGGCTGTTGCGCGTCGTGGGCCCAGAGAACGAACGCTTGAGCTGTCTTCGGAGGAGGTGTGGCCTTCGCGTTGTTGTTGCGGCGGTAAATCCGCTGTTTGTGGCGCCGTCTTGTCGGACTGCACTTGGATATTCGACTCCAAACGCAGCTCCAGAGCTGTCAGTCGTGCTTCGAGCGCACCCATGCGTGTCACAACTGAACGAAAGCAAGAGTGCGCAGCAACCTTGGATCGAGGCATGACCTCATCACAAACGTGACATTGGTCCGTGGCGTGCTCGCAATTGAGTGCGTGAGTGTTGAGATCCTTTCGCAGGACAGATCGCTTGCATCCAGAATGGGGGCATGAAACCTAAAGCCAATCGTGTCAGACCCGGGTGATCAGCACGCTGCGAGAAGCGAGTGGGCGCGGCCCTTTCTGTGCCACGGGCAGACAGCCGATACCTTGACGTAACCGCAGTTCATTTCGTGCGCTTCACGGTCAGCGAGCTGAAACTCATCAGGGCAGCCCTCGTCCCTTCGCGGGCATCGCACATTCATACGTGCAATTGCGGAACGCGCAAAGAGGGCTGGCTTGAGCTTTTCGGGAGGACATGGCTCGCGACACGTGGGGCACTCGGGGTTGTACTGCAGCGCTCGCTCCAGGCACTCTTTGCCAAAACAATGTTGATTCGGGCACTGTGCGTTGCAAGCAGGCATGAGATAATCGGGTGCATCTCACACCATTTGGTGACAGCAAGAGACGTAGCGACAAAGCCGCAACGGTAAGCGTGCGAGGTTGTACCTGAATGGCGTCGCACATGATGTCTTGACAGATGGCGCAACGGGCGGGGTGGTCTGACCGCAGCGTATCCACAAACATGGCGTCATCCCAACACGCCATGCTCGTGGTCGTGTCCAAAAGGCCAAGGCAAGAGGTGGTAGTGGCAATGCTCAGCCAATACAGAGACGCCTGCACACATCAACCTGCGATCGGTCTCCTAACCGAGGCACCCACTGCTCCTATCCCTTTCCCCCATTTACCGGTGCGCCGGACCACCGCCACCACGCAGCACTGAAATGCTGACAATGCCAGATGCCCCTTTGAAATACTTTTCCGGCTCAAGCTGAGTCGGCTCATCTCGAAAGCAAACATAAGTATTTTACATATGTATGTGTAGATACCAAAGGTGTTCTCGATGTTTCACACACACTTGGAGTCAAGTGTGTGTGTGTGTGTGTGTGAGTCGTTAGAGAGACGAAGAGGGGGCGGGGGCGCGGCAAAAGGCGACGCAGGGCGGGGGTGGGGGCATAGCACAGCCTTTTTGAAATGGTGGTGGATGGGGGAGGCGTGACTTGTGGCAGTTGCAAGGGGAAGCTGGCACGAAGGTGGTTTGAACGAGGTGAACAACTCCTTGAAGATTGACAACCTTGCTTGTGTCTTGATAATGTAGGCAGCTGTTCCACGGGTGCCAGTGGTGCCCCGAAACCTTTGGGCAAGAGTCCCAAATTGCGTTTTGGCCTTGAGCATCATCTTTAGCATCAGCACCGCCCGGCCTTGCCATCCTGGGCACCGCACTTTTGGACCACCACCATCACCATGGCCACTACTAGCCGGTATCCTGAGCTCGCAGGCATGCTCTTCCCAAGCGACGAAGCTCGCCAGGCAGCAGAAGGAATCATTGATAAGAAGAACGCCGCGCTGCCAGTGCCCCCGGTATGGCACAAGGCTGCCATGTGAGGAGGTGCGCTGTCTGTTCTGGCTCCTCCTTGTAACTCATCCTGTTCTGATTGCTTCTCAGAGCATGGATGAGCGACGATCCAATGCCTCCCGGCTGATTCAGCGAGCGAAGGAACGTGCCATGCAGCTGGACCAGGAGGCTCAAGACCGAGTGGAGACCATTAGCGCCTACTCGGCTGCTCGTGCATCACTCGAGGGCCCGCTGCAAGCTATGCCAGAAACAGAGGAGGAGGCGTCAGGTGATGCTGATCAGAAGCGTGAGCTGCCCCGTCGACCCAAAGTCAGCAGCGAAGACGCCATCAAGCAGCGGCGTGAGTCGCTCAAACAAGAGGAACACAAAGCAGTTCTGCGTGGGGTGTTGTACCAGGTGCGTGAACATTCCTTCCAGCTGTTCTTGAAATGGCTGCTGCTTGCGGCACCAAGCGTGATGGGCAGGGCTTAAGCTTGAGGCCGCGATCGGCTTGGACGTCTCGATAACACATGGGTGCTCACCGGACTTGGCGTATTTGGGACCACTTGTGTCACTTGACAATGCATGCAGCTTGAGCGGGGTTTGTTGGTGTGTGACGGCCGCGACGAGCAGGGGCATTTTATCGTGCGTGACCCCCGGGACGATGCCGTCATCATCATCGATAGCCTGACAGCCGATGTCCAGGAGCAGTGAGGTCTTCTTATGCATCAAGCACATTCTGACCATTATCTTCTTAATCTTGATGTCGTTGACCCCTCGCATCAGGGTCAAACGTTTATTGTAACTCGGATGCACCCTTCCGCGTCTGCTTTGCAAACGACCTGCCAGCTTGTTGTCTTTCATTTCCTCTTGTAATTTTTGGTTGTTATTTTTGTGTTTCACTATTCTCTCTTTCTCTTGGCACGCTTCATGAGGTAGGTGTTCTGGCCAGTTTCGGAACAACTATATCGTTTGTGAGGCGTGCGCGTAGCGCACTAGTCAATTTTACATTCAATACAATGTTGGTTCTTAATGCCTAGCAATGTGTGCAAGAGTCGTGCAGGAGACTTTTTCGTCAGATCGCACGAGCCAAGCTGATTGCGTTGGGCAACAGCGGGCAGATTCGGGGCTTAATCAACGATAACAAGATCCAGAGTATCACCATCGTGAAGCTCATCCATGCGCTTTTCGCCTCGGTAAAGGCGAACATGCTGTTTGGAAAGAACCTGGGGTCCGGTGCCATGGGCCGTAACGGTCAGACCGTCATCACCTAAAAGTGGCAGGGCGGTGACAAGATTGTAAGTGCAAGCATGTGGACCAACACCGGGGAGCCACCGCCGACTGCGCTGAGACGTACTGTTGAGGTGCTTGAGGACCCAGTCGTTGGTGGTATGTGCAGGCAGGTCACAAGTGAACGTGGCAGGCATGCCAGTGCCCTCCTTCTCAAAGTAGGCCAGGGTCACGGTCATGGTCCGGTTACCGGTGCAAGCTTGATCGGCCGACATGATGCAGTTGAGGTGCTAAAGCTGAGCTAGGTCTTTGATGTAGAAGCAAACGCTTGAAAAGATGGTTGTATTGTACTTGACTTGTTGAAGCTGAAGTAGAAAATGCTTCAGACATGACCGAGCTGGCCACTTATAGGTGTAGTGAGCCGAGCCCAACAGCGGCTTGACTGGGAGGGCTTGGTGCAGCTCCAGGGGGTAGCTCGTGATGGGGCTATGCACCGCCAATCGGCATCAAGGTTTGAAGAAGAGGGGTAATGCTGTTGGAGCGTTGTCGAGCAGCCCTCACCGAGAGTGAGTTGGAGTCGTGCCGAATCGTTGGCCTGATGGACCTTGTTGCCCGAAGCGAGTGGAAGCGGCCTTCCAGAGGTCTTGACTCCTGATTGGTCTTTCACATGCACAAGGCGCGTAGAGGAAGATCGGTTTTGTTTTGCCTGCATGCTTGATGTCGTGCGACATGGGACTTGAACTGGTTTATGGTTTAAACGCCAACGACAAAGCCGACATACTTGTCGGCTTTGGTCTTTGCATACATCCACCCCTCAATCAAAGGCGGTGTGGCTACGTCGTCAATGCGAGCGCCCATAGCATAGCAGAAGCAGCCGGGGTGGAGCCCATAGCAGGTTCAAATAACATGTAAGTTAAAATACCCCTTTAAAGTTTATCGGATGTCATGTGTAATGCAAAGTGTGTGTCTCTCTCTCACTCAAACGTCTAAAAGTCTCTATCTCTCTCTCTCTCTCTCTCTCTCTCTCTCTCTCTCTCTCTCTCTCTCTCTCTCTCTCTCTCTCTCTCTCTCTCTCTCTCTCTAAATCTCTCTCTCTCTCTCTAAATCTCTCTCTCTCTCTCTAAATCTCTCTCTCTAAATCTCTCTCTCTCTCTCTGTGTCTCTCTCTCTCTCTCTCTCTCTCTCTCTCTCTCTCTCTCTCTCTCTCTCTCTCTCTCTCTCTCTCTCTCTCTCTCTCTCTCTCTCTCTCTCTCTCTCTCTCTCTCTCTCTCTCTCTCTCTCTCTCTCTCTCTCTCTCTCTCTCTCTGTCTTTCCTTGTTGCATTATTCAAAGCTGACCTCGGGCTCATCGCCGAGCGAGAATCTTGGCTGGGACCCCTCCAACACCATGTTGGACTTTATCACAAACTTAAAGATCTGGCATGTCCAGGTAAGTTGGCCGAGCTGGCTGAAGCCGTGGTGCCTGTTTGTGGGCGGCATGGCCTCGAGCTTGTTTGCGGGCTCTGCCAAGCAGCCACCAGCGCCGTGGCATCACGTGCACAAGGGCCGTTTTGGTTGGCACTGAGCTCACGATGTGCGCCTTGAATCGATAGCTGCTGGGCATCGCCTTCTTGGCGCTCTTGGCCAACATCGTTGAGAAGAAAGCAGCAATGCGTGGCTGCCATCGCAACCCTCTACCAGGTAGACCCGGCCCCGGCCCTGGCCCCGGCACACCTTGAGGGCTCCACACCGTGCCCTGCCTTGTCCTCTTGCCCATGCATATCTCACCTTTCACCTTTGCGTTCCATGCGCCCGGCGCCTCGCCGCTTGGTCGTGCAGCCTGGTTTGATCGCTTTCTGCGCGTCGCCTTCCTGGGCATCTTGGCTGGCCCCAGCTTCTACGCGCTCGACTCCTTCATCGGCCTGCCCATCTTTACCCCGCTCCTTGTGGTACGTGCTGCCCTGTCCTTCCGACCACGGCAGTTGCGAACCACTCAACGTGCATGCATTCCTGCGTCTAGTTGTACCTGATCCCGTACTCGGACCTCTGTGAGCAAGATGGTGGCCGTGAACACCTCTATGCCGTACGCAACACCCCGCGCCGGTGCTCGACACGCCCCAACATACGTGTGTGCGGTGCAGTGGCATGCCGGCTGCTCACCCCGCTTGATCCTCCACCGCGAAATGAGTAGCGTCGTTGGTGGCTCATGGGCTGGCTGCGCAAGCGCTTCAACCTCAAGCTAGTCAAGACTGTCGATTTGGAGAAGGACAAAGCGTACGTGGATTGTAGCCGGGGAGCGGCGGGGGAGGCTTCCCTCCAACCGAATCACAACTGACACCTGCCACGGTCCTGGATGTTCCCCTTTCATAGTTATATTCTCGGTATCCACCCCCACTCGGTGCTGCCCTTTGGCAGCATGGTCGCGCTGGGCGACGAGACTGAGGGCTCGCAAATGAAGGTACATCTGCTCGTTTTTGTTTTTCCGTCTGCCTGCGTGTGTCCCTGTGTGTCTGTGCCTAACGTCGGCCACAGAGAAAAGAAGCTAACGTCATCACAACGCATCGGTTTTTGGATCACTGACCTTAGGAATTGTTCCCCCACCTTAAATATCGTACCCTGGCCGCTACCTTTTGCTTTTATACCCCCTTGTACCGTGATATGCTGCTTTTTGGTGGTGCGTTGGTTTGAGTCTCGCCATTCAACCACAGGGCACTTCATTTTCTTTCTTGACACATCTCATGTATCTCAATCCTAACCTCCCGGGGTTCGTTTGGGACAGGCGTTGTGGACGCGGCACGCTACAGCGCGCGCCGCATCTTGAGCAAGGGATATTCCCTTGCCCTCGTTCCCGGTGGAGGTGAGTGCAACGACAGCGCATGAGGTTCCTCAGCCACGCCTTGTTGGCGGCAAGTTTTTTGTTGTCCCTCACATCTGGCTTCCAACCCTTCTCATCACAGCGACGGAGGCCCTCTACTGCTACCCCGATCGCGATGTGGTGTATTTGAAGAAGCGCCGTGGTTTTGTGAAGCTCGCCCTCCAATCGGGTGCTTCCCTTGTTCCTGTCTTCAGCTTTGTGAGTTGCCCGCTTTTGCTCTTGGACAACGCGATTTATCTTCGGCTCATGTTCACGCTGGAGCGGCACAAACCCTTTCTTTTCCCTTGTTTTTCTTTGACTATTCCTATTGTCTCTTGCTCGCCCATGGACGGCCTCTTCAGAATGAAAACAACACCTATGACCTCTTCGGATTGGACAACCCTACCGTTGACTGGGCCAAGCGCAAGTTTCAGGTATCGAAGAAGGGCGTTCGGTCGACCCGTGCTCCGTGTTTTCACAGTGGTGGCTTTTCTCACGCAAATGCTACTTTCCAATAACCTCACAATGCAACACAGAACATCTTCGGTATCTCCCTTCCCTTCATCAAGAATGTGTTTCCCAAACGCTGCGACATCACTGTTGTGGTTGGCTGCCCCATTGCGTGCCCTCAAGTCGAGGAGCCAAGCAAGGAGATGATTCAAGAATACCTGGACAAGTACATCGAAGGCCTCAAGCAACTGTACGAGGAGAACCGCACCAAGTACAACAAGCCGGCCAATAAGCCCCCACTTGAGGTCATCTGAGCAATTGGCCCACTGGAATCTCATATCGACGATCGGATGGTTTTTTTTTTAACCTTTTTCCCCGCTCAAATATCTCTTCCCCGCCACACAATCCAACCAATGCTGACCAAAGTACAGCAACCAAGCAATACTGAGCAATGCTGAGACGGGACACGAAACTTGAGTGGTAGCTCATTGCATGCATCATTTGTGTGTTTTGGAATAAAACCCAAATGTTCCTGCCTTCGCGCTTTGAAGAAAAACAACAAGTACCCGCCGACAAATGGCAAGGCACAACGAGAAGATCGACTAGTTTGTCGAGTTGCTGGGCGCGGGTGGCATGCTTCTCCGATCCTCTAGCTCATCATAAGAGATGGTCATTTGCCGTTCCACCTGCACATGCGCAAAAATCACTGAGCCAAGCCATGCGGGTACACAATGATCGAGGCACAAAACTACCAACCTCCTTCCACTGCGCCACATCAAACACAAGATAGGTCCCTGATTCCCCGGTGTCGGTCAACGTGGTAAGCGTATCCGGTGCCCGAGTGAGCCACAGCTTGAGCTCTTTGTGATACCGCCAGTGCCGTGTGCCCCTGTTACCGCCAACAAAAGAGTCATGTTTAGAGTGTCAAGATCGGGTTCCGCAGAAAAGACCAAGTCGGCGACAACAAAAAGAGAAAGGTTGAAAGTACAGGGCTAGCGACAAAAAAGCCATCACAACTATCATCCAGAGAGCAGCCAAACCAGATGCATAGCAGAGACCATCCCGTCGCACGGGCCCAGAAACTCGGGCCCTCTCAACGTACAAGATTGAGGCAGCAGCCAGTTGCATGACATCGCCGGGCATGCTATAGAAGATGTAGAAGAGAGTGTGGCTCCGAAGCTTGGCGATGCGTTGCTGCAAGGGTGGGACCTGCTGCACATTGTAACAGGCCGGTAGCTCTGGCATATTTTCGGATTCTGGCGTGGTCAGCGCCGACTTGAAGTGCATGTACAATGGATCAGGGGAATTCACGTCAAAACCCAGCGCCGTCAGATCCATCCCCAACGAGAGCATTTGAAGATCCGGTGTCATGTTGCGAATGAGGGCGAGAAGCCCGTGCATGCCATAGCGGTGGTGGCCATCAGGATCGACGTCCTGGAAGGGATCCGTGGGTGGGTTACTTGCAGATGGCCCTGGCCCCGATCCCATGACAGTGTTGCCCAGGCCTTCGGGGCCTGGCGCTTTGGCGTTGGCCGAGGATGGCGATGCAGCCATTTGTGGGCTGCGCGCTGAATGTGGAGGCGAGTCCATAGCGCGTTGCGCCATGCCACCGCCTAGCGACGGGAACTCTTCACGCTGCATGCTGAATGACGGTGCAGATTGCGATACCATGCTGTTGAAGCTGGGTGCAGAGGCCGGTGCCGAGCTGTTTGAGGCCGAGGCTGTGAGCAACGCAGAGCAAAAACAATGAGGTCAAAAAAACTGATTCTCAGGTTGAATTGATTGGCGAGAGGGAGAGGCTTACGTTTGGCAGGTGAAAGGGTGGGAAATCCATCCAAGTGTGCCTACACCCCAGTCAAGAAGAGAGAGAGCGAGGAAGGTCAAAGACACCGGCAATGGTAACAAGCAAGTATGTGCACCTCTGAATTCAGCGCATGAACGCCTGCTGGTAAAGGCCAACCTGATATTCGGAGTTTGAGCTTGGCAGGCGAGCGCGAGGGTCGACAATGCCAGAAAAGGGTGTAGCTCCCTAACGTCATTACAGATGGAGAACCCGATTGAAGAGAAAGCAAAAGATTCCGTGGTGAGAGGAAGTGGAATTGACTCAATAGGGCGACAGTTGCCAACTGCATCTACTCGAGTCCGACCTGATGCATGGGAGAAGGTGGCATCATCGCATAACCGACATCGTTGCTACTGGCGGTAGCATAGCGCGATTGAGACCTGTAGGTTTGCAAGGAAAAGGCAAAAAAGAAAAAAAAAGAAAGAAAGAAAGAAGAGGTTCAGGGTGAGATGCAATGGGCCGAGCGCCAAGACATCGAAAATGTTTTAGCAGCAACACAGTCACTCACTGGGCCGGGCCATTCTTCATGGGTGACGCTGGCATCGAAACCTGCCATTGAAAAGGGACAGGTCGGAAAAACAAAAAAGGTGAGACGGCCATCCTTGCTAAACGGACTGGACTTTTCATGGGAGCCTCGGGGCAAGGTTGTTGCCTCGACGCGCGGTAGTACGTACAGATCGCGAGGCTCCAGGAAAGCCGATGCTAAGGGAAGATAAAACAGAATGGAGAGCGAAAAGGAGGTGAGGCATTGTTACACGGTGTGAAGTGAAGTGCTATAAGTCATGCAAGTGAATTCGAGCTGAATTTCACACGTTCTCCCGAGCCGCTGTTCTGACACAGTTGCAAAAAAAAAAAAAAATGGACGTGCTAGTGCTGCGTTGCGAGGCGGGCCAGGACCACAACGTCGTACCCGGGTGGAGGGCCAGCAGCGCCCCGATGCGCCATTGTTAACTTTTTCAAGAACAAAAGCGCACGTCTTTGTCACGGACTTTTGGCGTACACCACCAAGGTGCGGTGGGTGCGGGGCACGTCGGGCACTGGAGCACGGATATCAACCCCAATGGAACGGGCCAAAAATGTGCTATCCAAACTATTCCATGTGGATCAAGGATGCACCAGAGTACATCAGAGAAGCAAGGCGATATCAGAAAGGTGGATGAGTGTAGCACGGGCATTAGCCAGTGCACAAGCCCGCAGCAACGAGTGGCCACGCATCACTCGCAAGGCAGGATCACAAACACACAAGACCATCAGTCGCCAGGACTTGGCCCACACAGTTATGCAAAGAAAAAATGGAAAACAGCCAAAGCCAGCCAGACAGTGCATTCAAATGCAAAACAAGTCCATGGAGAGGGAGAGGGGGGAGGGT